>NC_133450.1:239154108-239454108 GCF_048565385.1 Saimiri boliviensis | reverse complement strand
TGGAGGCAACAGCCGGGTGTGTGACTGCATAGGAGACCTTGTGAGTTACCTTAACGAAGCTCAGTTGAACAGAGCGAGTGTAAGTCTGCACTCCGTGGCAGGCCCTGGAAGAGACAGGTCTCTTAAAGTTTGTCACTCGGAAAGTAGAGGGGTACAGGAAGAGTTGTCCAGAAACACATAAAAGGATAGTTCAGTACATATGGTGAATCAGGGGTCGCAGGAGGCACAGAGGAGAAAGATTTAGGTCAGGCTTTGTTAGTGACGCTCGAAGGACAAGGGGGAGGTTAGCCAGGCAAAGAAGGGAGAAGGACAGTGGCGTGAGATCAATGTATGAAGGCGACTTTAAGTGCTTTGGTCATTTGTGGGATAAATTTCAGGAATGACTGGTATGATGCCAGCTGCAGAGGTGGTAGGCCCGGTCATTGAGGCCTGTTGGTCTCTGATGGATAGGAATTAGTGGGTTTAAACAGATGAGTGGTATACTTAGTTCTGTATATTCTGTGCTTAAAACAATTTTTATGTCGTGTGAGAATGGGCGTGGATGTAAGGTCTGAAGGAAGGGAGGACAATTAGAAGACCAGTGAAGTAATACATGTAAGTGCGATCTAATAACAGCGCAAAAAAGGGCAGTGGGAACAAGAATGCAGAAGGGACTCAAGAGAAAAACATTTCTGAGGAAAATGTGACAGGATTTGTTACTGGTTAGCTTTTAGTGGCAAAGAGAAAAAAAGACTACAGCGATGATAGATATATAGATGGCTTTTGGCTTTGATGAGTGATGATATGGTTGGTATCACTAGCCCAAAGAAGAAATGTATGGAGAAAAGGAACTCTGGGTCCCGGGAAGCGTAAGATGCAGCTCATTATGAAATAAGCATGTATGTTATTTCATCTTGTTCTCTTCCTTTTGGAGCGAGAACACAGGGCATCCTGTTGCAGTATAACTCTTGGCTGTCTCTGTGTGCACTCTGACAAGCCTGAAGTACATGCGGTAGCACGCTGACTGCCTGTGTTGTGATCAGCATGTAATGGTGGGAATAATCTATACTTCAGAATCCATTCTGCGTTAAGTCTATGTGGATGTTATTGTTAGCCACATTTTTAAACTTTTTATTCTGAGATATTTCTAGATTCACAAGTAGTTTTAAGAAATAATACAGAATGATCCCAGGCACTTTTAACCCATTTCCCCCAATGTAGTATCTTGTAAAACTGTAGTGCATTATCACAGCCAGAATACTGACGTTGATAGGTGAAGAGCAGAACATTTCCATCAGAAGAATCCCTCGTATTGTCCTTTTATGGCCACAGCCACTTCCCTCTCTCCCTGAGCTCTAGAAACCTCTAATCTGCTCTCCATTTCTATAATTTGGAATAACAGAATCAATAATGTTACCTAAATGGAATCATAAAGTATGTAACCTTTCGGGATTGGCTTTTTTCACTTAGCATAATTCCCTGTAAATTCATCCAGTTGTTGCATGTATCAATAGTCCTTTTCTTTTTACTGCTGTTAGTATTCATCATATGGATACTCCACATGTATTTAAACATTTTCCTGTTGAAGGGCATTCTTTCCAGTTTTCAGCTACTAGAGATAAAGCTATTATGAACATTTGTGTGCAGATTTTGTTTGAACATTAGTATTCATTCCTCTGATATAAATGCTAAATGGTGCAACTGCTGGATTATGTGATAGTTGCCTATTTTGTTTCATAGGAAATTACTGAACTGTTTCGAAAGTGGCTATATCATTTTATATTCCCAACAGCAGTGTATGAGTGATAAGTTCTCCTGCATTTTCACTATTTTTTAAACTTTAGCCATTCTGATGGGCACGTAGAGATAACGTCATTGTGGTTTGAATTTGCATTTACCTAATGTCTAATGATATTAAACATCTCTTTATGTGCTTATTGCATACAGCTGGTATTAATGCTTCTGTAAATTGTAAAATTCTCCAATGGAATCTCCTGGGCCTGGAGAGTTTTTCTTTCCTAAGAACTTTTAAAATATGTAATTTCTTTAATGGTTGTAAGACTATTCAAGTTGTCTGTTTCATTTAGTTGAGTTCAGTGGTTTGCGGTTTTTGGGGAATTGTTTTTCTTCTAACTTGGTGAATTTATGACCATAAAATTTTTATAGTATTCAGTTATCCTTTTAATAGTTGTAGGATCTGTAGTGATATCCCATGTTTCATTCCTAATATTGGTAATTTGTGTATTCTCTTTTCTTAATCTTTGTCATTGCTAGTTTAGCAAAGAATCAGCTTTTTTAAAAGTGATTTTTCTCTATTCTGTGTTCAGTTTTATTCTGCTTTTATATTTACTGTTTCCTTTCTTATGCTTGCTTTAAGTTTTTTTGCTTCTTCTTCTGGTTTCTTACAAGGAGGACTTCAGATTATTGGCTTGAGGCCTTTAATTTTTTTCTAATATAAGCATTTAGTGTTCTCAATTTTCCTAAGCCCAACTTAGCTGCATCCCACGTATTTTGATACGTTATATTTTCATTTGTGTTACATTATTATTTATTTCTCCTTGTATTAATTTTTTTTCACTTTTTTGGGGATTTCAGGTTTTGTTTGACTCAAGCTATTTAGATGTATGTGTTTAATTTCCAGGTGTTTGGAATTTTTTTGTTGTCTTCCGGAAATGCATTGTTAGCTTGATTACATTATTGTTAGAGAACATACTCGGTATAATTTCAGTTCTTTTAAATTCATTGAGGTTTGTTTTATGGCCCAGGATTTGGTCTAGCTTGGTGAATGTTCTAGAGGAACCAGGAAAAAAAAGTGTGTATTGTGCTTTTCTAGGTAGAGTGTTCTATAGATGTCATTCAGATCCTGTTGGTTGCTCATGTTCTTTTATATCCTTGCCGATTTTTCTCTCTAGGAGTTCTGTCAGTTGTTGGATGTGGGATGTTGAAATCCTCAACTATAGTTATGCATTCATCTGTTTCTCTTTTCAGCTTAATTTGGCTTCGTGTGTCTTTTAGCTCTGTCATTTTGATGTGTTCACCTGGCAGATTGATCTCTGTGTCTTCATGCATTGTCTCTCTTTTCTCTAGTCATTTTCTTTGTTCTGACATATATTTTGACTAATATTAATATAGCCAGCCTTTTTAAATAATTGCCTGGTGTATCTTTTGTCATCCGTTCACTCTCAACCTGGCTGTGTCATCCTATTTAAAGTATTTTTTGTGTGTGTGGAGAGCATATTATTTCTTCAATCCACCCTGCCAATCTTATAATTTTAAATGGTATATTTAGGCTATTATAGCGAAGGTAATTATTGATGTTTTTTATTTAATTTTTATCTTTTTAGCTCCTAATTCTAGTTGCACTTTTTCTCTTATTTAGACATTGTTTTAGGATTCTATATTTGTTTATGTACAGTGTTTTTTAGTATATTGTTTTATGTAGCTTCCTGGTAGTGACTCTGGGTATTACATTGTACATAGTAACTTCTCACAGTCTGCTGGTATACACGTTTACCAGTCTGAACAAAGTATAGAAACTTTATTTATATTTAAGCTCTTTCCCTACTCCACTTTAAAAATAGAATTATCTTAGGTATTTCCTCTATATCCCCTAAGCACCATATCAGATGGTGTTGCAGTTTTTCTTTAACCATGAAATGTGATTTATGAAACTCATAAGAAATAAAATAGTATTTATATTCACTCCTATTTTAACCTATTCTGATCTTCTGCTTTCCTCTTTGTAGTTCCATGCCTTATTCTGCCTTTTTTTTTTCTTTTATGAACTTTCTAGCCACCATTCTTTTAGGTTAAGTCAGCTGGTAACAGACGCTCTTAGTTTTCTTTAGTCTGAGAATGTCATAATTTCCCTTTCCTTTCTGAAGCATATTTTCTCTGAGTATAGAATTTTGAGTTGGCAGTTCCTTTGTTGCAGCACTGGAAAGGTGTGCCACTTTCTTCTGACCTCCATGGTTTCTGATTTTTCTCTCTGCTGTTCAGATTTGGTAAATGATACTGATTCTCATCATGCTTACTGATTCGGTCTTCTGTCTTTTCCTCTGTACTGCTGAGCCCATTTGGCAAGTTTTGTATTTCAGCTATTTTTCAGTTCCAGGATTTTCATTTTGCTCTTTATATCCCTTTTTTTTTTTTTTTTTTTTTTTTGGATGAGACTCAATTTTTTGTTTGTTTCAAGCATGTTTGTAATTGCTTGTTGAAACATCTTTAAGATGGCTGTGTTGAAATTCTTGTCACATAATTCCAACATCTGATTCATCTGTCTTTTCATATTCAAGCTATAATTTTCCTGGTTCTTGGTATTAGTGATTTTTTATTGTATTATTGTTTCTTGTTTTGAGCATTGTGTTACAAGACTCTGCATCTGATTTAAATCTTCCGTTTTAGTACACCTCTTCTGATACCATGCCAGCCAAGTAGGGGTGGAAAGCTAGGTTCCGTATTTGGCCTCTGCTGATAGCCTGAGAGGGAAGTGCTTTCCTGCTGCTCCCTCCTGGTATCCCCTGACACCATGGAGAGAGACCCTGTTATCACTGGGCCGAAAACGAAAGCTCTAGCTCCTCGCTCAGTCTTCTCTGATACCACCCCAGCAGGAATCAGTGGTAGTGTCTCTTTGTAGCCAGGCAAGGGTAGGAGTTTAGCATCCTCATTCAGCCTTTGCTGACTAAGGCAGGGATGGGGCCGCAGATTGTTCCTGGGTGTTTGGCAGGAGCAGGGTGGTTATTGTCTCACATTTTTCTGTCTTTCAGGTCTATACCTTTCCTGGTTCTTTGGCTAAAAGGAAAAGGCTCTTCTTGGGGAATTTTGTTTGTTTGTTTGTTTGTTTTTTGTTTGTGGCTTTTGGCATTTCCAACAGCTTGGGATATGTTAAGAACCCAGCCTGTGGTATCTTAAGCAAAAAAGCAAGCCAGGGAATTCATTGTCATGCCATTCCTTAGGCCTTGTAATCCCTAGCCTGCCTGTCTTCTCTGTGCCTTCCAGAGCTTCATGTTTATTTTCTATGTAATATCTAGGATTTTAGCTGCATTTAGTAGAAGAATAAGATGTACATCTATTCATGGATTGAGTTTTTAAATGTATTTATTACTTTCGCTAGCATGTACTAACAGTTTTTAAAAATTAGGTCAGGAAAGTCTTGCCAAAGTAGTATTTGAGTGTCAAGAAAAGCAAAAACCAGCACAACCTATTGACGTGAGCTCTAATGGCCAAGTTTTTAGGATTTTCTAGAGTGGTAGAAGTAAAATTGTACCTTAGATATTTTATTTGTGGCATTTTGCATTTTAATCACCACCTTACTTTGATGAAATTAATGCAGTACTGTACTGTTTTGGCTATAGAAACCTGGCACAGTTGAGTTACAGCACAACAATTAGTTTTTGCTGTTCTAATGCACATTTCTCTTTCCTCCAGGGCTGGTGGACTAGGCCTCAATTTTGTTGGTGCCAATGTTGTTGTATTATTTGATCCTACTTGGAATCCAGCCAATGATCTTCAAGCCATAGACAGGTATAATGCTGACAACATTTAAAGTGATCTGCAAATACTTTTAATCTAAAAATACTCTTGAACTTTTAAGGTTGCTTATACTATGATTATGATTAGAAGAAAGGGGAAAACTTGTAAAAACATACGTTTAAGATAATCCTGACCTTCTCAATCCAAATAGCAGGCCGAAAATAGCCATATTTTTCATCCATCCCAGAATCCCATTAATTTGACAGAAATGACTTCAGAAGAAAGAATAAATTCCTTATACTGTGGGAAAATAGAATAGTTTCTGTACTAGTAGATCAGAAGTTTTGAGAAACTCCTGGGAGATAAAAAGCAAGTAGAATCTATCATCAGGATATCAGCAGAGAAATACTACAATCCTAAGTCTGCAGAAAAGAATACAGAGATTTCAAGCATGGGGTTGCAGCTACAGTATGTGGGTGTAGACACAGTGCATCCTTCTGGGAAGTTGTTAATGTGCTGACTCTAATACAGATTCCCCTCCCACACTCTACTTTAGAGGGGTTGGCCGTTAACAGGTACTCTTTGATTAAAGCTGAAAGAATGATTTTACAAATTTTATAAATAAATGGGGAATTGGACTGTAGAAAGGTTCCTAGAATGGGTGTTGGAACCAGATTATAAAGCCACAGCCAAGCCTGAAGGACTTCCAGATCTCCCAAGGGCATGAAAAGAGGAAATAGACCTGTTACCTGCATGGAAACACGGAGCAGCTTTCCAGTGATTCACTGAGTCATCGTGTTCATCGTGGAAACGCGGAGCAGCTTTCCAGTGATTCACTGAGTCATCGTGTTCATCATGGAAACACGGAGCAGCTTTCCAGTGATTCACTGAGTCATCGTGTTCATCATGGAAACACGGAGCAGCTTTCCAGTGATTCACTGAGTCATCGTGTTCATCATGGAAACACGGACCAGCTTTCCAGTGATTCACTCAGTCATCATGTTCATCATGGAAACACGGACCAGCTTTCCAGTGATTCACTCAGTCATCATGTTCATCAGGAATGGGAATGAAGAATTATGAAATGTTTTAGTAAAATCAGCCCAGCAGGAAAACAAAAGGACAAAGAGGAAAAGCCGGCGTGGAAGGGACTGAAATAAGAATAGGTGCCAAGAGAGAAAACTACATTAGAAAGTCAAGTTAGTTCCTGGAAATTAAAACTACTGCCAAAATAAAGTCACTCAGTAGAAGGTCGGGAAAAAATGGAGAGGCTAAAGGTAGTCATTGATATGGAAGATAAAAGGAATGAATATTTTTAAACATAAAAAGTCAAGAAACAAATAGATGTGAAATATGAATAAAGAGAAATTGAGGAAAAATCCCAGAAATCATCATATGTCTATTCCAGAAATAATGAACAGAGACTGGAGGACAGGGGAGATAATCAATGACAGGACTGGAGAAAATGTTTATTAATTTTGAAGGGATACTTAGTATAAAGTAGGAATAGTGACTGAGAGGGAGAGAAAACATACATGATAGTCATATTTCTAAGTTTCAGAGATAAAGGGAAGGGCTAAAAGATTCCAGAGTGAGAAACAGGGAGAGAATTATTTGTAAAAACTTCAACAAAAAGGAAAAGACACATTATCAACAAAGAAATGAGAGTCAGACTCAATTCAGCAGATCAGACATTGAAGAACATACATTTCGTCAGCATTATAGGATTCTAGATGACAACAGAGTTGTCAAAGTGAAAAAATTTATATGGCTATAAGCGAAAGAAAATTATTTTGACTTGCATTTATAATCTGTGGCTAAAATTTTAAGTCTAAAAAATTATAGTATGACTGAGCGGTTTCATGCAGTTATAAAGAAAGGATTCCCTAAAATATGAAGGGATGGTATGAAAAAATTAGTAACAATCAAGAGCTAAAATGTCATGTAATTTTGATAAAATATCAGAATAAGGGTAGGGGAAGAGTAAAATTGTGTTAGGTTTTTTCCCGCCCCCTCAGGAAAGGACCAGGATATCCCGGTCAGTTCTCAAATTGTGTGCCAAAAAATGTTTTAAAATACTAACAAAAAATTTAGGGGCAATTACTAAAAGAGTGAGTTATAATAATTACCTGGTACAGTTTCCAAAAACACAGATGCTCACACTCCACCCTGCAGGCATTCTGATTGCGTAGATGTAGAATGGGACTCAACATTTTACATTTTAAAAAACACCTCGGTTGTAGATCAGAGGACGCTATCAACAGAGTAAAAAGGCAGCCTACAGAATGGGAGAAAATATTTGCAAATCACGTATCTGATAAAGTATTAATGAAAAAAATGCTCATCATCACTGGTCGTTAGAGAAATGCAAATCAAAACTACATTGAGATACCATCTCACACCAGTAGAATGGCGATCATTAAAAAATCCGGGAGACAGCAGATGCTGGAGGGGTTGTGGAGAAATAGGAACACTTTTACACTGTTGGTGGCAATGTAAATTAGTTCAACCATTGTGGAAGACAGTGTGGCGATTCCTCAAGGACATAGAAATAGAAAACTTAATGCCATTGGACTGTACTCTTAAAAATAGCTAAAATGGTAAATCATATGATGTTTTACCACAATGACTTTTAAAAACCACCTACGATGATTACTATACAATTGGTTCTCAACTCCAATTTGAGAAACACTGGATATCAAGTGTAAAACTTCCAAAAGAAATGAGAGTACCAAGAAAACTTAATTATTTTAGTACATGATAGGAAATACATAGTTGTGTTGGGGAAGATAGAGGAAACTCAGAAAGCGTGACAAATGGTGTCAGAAGTAAATTCAAATGTAAATAGGAATATGTTAAAACTGTTTTTTGTTTTGTTTTGTTTGTTGAGACAAAGTCTCTCTCGGTCGCCCAGGCTGGAGTCCAGTGGCATGATCTCGACTCACTGCAACCTCCGCCTCCCAGGTTCAAGCGATTCTCATGCCTCAGCCTCCTGAGTAGCTAGGATTACAGGTGCCTGCCACCACACCTGGCTAATTTTTGTATTTCAGTAGAGACGAGATTTCACTGTTGGCCAGGCTGGTCTCTAAACTCCTGACCTCAGGTGATGTACCTGCCTTGGCCTCCCAGAGTGCTGGGATTACAGGTGAGCCATCACGCCTGGCGAAAACTCTTTTTAGAAAGAAGGAAAAAAGAAAAATCAGGGAGATGGTAACAAAATTAAGAATGGATGGCAATGTTAATATCAAACAAATTATTAACAGAATTAAAGACAAAAGGCATTAAGCAAAACAAAGAGGGCAACAATCCACCGGGAAGTTATGAAAGTCACTACATAAGAAAGCCAAAACACTTATACACGATGAGAAACAGATCCACAATTACGATGAGAAACTCCATCTATTACAAAATAACAAATTAACTAGGCTAAATAAGTATGTAAATTATTTGAATAAAAGTTATCTACCATAATTTAATAACTATATATACAGACACACCTCATTTTATTTTTATTGTGCTTTGTAAATAATTGCCTTATTTACAAATTGAAGGTTTGTAGAGATCCTGAGTCATGCAAGTCTTCCTGCACCATTGTTTCAACAGCATATGCTCACTTGTGTCTCTGTGCCACATTTTGGTAACTCTCACGTTATTTCAGATTTTTTTATTATCACATCTGCGATGATGGTCTGTGATCACTGATCTTTGAAGTTACTATTGTACTTGTTTTGGGGCACCATGAACCATGCCCCTATAAGACAGTGAACTTAATTGGTAAATGTTGTGTGTATTCTGACTGCTCCCCTTATTTGTCATTCCCCTGTCTCATTCCCTCTCCTCGGGCCTCCCTCTTCCCTGAGGCACAGTATTTAAATTATGACAATTAATAATCCTACAATGGCCTTTAAGTGGTCAAGTGAAAGGAAGAGTTGCATGTGTCTCACTTTACATCAAAAGCTAAAAATGATTAAGCTTAGTGAGAAGCTCATGTTGAAAGCCAAGACAGGGCAAAAGCTAGGCTTCTTGTGCCTAACAGTTTGCCAAGTTGTGACTGCAAAGGAAAAGTTCTTGAAGGAAATTAAAAGTGCTGCTCCAGTGAACACATGAATGACAACAAGAGCGCCAAACAGTTTTATTGCTGATACAAAGAAAGTTTTCGTGGTCTGGATCAAAGATGAAGCCAGCCACAGCATTCCATTAAGCCACAGCCTACTCCAGAGCAAGGCTCTAACACTCTTCAGTTCTTTGAAGGCCGAGAGATGCAAGGAAGTAACAGAAGAAAAGTTGGAAGCTGCAGGGATTGGTTCATGATGTTTAAGGAGAGCAGCCACCTCCTTAACATGAAAGTGCAAGGTGAAGCAGCAAGTGCCGATGTAGAAGCTGCAGCAAGTTACCCAGAAGATCTAGCCAAGATCATTGTTGAAGGTACCAACATTAAACAGCAGACTTTCAATGTGAACGAAACAGCCTTGTATTGGAAGAAGATGTCATTGAGGACTGTAGTCACTAAAGAGGAGAAATCAATACCTGGCTTAAAAAGCTAGACTGACTCTCTTGTTAGAGACTAATACAGCTGATGACTAAGTTGAAGCCAGTACTTTACCATTCTGAAAATCTTAGGGATTTTAAAAG
This sequence comes from Saimiri boliviensis, assembly GCF_048565385.1. NCBI lineage: Eukaryota > Metazoa > Chordata > Mammalia > Primates > Cebidae > Saimiri > Saimiri boliviensis. The sequence continues at coordinate 239,444,025 of NC_133450.1, read as the reverse complement.
TTATGCTAAATCTACTCTTGCCTGTGCTTTGTAAATGGAAAAATAAAGCCCGGATGACACCATATCTCTTTACTGGATGGTTTACTGAATATTTTAACCCCACTGTTGAGACTTACTGCTCAGAAAAAAAAGATTTCTTTTCAAATATTACTGCTTATTGACAATGCCCCTAGTCACCCAAATGTTCTGATGGAGATATACAATGAGATTAGTGTTGTTTATGCAGTAGCACAGCATCCATTCTGCAACCCCTGGATCAAGTTGTACTTTTGACTTTCAACTCTTACTGTTTAAGAAATGTATTTTGTAAAACCATAGCTGTCATATATAGTGATTTCTCTGATGGATCTGGGTAAAGTCTGTTGAAAACCTTCTGAAAAGGATTCACCCTTCTAGATTCCATTTAAGAACATTTGTGATTCATGAGAAGATATCAAAATATTACACAGGCGTTTGGAAGAGGTTGAATTCCGCCTCTCACGGATGACTTTGAGGAGTTCGACTTTGAGGAGTTCGAAGAGAACTAGAATTAGAAACAAAGCCTGAAGATGTGACTAAATTGTTGCGATCTCATGATAAAACTTTAATGGGGTCGGGCCCAGTGGCTCACACTTTGGGAGGCCAAGGGAGGTGGATTACTTGTGGTCAGGAGTTTGAGACCAGCCTGGCCAACATGGTCAAACTACTAAAAGTACTAAAATTAGCCAGGCAGGATGGTGTGCGCCTGTGGTCGGTCCCAGCTACTCAGGAGGCCGAGGCAGGAGGATCACTAGAACCCAAGAGATGGAGGTTGCAGTGAGCAGAGATCGCTGCGCTGCCCTCCAGCCTGAGGGAAAGAGCAAGACTCCGTCTCAGAAAAAAACAAAACAAAACAAACAAAAACAAACTTTAATGGGTGAGGAATTGTTTCTTATGAATGAACAAAGGAAGTAGAGTCTTGAGAATGGACTCTACTTCTGGTGAAGATGCTGTGAACATTGTTGAAATAACAACAAAAGATTTAAAATATTACATAAACTTAGTTGATAAAGCAGTGGCAGGGTTTGAGAAGATTGACTGCAGATTTGAAGGAAGTTCTACTGTGAGTAAAATACTATCAAACAGCATCACATGCTACAGAGGAATCTTTCCTGAAAGGAAGAATCAATTGATGTGACAGACTTCATTGTTTTCTTATTTTAAGAAATTGTCACATCCACCCCACCTCTCAGCAACCACCACTCTAATCAGTCAATATCCATCAATGTAGAGATGAGACCCTCTACCAGCAAAAAAAAAATTATAAATTGCTGAAGCCTTAGATGCTTTTTAGCATTTTTAAAGTAACATTTCTAATTATTTTTAATTTTATGTACATTTTTAAAAGATGTAATGCTATTCACACTTAATAGACTAGAGTATAATGTAAACATAACATTTATTTGCACTGGAAAACAACATTTATGTGACTTTCTTTCTTGCAATATTCTCTTGATTAGTGTGGTCTAGAACCAAACCTGCAGTATCTCTAAAGTATGTCGGTGACTGTAACAACAGAGAATAACCAGTGTTTTCAGTAATCATAAATGTTAATAGAAAATCACAAAAGGTTGATTCTGTGACTTCAAAACACCCCCACAATTCTAGAAAATAACAAACAGGTAGCTAATGAATTCTAGCCATATAGAAATTTTGAAACATATTTTTAAATAGCTCTTATTAGGAAATCAAAGAGTGATGTAAGCAAGATTGTGTACTGTGAAACTCCAGATACTTGTTCCCACATAGAAACATTAGAAAAACAACTAGAGACAGACTAAAATGATTTTATTGGAGCTCTTTTAAACCTATCAGGTATCTACAGCAACTAAGCAAACTCTGTCAAGAAGAAGCCACATTCAAAGCTATAGGAAATTGTGTAGAGTTTTATTCACTCTTGTTCTACCCCTTATCTAGGGCAGTGCAGCTGGGAAGAAATGGCTAGTTCCCTCTCTCAGTGTGAAAGCAGTAGTGGAGAACTCCTTTGCAATCTTCTGATTTGTCTGGAAGCTGCCTGAAGGACTGATTTCTGTCTTGCCTGACTCAGCACTAAGATGATGAATGGTGGCGTAGTTGGATCAGACTGGTAGAAGCTGTGAAAGGCAGTGGCATTCTTTATACTGTTTGAAAGCTACAGTGCAACTGTACATCTGTGGACATCTTGAGCAAGAGATTACGGGTAGAGGAATACAACAGAATATCTAGGGCCTTGAAAAGAAGCTGAAGTTAAGACTTTTTGGAAAATTAAGACATGTAAAAGCTGTTGTGTATGCAGGAGAAATCTGGAAACACACATAGACTCATACCTAGGCAGGATGTATACCCAGAAATGACCTTAAAAGACTTTCAGCCTTCACTGTATCCTGTTCCCAAGGCTGAAGACACACTCTGCTAATTAGTGTAGGTCTTGCATATCAGTTTGCAAAGACTGGGGGAGTTGGCTGTCTTTTAAAATGGTAGTTTTCAACAAAAGACCACAAGACATTAAAAAAAACAAACAAACGTGAAAATACAGCTCTTCAGAGTAACAAGATAAATCTCCAGAAACTGTCCCTGAAGCAAAACAGGCATTGAACTTACTAGACAAAAACTTTAAACCAAGTATCTTAAATACTCAAAGAGTAAAAGTAAAACACAGAGAAACAACGAGTGAGAAAAGGATATATGAGCAAGATGAGAATATCAACAAAGAGATAGAAATTTTAAAAAAATGAGAGAGAACCAAACAGAAATTCTGGACATGAAATTCAACTTTGGAATTGAAAAATTCACTAGAGGCATTCAACAGCAGACCAAAATAGAAAGAAAGAATATGCAAACTTGAAGATAGGTTATTTGAGATCATTGAGTCTGAGGAGCGAAAACAAAAGAAAGTGAACATATGGGACACTATGCAATGGACCTATCTGTACATTATAGAGGCTCAGAAGAAAGAACAGGACAAAAGAGTAGATGGAGGAATAGTCAAAAGTTCTCCAACTTTGAGGGAAAATACAGATACACAAATTCAAGAAGGTCAGCCGAGTCCAGATAGTAGAAACCCAAAGAGATCCACACTGCAGCACATCATAATCAAGCCGTCCACAGTCAAAGAGAGCATCTTGAAAGCAGCAAGAGAGAAGCAACATGTCATGTACAAGGAATTTCCAATAAGATTATCAGTGGGTTTATCAGCAGAAACCTTGCAGTCCAGATGGCAGTGGGATGATATATTTAATGTATTGGGGGAGATAAAAACTGTCAACTGAGCAACAAAGAAAAAGCGTTTACCAAGAGTTTTATATTGGGCAAAACTTCCCTCAAAAATGAGGGATAAGTTAGATATTTGCAGACAGACCAAACCTTGAGGGAATTCATTACCAGTAGACCTGCCCTGTAAGAAAACCTAAAGGGAGACCTTCAAGATGAAATGGAAGGACACTAGACAGTAACTCAAAGTCATACAAAAAGAGAAAGATCTCCAGTTAGGGTAAGTACATGGACAAATATAAATACCAGTATTATTGTAATTTTGGCTTGTAACTCTGCTTTTTTATTTTCTGCAGGATTTAAAAGACACATGCATAAAATAATTATAAATCTGTGTCAATGAGTACATTTTATATAAAGATGTAATTTGTGACATTGGTATCAATGTAAGATAGATTGATTTAAGGTTGTTATAACTTTAGAATATTATATGTAATCCCTATGGTAACCACAACAAAATTATCTAAAGTATATGTAAAAGGAAATGAGAAAGGAATAAAAATGTGTCACTAAAAACATAAATTCAACACAAAGGAAGGCAGTAATGGAGAAATTTAGGGGCAAAATAGTTATAAGACATATAGAAAAAAATAAAGTTGCAAAAGTCAGTTCTTCCCTATTCTTAATTATTTCAAATGTAAATGGATCAAATTCCCTAATTAAAAGGTGTAGATTGGCAGAACAGATTTTAAAAACAGTGTTCAAATATATGCTATCCATAAGAGACTCACTTTAGATCCAAGAATATACACCGGTTGAAAGTAAAAGCATGGAAAAAGATATTTCATGCAAATAGTAACCAAAAGAGAGTAGGGGTGATTGTATTAATATCAGACAAATAGACTTCAAGTCAACAACTGTTAGAAGAGAGAAAAAGAAATTATCCAATGGTAAAAAGTGGATTCTCCAAGGAGATTTACATAAATTCATTAATTCAACAAACAGAGCTCCAAAGTGTACGAAGCAAACATTGACAGAATTGAAGGGAGAAGCACCTCTGCAATAATAATGGGAGACTTCAATACCTGACTTTCATAATGGGTAAAACATTCAGACGGAAGATGAATAAGTAAAGAGAGGATTTGAACAACACTATAAACAAATTGGACCTAGCAGAGATATATAAAATTCTCCTTCCAACAACAGGAGAATATGTATTTTTCTCATGTATACAATGAATACTCTCCAGGACAGATCATATTTTTAGGCCACAAAACAAATTTTTAATGAATTTTAAAAGATGGAAATCATTCATTTTTTTCTAATCACAATGCAATGAAACTAGAAATCAACAGCAGGTTAAAAATGGAAAAATTCACAAATATGTGTAAGTTAAACAACACATGCTTAATTAAAGGGTTGAAGAAGAATTCACAAGGGAAGTTAGAAACTAGCTTGAAACAAATGAAAACACACACCAAAACTTACAGGATGCAGCAATAGTCATGATAAGAGGGAAATTTACAGCTATAAATGCTTACATTGAAAAAGAAGGAAGGTCTAAATGAACAATTAACTTTCCACCTTAAGAAACTAGGAAAAGGAAAAAGCCCCAAAGCTAGCCAGAGGAAGGAAATAACAAATGTTAGAACAGAGATAAGTAAAACAAGTAATAGAAAAAACAAGAGGAAATCAATGAAACCAAGAGTTGGTTCTTTGAAAAGATCAAGAAAATGGTGGATGAATCTTTAGCTGGATTGACTAAGAGAAAAGAAAGAAGACTCAAAAATTAACATCAAAAATGAAAGAGGGGACATCACTACTGATTTTACAGAAGTAAAAAGGAGTATAAGAGAGTACTATGAACATTTGTATACCAACAAATTGAATAGTCTGGGTGAAATGGACAAATTCTTAGAAGTATACAACCTAGAACAAATGAATCATGAAGACAGAAAACATGAATATACCTCTAACTGTGTAAGGAGATTGAATCAGTAATCAAAAACCTGCCAACAGAGAAAAGCTCAGGACTGTGTGTCTTTACTGATGAATTCTACCAAACATTTAAAGAATTTAAACCAGTTCTTCTCAAATGCTTCCAAAAAATTGAAGAGGAAGAAACACATTCCAATTAATTCTATAACGCCAGTGTGACCCCAATACCAAAATCAAAAACTTTGCAAGAAAGAAAACTACAGACCAGTAATCCTTTTGAATGTTAATGCAGAAATACTCAGTAAAATGCCAGCAAACTAAATTCAGCAGCGTAGTGAAAGGAGGATACACCAAGTAGGATTTATTCCTGGAAGGCAAGAATAGTTCAACATCCTACAAAAATCAATGTAATACGCCACATTAACAAATGAAGGAATAAAGACACATAATCATTTCACTGATGCAGGAAAAGCATTTGACAAAATTCAACATCTTTTTATGACAAAAGCTCAACACATTAAAAGGAAACAAGCTGAGCACAGTGGCTTATGCTTGTAATCTCCGCACTTCGGGAGCCAGGGCGGGCAGATCACTCGAGGTCAGGAGTTCAAGGCTGGCCTGGCCAACATGGCGAAACTCTATCTCTACAAAAAATACAAAAATTAGCCAGGCGTGGTGGTGCATGCCAGTACTACCAGCTGCTTGGGTGGCTGAGGCATAATAATCACTTAAGCCAGGGATGCAGAGGTGGAGGTTTGTAGTGAGCTGAGATCGTGCCACTGCGCTCCAGCCTGGGCAACAGAGTGACTCCATCCCAAAAGAAAAAACAAGAAAGAAAAAAACTATTTCAATATAAGATCATTTATGAAAAACCCAGAGCTAACATTATATTCAGTGGTGTCATGATTGAACTGTTTTTCCTCTAATATCAGCTACAAAGAATGGATACCTGTTTTTGCCAGAAAAGGACAAAGATGATTTCATATTGTACCTAGAGTCATCCAATTCAGAGACAGAAAATAGAATGGTAGTTGCTAGTAGCTGGGGGCTGGGGAATGAGGAGTTATTGTTTAATGAGTAGAGAGTTTCAGTTTGGAAAGAGTCTGTAACTATATAGATGTTATAGTTGCATAACAGTGCAGATATACCTAATATGACTTAACTAACTGTACACTTTAAAGTGGTTAAAATGGTTAAATATTTTAGATATATTTTGCCACAATAAGAGGAAATCAAGAGAAAAACTTGCTATTTAGAAATAACAATAAAATTACTCTGAATCAATATTTAAATTCTGATGCTAATTCCAATTTTTACATTCATTTGTTAAGAAAGACTGAAAGTAAAAATAAAGGTATAATTTGGAAAACTAGCACAAAGTAATTAGAATTATACATGTTATTACACAATTAAGATAAAAACAATACAAATTTTAACTCATTCATTGAAAACAGTATACATTTTTGAAAAGTCTAATCTGAGGGGAAAAGGCAAATACATAGAAACGCTTAAGAAGCAGAAAGGCCGTGTAACCAATAACTATTTATTTGTAATAAATATTTTGTGTACCATTTTGTTCAAATACATTTGGGAGAATAAGGACAAAGGAATAGCGGCTACACTTACTGTTTATGGTAAGGTAGGAACTCTGATTTTTGGTGCTTTCCGTGGATTATCTCATTTAATAGTCAGAATATCCTTATCCTTATGTGATAGGCACTATTGTACCCATTTTACACATGAGAAAGCTGAGGCACAGTGCACTTAAACAACTTGCTCAAGGTCACAGCCAGTAAGTGGCAGGATCAGGATCTGAATCCATGTCGTCTTACTGTAAAGCTTACACTGTTAATCAGCCTCTCCTCACAGACAGATGTCAAGGAAATTGGTCAAAATGAAGACCACAGACATATCTCCCCCCTTTTTTTGGTCTTAGGACATTTGCTATATTCTGTACTTTTTTAATAGGTCATTGAGACGTACTATCTTACTTATTCCGGTATTCCTCAAAGCGCAATGTACTGTGCTTTAGTAGTCACTGAAAGTTAGTTCACAATAAAACTGAATGAATAGCCTTCTTCTCCCTCTTTCCACTGACTCTGACAGCAGTAACTAAGAAGAGAAATGAAGCTAATGACCTACCTATTGCATAACAGTTCCTCAACACTTGTCTGCACATGGTGGAAGACTCATCACTCACAAATGCTTGCTTTATGGACCATGAAATGATGAAGCATAGGTGCACAGTAACACTCACCTAAAATTTTTGTTTGTAAAGATTAAAGGATATGTATCCTTATCCTAATGGAATCTCTGCCATTCTCCAAACAACTGGCTTGAGCATCCATCCAAAGGACATTTTCTTAGATCCATTTCTGATTTTCTTTAGAACCCAAACATATTGTAGGAGAGAAAGGGATGCCGAGCACCTCCCCTGCCCCCAGGTTGCAGAATGGAAGTGAGAGTACAGTACCTTACCCAGGGCGGTGCTGTGTTACAGGAGCCTCCATGTCCTGCTGGAGGCATGAGTAAGATTTGCAGGATCCAGGATTTCCTCTAGTAAAAGTCCTTTGTGAGGAGGAATGGGTACAGGAGGCAGAGAGAAAATTAAATAGAACATATGGGTGACCTTACAAGTTCGAAGATAAATTTCCCCCAAATTGTAATATTTTCAAGCTTGGAGGCAGTATGGCCTTGCCTCCGTTCCCCTCAGCAACTGTGACAGGCGTTTGGTGCTCATTCAGAGAATACTATAAAGCCTCCCATATGAGATAAGCTGCGGGGAATTGACCCACAGTTAAGCCACTGTGATGAATCAGGTTAGAATTTTAATTAGCACTATGGTCTGTATGGAAACACCTTCGATGTCAGTCAACCGAGTGATTCAATCAGATTTGCCGAATTGAAATCTCTATGGATGGGACTGTAAACCAGCATTTCTGTAGACTTTACAGCTGATTATTTTTTGCTAGGTAATTTTTTTTTTTTTTTTTTTTTACTTTTCAACAGTTTCAGTAAAGTATAATTGACATGCAGTAAACTGTACATACTTCAAGTGTACAATTGATAAGTTTTGGCTTATGTACCTGTGAAATCATCACCGCAATTAACATAATAAATATACTCATTACTCCTGAATTTTCCTTCAGCCCCTCTGTGACCCACCCCTCCCATTCTTCCCCATCCCTTTATCTCCAAGTAACCACTAGTCTGCTTTCCGACACTATGGATTAGTTAGCATTTTGGGGAGTTTTATGTGAATGAAATCTTTGGGGAATAATCTATAAGCTTAAAGCTGCCATAAAAGAAAAACCTGAATTTAGGAAAAGTTTTTAGACAGTGGAAGGTGATGTTTATAACAGAAATGAAGTTGATATTTGTACATTTTCTAGCATATTTTTCTCTTTAATTTTTTATACAAATTTGAATTTTTAATTATTACTAAATATTACTAAATATTTAAACATAAAATGTTTCTCTTTAAATTAATTAAAATTTTGATAATTTTCCATTTTTATGTCCCAAAGCTACCTCTTAAACCCAAAGTTGTTTCACCGGATTTTTGTTTGTATTTTAAATCTTTTTACAGAGCATATAGGATTGGACAATGTAGAGATGTGAAAGTGCTTAGGCTGATCTCCTTGGGAACTGTGGAGGAAATCATGTATTTACGACAGGTATACAAGCAGGTAAGTATGTTTCCCTTCTTCTGTTTCAGAGGTCAATGTTTCTGTTTTCAAAAATTAAGAAGAAATTTGTGTAAAATGAAAGTTTTGTATTTTACTGTATCATATGGACTTTAATAAGATTATAAAAATACTCTTGAATACACTCCTATAAAACAGATTGTTAGATACATTGAATTTTTGAGCTGAAAGTTTTCTAGAGCAGTACCTCTTAAACTTTAGTGTACATGTGAATTACCTAGGGATCTTGTTAAAATACTGATTCTTATTTAGTAGGTCTGAGGTAGAGACCATGATTTGGAATTTTTAGCTAGCTCCCAAGAGTCCAAGTAAAACTGATCAGCAGCTCACAATTTGAGTAGCAAGGTCACAGCTCCCCAGACTACAGGCCAAGATGGAATGGTTTACTACAAACAGGCTACAGGTGCACTGAGACGTTGGTCCCACAGCTTTCTGGACAGCAAGAGTACCTAAGCCAGTGCATTAGTTCATTCTCATGCTGCTGTAAAGAACTGCCCAAAACTAGGTAATTTATAAAGGAAAGAGGCTTGACTCAAACAGTTCCACATGGCTGGGGAGGCCTCCGGAAACTTATGGTGGAAGGGGAAGTAAACATGCCCTTCTATACATGATGGCAGGAAGGATAAGTACTGAGCAAAAAGGGAAAGGCCACTTATAAAGCCATCAGATCTCGTGAGAACTCACTATCATGAGAACAGAAGCATGGGCATAACCGCCCCTATGATTCAAGTACCTCCCACCGGGTCCCTCCCACAACACATGGGGATTATGGGAACTGTAATTCAAGGTAAGATTTGGTTAGGGACACAGCAAAACCGTATCAGCTAGCTTCCAGCCTTGAGTACCTCTTCTTTGTACACCAGGTAGATATTCATATGTTACCATTTTCTATATGTGCCCTGACATGAAGCTTAGGGAGCACTACCTTAGAGATACATACTGTACATGATGAAACTGAGACCCCAGAGATGCCCCAGTAAATCAGATTATAGGAACAGAACTTAAGTGTTGTGCTAACAACTTTGCTGGTACTTTTAGTATTCGTCTAAAATTGCATTAATATGCTTGGCATATCAATTATTACTTTTATGCCTCTAAACAAACAATATTCATTTAGTTTACAACTGGATACTTGAGACGAAGGTTCAAGTGTAATTGTTAATGTTGAATTTGAATTGCTTCCTGTATGTTCAGTTGGCATCTATAGCAAACATCTGCCACATGTGTTGGTAGTTAACCTAAGAATGATCCAATCTTAAATTTATGCTATTTTCTTCATTCTAAAAATAGAATTGTACACAGAAGTTTTTGTTTAGTCTTAAAGCTTTTAGCTTTATAATATACTGTACATCTTTTGTGTGTGTGTGTCATACTTTGTATGGTACAAGTACTTGAAAATTATTTTTTTCTGACCTATTTAATTAACCTTGGGAAAAAGTGGGATGTTATTCGTCTTAGGAGCTGTTCTTTTGAGTACTGTCTTAGATGTCTTACAAGTAAGAGTCTTTCATCAATTATGTAGTAATTTTTTTCAGTCCATTACTATATACATTTTCTTTCTACCTATTCATCTGACTCCAAAATAAAATGTCTTGTTATAAAATAGATACTGTACAGTAGTATAGAATAAAACAGGCTTCAGAAGATGAGGTAATTTAAGAACTTTATATGACACAAATAAAGAAGATGGCAATCGTGTAAGGAAAAGGCATTAAATCCGGTTTAAAGATAGTTTGGAATTTAGACCAATGGTACAAATGGCACACACCTTCTAGCCTCCCAGGTTGGTTGGCCTTCCGTCTTTTGGGGGGGAATGTCCAAAAATGATGTTCTTAAAGAAAAACTAAAACTGTTAGAAAGGAAGAAAATTGTAAGGAGTCCTAAAAGACAAAAGGAAGTTGGGATCAAATTGAAGGAAGAAGCCAAGCTAAACTCCGTCAGAAGAAGACTTCTGAAAAGGTAGGTACAGCCTCTGGATGTTCCAAGCTTAGAGTCAGCACATACTAAAACAGACAGGAACCTTGGGTTAAGGGCAGAGCCCTCTTTGTATCACTGATGGTATAGCAAGATGGTTTAGCCCTTACAGTCTTACCTTATTTGGACCAAATTACAGCCAGCAGAGGTGTCTACTGTCAAGTGAGAATAATAAGTAGAAGTACCAGAAGCAAAGAAGCAAGACAGAGCTCCAAATTTTTCTAATCTTCAGAAGAAAGTCCCTCCTGTTGCCCAGAAGACTAATTACTTGCACCCTCCACCTTATTTCAAATAAGCATGACAGTAGACAGAGATAAGCATGTGAAATATTTAAAGGCAGATGAATAGCCTAGCCAAAAATAATTACCCAACATTTTAGGAAAATAAACACTTTGAAAAAGGCACTATAGTAGGCTGAATACTGGCCCTCAAAAATATAAATTTTGAATCCCTGAAAATTGTAAATGGTACTTTATATGGAAAAGGCATCTTTGCAGATGTAATTACGTTACAGGTCTTGAGATTTGGGGATTATCTGGGATTATCCACAAGTGCCCTTACATGAAAGAGCCAGACGATGATTGACACAGATGGAAGAGGAGAAGACAGTGTAACCACAGAAGCATTGATTGGAGTGATATGCCGGGAGCTAAGGAATGCTGGCAGCCACCACAAGCTGGAAGAGGCAAGTAGTAGATTCTTTCCTAGAGCCTCCAGAAGGAATGTGGTTCTGCCAGCACCTTGATTTCAGTTCAGTGATACTGATTTCAGATTTTTGGCTCCCAGAACTCTGAAAGGCTCAAATGATCCTCCCACCTCAGCATCCCGAGTAGCTGGAACTATAGGTGCATGCCACCACACCCAGCTAATTTTTGTTTTTACTTTCGTGGAGGCAGTTTCACTGTGTCACCCAGGCTGCTTGAAACTGAGTTGTTAATTCAGAACTCTTCCACAAAGACAGATTCTAGCCCAGATGACGTCAGTGGTCAATTCTATCAAACACTTAATACTTTTGAAAACAGAGGAAGAGGGAACACTTCAGCTTACTTCACCAAGGCGGAAGAGTCCTGATACCAAAACTTGATAAAGACATTACAAAAAGAGAAAATGACAGATGAATTATCTCTCATGAACATAAATATGAAAATCTTCAACCAAGCATCTGTTTTGAGTCAGTTGCGCCCTTTCCCCTCAAAAGATAGGTTGAAGTCCTTACCTCTGGTACATGTGAATGTGATTTTTAAAAATATATATATTTTATTGCGTTTTAGGTTTTGGGGTACATGTGACGAACATGCAAGATTGTTGCATAGGTACATACTTGGCAATGTGGTTGCCTGCCTTCCTCCACATCACCTATATCTGGCAGAATGTGATCTTACTTGTGAGTAGGGTCTTTGCAGATGCGTTTAAGATGAGGTCACATTGGATGAGAGTGGGCCTTAATCCATTGACTCATATCCTTATAAGAAGGGGGAAATCTGGATACAGATGGACACAGAGGAATAATGCCCTGTTACAATGGAGGCAGAGATTGGAGTGATGCCGCCGCAAGCCAAAGGACGCCACGGATTGCCAGAAACTGCCAGAAGCTAGAAAGAGGCAAGGAAGGATTATTCCCCAGACTCTTCAGACAGGGCCTGGCCCTATGGACACCTTGATTTCAGATTTAGCCTCCACAACTATAAGAAAATATACTTCTATTGTTTTAAGACATCCAATTTGTAGTACGTTGTTACAGCAGAATTGGGACACTAGTATAGCCTCTAAGGGAAATACAGAGAATTGTAAATTTGACTGCATTTTTTTTTTTTTTTTTTTTTTTTTTTGAGACTGAATCTCACTCTTTTGCCCAGGCTGGAGTGCAGTGGTGTGATCTTGGCTCACTGCAACCTTCACCTCCCAAGTTCAAGTGATTTTCCTGCCTCAGCCTTCTGAGTAGCTGGGACTACAGGCGCATGCCAATATGCCCCGCTAATTGTTGTGTTTTTAGTAGAGACGGGGTTTCACCATGTTGGCCAGGATGGTTCTGACCTCTTGACCTCGTGATCTGCCTGTCTTGGCCTCCCAAAGTACTGGGATTATAGGCATGAGCCACCACGCCCGGCCAAATTTGACTGTGTTTTTGTATGAAACTTCTGTATGACAAAGGAACTGCAAACCAAAATCAAAGATAGACTAGGAACAAATGTTTGCAATGTATATGATGAAAGAGCAGCATCTGCAGAATATTAAGAACTTCCTCTCTATTAGTCTGTTTTCATACTGCTAATAAAGACATACCAGAGGCTGGGTAGTTTATAAATAAGAGGCTTAATGGACTCACAGTTCTGCATGGCTGGGGAGGCCTCCCAATAATGGCAGAAGGTGAAAGACATGGACGCAGGCAAAGAGAATGAAAATCAAACAAAAGGAATTTTCGCCTTATAAAACCATCCTATCTCATAAGACTTATATACTACCACAAGAACAATATGGGAGGAATCACCTGCATGATTCAGTTATATCCCATTGGGTCCCTCCCACAACAACACATGGGAATTATGAGAGCTGCAATTCAAGATGTGATTTGGGTAGGAACACAGCCAAACCATATCACCGACAAACCAATAAAAAAAATAATAGGCATTTCACTGAAGAAAAAAAATGCAAGTGGTTAATATATATGTGACAAGATCTTTTTAACCACACTCATAATCTAGAGATAGAAAATACTGGTTTTTCGAAAAGACCAACAAAATAGGCCACTAGCCAGGTTAATAAAAAAGAAAAGAATAATCAAATAGACTCAATAAAAAAGATAAAGGGGCTATCACCACAGATTCCACAGAAATGCAAAGCATCATCAGAGATTATTACAAACATCTCTATGCACATAAACTAGTAAACCTGGAAGAAATGGATAAATTCCTGGACAGTTGCATCCTCCCAAGCCTAAACCAGGAAGAAGCTGAAACCCTGAATAGACCGATAACAATTAAGAGCCTATGACCCAAAAAAAGCCTAGGTCCAGACGGGTTCACAGCTGAATTCTACCAGACATACAAAGAGGAGCTGGAACCATTCCTTCTGAAACTATTCCAAAGAATCCAAAAAGTGGGAATCCTTCCCAGATCATTTTATGAGACCAACATCATCCTGATACCAAAACCCGGCAGAGACTCCACAAGAAAAGAAAACTTCAGGCTAATATCCATGATGAACATAGATGCAAAAATCTTCAATAAAATACTGGCAAACTGATTGCAACAGCACATCAAAAAGCTTATCCACCATGATCAAGTAGGCTTTATCCTGGGGATACAAGGCTGGTTCAACATACGCAAGTCTATAAACATAATCCACCACGTAAACAGAACCAAAGACAAAAACCACATGATTATCTCAATTGATGCAGAGAAGGCCTTTGACAAAATTCAACAGCCCTTTATGCTAAAAACCCTCAATAAACTAGGTATTGACAGAACATATCTCAAAATAATAAAAGCTATTTATGACAAACCAACAGCCATTAGCATACTGAATGGGCAAAAACTGGAAGCATTCCCTTTGAAATCTGGCACTAGACAAGGATGCCCTCTCCCACCACTCCTATTCAATATAGTATTGGAAGTTCTAGCCAGAGCAATCAGGCAAGAAAAAGAAATAAAGGGTATTCAAATAGGAAAGGAGGAAGTCAAATTGTCTCTATTTGCGGACACCATGATTGTATATCTAGAAGACCCCATCATCTCAGCCCAAAATCTCCTGAAACTGATAAGCAACTTCAGCAAAGTCTCAGGATACAAAATCAATGTGCAAAAATCACAAGCATTCCTATACACCAATAACAGACTTAAAGAGAGCCAAACCAAGAACGAACTGCCATTCACAATTGCTGCAAAGAGAATAAAATACCTAGGAACACAACTAACAAGGAACGTAAAGGACCTCTTCAAGGAGAACTACAAACCACTGCTCAAGGAAATAAGAGAGGACACAAACAGATAGAGAAACATTCCATGTTTTTGGTTAGGAAGAATCAGTATTGTGAAAATGGCCATACTGCCCAAAGTGATTTACAGATTCAATGCTATCACCATGAAGCTACCAATGACCTTCTTCACAGAACTGGAAAAAAACACCTTAAACTTCATATGGAACCAAAAGAGAGCCCACATAGCCAAGTCAATTCTACGCAAAAAAAAAAAAAAAAAGCAGGAGGCATGACACTACCGAACTTCAAACTGTACTACAAGGCTACAGTAATCAAAACAGCATGGTACTGGTACCAAAACAGAGATATAGACCAATAGAGCAGAACAGAGGCCTCGGAGGCAACACCACACATCTACAACCATCCGATCTTTGACAGACCGGACAAAAACAAGCAATGAGGAAAGGAGTCCCTGTTTAATAAATGGTGTTGGGAAAACTGGCTAGCCATGTGCAGAAAGCAGAAACTGGACCCCTTCCTGACACCTTACACTAAAATTAATGCCAGATGGATTAAAGACTTAAACATAAGACCTAACACCATAAAAACCCTAGAAGAAAACCCAGGCAAAACCATTCAGGACATAGGCATAGGCAAGGACTTCATGACCAGAACACCAAAAGCATTGGCAACGAAAGTCAAAATAGACGAATGGGATCTAATTAAACTCCACAGCTTCCACACGGCAAAAGAAATAGTTATTAGAGTGAATTGGCAACCAACAGAATGGGAAAAAATTTTGCAATCTACCCATCTGACAAAGGGCTAATATCCAGAATCTACAAAGAACTAAAACAGATTTACAAGGAAAAAAACAAATAAGCTCATTCAAAAGTGGGCAAAGGATATGAACAGACACTTTTCAAAAGAAGATATACATAAGACCAACAGACATATGAAGAAATGCTCATCATCACTGGTCATCAGAGAAATGCAAATCAAAACCACATTGAGATACCATCTCAGGCCAGTTAGAATGGCGATCATTAAAAAATCTGGAGACAACAGATGCTGGAGAGGATGTGGAGAAATAGGAACACTTTTACACTGTTGGTGGGAGTGTAAATTAGTTCAACCACTGTGGAAGACAGTGTGGCGATTCCTCAAGGACCTAGAAATAGAAATTCCATTTGACCCAGCAATCCCATTACTGGGTATAAACCCAAAGGATTATAAATAGTTCTGCTATAAGGACACATGCACACGAATGTTCATTGCAGGACCGTTAACAATAGCAAAGACCTGGAGCCAACCCAAATGCCCATCGATGATAGACTGGACAGGGAAAATGTGGCACATATACACCATGGAATATTACGCAGCCATCAAAAACGATGAGTTCATGTCCTTTGTAGGGACGTGAATGAACCTGGAAACCATCATTCTCAGCAAACTGACACAAGAGCAGAAAATCAAACACCGCATGTTCTCACTCATAGGCGGGTGTTGAACAGTGAGAACACATGGACACAGGGAGGGGAGCATCACACACTGGGGTCTGTAGGGGGGAAATAGGGGAGGGACAGCAGGGGGTGGGGAGTTGGGGAGAGAGAGCATGGGGAGAAATGCCAGATGTAGGAGATGGGGAGGAAGGCAGCCAATCACACTGCCACGTGTGCACCTAGGCAACCATCTTGCAAGTTCTTCACGTGTACCCCAAACCTAAAATGCAATTTAAAAATACTCTGGAAAAAGCTTTTTTAAAAATTATATTTTGAGGTGTTTTGCGGGGTTGGGGAGATTGGTGGTGTTCTGTTGGTTGGGGCATTGGAGAGATGCTCGTACTCTATAGTTGAGAAACAACTAGTGTAGTTATTATAGAGGCCCCATACGTAACTTGACAGAAATCCTGTCGCATATGCCCCGTGAAGGATGACAAGGGTTCTTATTTAGCATTGCTTGTGTTTGTTTAAATAACAAAGGATGCAACCTAAATGTCCAACAGTAACAGAATGATAAATTCTGATACCTATATTACTTTGTGACAGTAAAATTAAATTGCAGTCAAATCAAGTGTACTGATGTGGCAAGATGTCTTAGACATTTTTTAATGAGTCCAAAAAGCAATTTACCGAACAATATATACAGCATTTCAATGTGCTTACACATAAAACTCTTTCTGTGTGATAGACTGTCCCTGATGTATGACATGGTTCAACTTCATATTTTTTCAGTTTCATGATGGTGCTAAAGTGATAACCTATTTGTGTATGAAGTATGCTCCTCTATTTACGATGGGGTCACATCCAGATAAGCCTATCCTAACTCCAAAACTCACTTTAGACCTAATGGTATTTTCAACTTACAATGGGTTTATTTAGAGATAGCCGCATCATAAAGGACCATCTGTATGTATAAATAGCTTTAACTTCATTGAAAGATGTCTAGAAGGATGCACCTAAACATTACAGCACTGGTTAGACTAGTAAGGAGCGACCTGTATTGTTTGTTCCTCAGGGGCTTTTATTTTGATATCTTTTGTTGCATCTGTTGTGATAACGCATTCAAGATATTTTATACATTTTAAAAATATAAACATCACTTATACAGCAGCTGTGCTTGTTCAGGTTTGGAACATTTAAGCAATCTAAAGTTTGACATTCAGAAATTCATCTCTCATGTCAGGGGTGTGTGTGTGTGTGTGTGTGTAAATTTTATAAATTTATAAGTATTTGCAGAAGAATGACATGAACAGCACAAAGAACCCCCAAATAGCTTCACTCTAATTCCCTATTTGCTGACATGTTACACACTTGCTTTCTCTTTCTCTCAGCCATTATTCTTTTTCTGAGCCATTTAAGACTTCTCACCAGTGTGTATTTCCCCAAAAGAAGTATACTCTCCTACTTAATATATACATTAAAAAGTTTTATGCATTCTAAACACTCGCTTGTATATACTGTTCTGCAGCTGGCTTTCCCCGCCCCCCACACTCCTCTCCAAAATGCAGTTATTCACATCAAGAAATTAAGATTGATAAAACATGATGCTATAATCCACAAGACCCATTCAGTTTCCCCACCTGTCCTAGCAATGTCTCTTTTTCCTTTCTGGTCCAGGATTTAATCAAGGAACATGGCTCCATTTGCTTGTGTCTCCAGTTTTCTTCCTCCTGGAGTAATTACCCAGGTGTTCTTTGTCTTTCAAGACCTTGACCATTTTAAAGAATAAGGCCTTTCTTTGTGTAAGATGTCCTTCAGTCTAGGTCCGGACTCAGGCCAAGCAGTATTGGCACAAATGTTACCGGCACGAGGCTGTGCTGTTTTCGTTGCATCAGTCAGAAAGCACATGTGAGTGATCTGCTTTAAGTGTTCCTAACGTTAACCTTGATCACAGGTCAAGTTTGTGTCGGCTGAGTTTCTCCACTGCAGAATTCCTGTTTTTTTCTTTGTAATTGATAAGTAGTTTATGGGGAGATCCTCTGAGACTGCTGGTTCCTCATTCCATTCCTCATCAAACCTGACGCATCAGCCTTAGCGTTCATTTGTGATTCCTGTCTGAAGCAGCTACCACTATAATGGTTGTCAGGTGGTGATTTGTCTATTTCCATTAATCCTTCTGGATTATTCTTTGGCACTCTACCATTAATGAGCTTTCCCTTCTATTTGTTTAATCTGTGTGGTCTCATGGCTTCCTATTTCAGTAATAGATTACAACCCATTGAATATCACTATTTACTTGGATGTTCATATTGTCTCATATTTGACTAGTGGGAACCCATTAGTGTGGTTTCTGTGTCATTTCTGCTTGCTCTGATCATTCTTTTTGCACTTCTTTACTGTGGTAGGCTGAATAATAGTCTTCCAAAGATGTTGACTTCCTAATCCCCAAGGCACCTAGGTTATCCAGATGGGCCAATGTAATCACAAGGATTTTTTAAACAAGGGTCAGATGTGCACATCTCCTTCCTCTCTGCTTTCTCTGACCCTACTACCTAATAACCCATGGTAAGGAAGCAAAGGGTCAGAGAGAAAAATAGGAAGGTGCCATGCCACTGGGCTTGAGGATGGAAGAATGGTCATGAACTTGTTAACATGAATGTTCTTTGTTTATTTTGTCTTTTGTTAGGATGAGATCCAGGCACTTTTCTTTTTTGCATGGATTTTTCTTAAGCTACAAACTAAGTTCCATTATCTAATTACTAATTTTTTCCCCTACCCTCTTGAATTCTAACATGATTCTTTTAATTGCCTACAGATGGAAACACCTGATTTCCACTTTTACTGGAGCCACTTTGGAAAACAAATAAGTACAAAATAATGTGATTTTTATAAATTTTGTGATAAAACTTTGCTAGGAAGCTTATAAAGACTCAAATTAAGGCTGCAGATTACCTTGGTGATTATAGTTAGAGTTCCTGCAGTCTGACAATTTGAGTATTTAAGGTAGTTTCAATAGCAAGGGTAAAATAGGTATCTGGGCTATTACTTGTATCAATTGTTACTGTAATTCTCTACTCCCAGGATTATAGCCCATGTTTCTGGAACATTGGTATCAAAGTGATCAAGTTGGTATGTTGATTTGTAAGTTCTTTAAACCTTCTTTTATATACCAGAAGGTCCTAAGGGTTTTAAGAGGGGCATTTTGAAAGTGAGAGGTTAGTTAATAGTAAATAGTAATTAGTAAACTTTAGATTCAGCCAAATCAAGGCACACATTCTAGGAGTGATACTTCTCAGCTAGCAGCTGTGAGCAAGTCCTTTAATTTCTCTAAACTTAAGTTACTTTATTTTTAAAATAGAAAAATTTTAGTTCTTTTATTTCTAAAATTGAAATGATACAAGGTTGTGAGGATAAAATGAGTATGTAAATACAATGCTATTCATGTAATAAATGTTCAATAAATGGCAGCTGTTAGAGTGACTTACTACAGTGCAAATGAACTCTGATGATAAGCTCAATAGTTAAGCATTTCTCTCTGTTTTTGAGACGGAGTCTTGCTCTGTCAACCAGGCTGGAGTGCAGTGGCGCCATCCCAGCTCACTTGCAGACTCTACCTCCCAGGTTCAAGCGATTCTCCTGCCTCAGCCTCTCAAGTAGCTGGAATTACAGGTGCCCACCACCTGGCCCAGCTAATTTTTGTATTTTTAGTAGAGAAGGGGTTTCACAATGTTAGCCAGGTTGGTCTCTAACTCCTGACATTAGGTGATCTGCCCGCCTCTACCTCCATCTCCCAAAGTGCTGGGATTATAGGGGTGAGCCATTATACCTAGCCCTTAAGCATCATTTCTCCTTAAGCATGTAATTCCTCCATGAATAGACTGAAGTTATTTTCCATTCTGTGCATTCTTTGTTTCTTTCAAGAAATTTTAAAGTACACATGGGGTTAATCAGATTGTATTTTAATTTTACATATTTATATTACATTTTGTAAACTATCCAGCAAATAGAGAGTGCATATTAATGTTAATACTGAAATGATGTTTTTAAATGTTCCATGTCAGTGTTCTTTCTATATTCAAAATCATTTCAAAGATGCATTGTTTCTTAAAGCAGTGATAGCATTTTTGCTGTTAGTATGCAATGTAGTCAAGCCACAATTAGTTTGACACCAAGGTGGTTATCGTATCATTACGTTAGATTGTAATTTAACTTTAGTGATATAGTAATTACTTCTGCCGGTTTTAGTAGTTCTTGTTATCATAAGAGTTTAAAAAGGAGAAAAGTATATTCCAATGTATGCTTTTATTATTAAACATTTATGTCAGGTGGATATTCCATAGAGATGTTATCTTGACTCAGTTGTTAGAAAATAGATAAAATAGGAAATATAAGATCTCTGCTTCAATAAGACTGGCCGGATTATGATTATTTCACCATAATGGCAACATCTGCCAGGGAAATTAAAACAAAATTTCCTCCCTAAGGAGATTCTGCCTGCTCCAGCTAAAGCTGTGTATATACAGGGAATGCCAGGAAATTCTGACATATTGTTGGAGCAACTGCTTCAAAAATATCTTGTGTTTTTTCTGTTTTAGCAACTTCACTGTGTGGTGGTTGGAAGTGAAAATGCCAAACGATATTTTGAAGCAGTTCAAGGATCAAAAGAGCATCAAGGAGAGCTATTTGGGGCCCATAACCTCTTCAGACTCAGGTCCCAAGGGTCTTGTCTCACAAGGGACGTCCTGGAGGTGCGAACTTCTCTGACCTTTTCAATGACATTTTAAATACAGTTTTTCTTCCTTAGGAAACTTGAAATACAACTGCTGTTGCCTTTTCAGAGAAATTTCTGGTTTTCTTTATCAAAAATGCCTTGGAATTTCTACTTTTAGAGCGTAAGAAATGAATTATTATATCTCTAAACTAGATTTTTCGTAATTATGAATAATGTACACACACAAACACACATACTAGGTAGTATGTACTGCAAGGGCATTTTAAGACGGGCAGAGAGAAGTTTATTGTTTTGAAAACAGCTCTTGAAGTCAAGAACTAAAAAAAGAGGTTTTCCTAAATAAACAAAACATAAAATATGTTTTGATTAAAAGTTACCAAACACTCCCTGAGATGTACTCTCATGTTTCATGGAGATTTTTTTTTTTCTGTTCCCAATAAAAATTCCACACCAATATTTTAAACTCTGCCCGTTGTGTTCATCCTCAGCATACAGTTGTTTCTTATTCTTGAAACAAAATATTTTATATCCTTTTTTTAAAAGGTCTTTAAGTTCTTTTATGTGCCAGCATACTAAGGATATTAACCTATTTTCTAGTTGATATTCATGTAGGTATCATAAAATCCTGGAATATCATCTTTTTCTTCCTCCTCACGGTATAGATGAAGAAACTAAGTCTTAAAGAACTTCAGGATATTTTCCTTGACTTCCAGGACTTTGTAGTAAAATCTTAATGTACTTCATTTATTCAGTAAGTACCATAAAGACAGTTCAAGGAACAATTGGTTCCTGTCCTTGAGGAACTTAAACCATCTTGACGGGAGGTGGAAGAGAAGGTTACATAGTAACCATGTAATGTCAGGAATCGAATGCTAAACAAGTTCAGCAGTAAACCATGGATGGATGGGGGAGAAGAAGGTGTGTAGTATTTGAAACCTGTAAATATCATTACTGTTTCACAATTTCTGATGTATACTGCAGAGTTTCTATTTCATAGTAACTACATTTGATTCTGAATTGAGTGGCCCATTTGGAGTCCTACATTTTGTAATTTTCCCCGTTGCTTTTAAATATGCTGTTTCTTTGATGAATTTGTTCTTTTCAGTTCCTCTTTTCATATCAGTAGCTCTGTTTGCCCTCTAGCTCCCACACCCAGCTGCCATCTCCATCTAAAGTACTACTTGACATGCCTATATTCATGTTAAAATCATTGTCTATAAAAATATTAGCATTACATTATCCTGTTTTCTGTCATATATGACATAGTTATCTGTTTTGTCAGAATAACCACCTATTCCTTTGTTAAACAAGTGTTCTATAAGATTTATCAGGATGGATCAAGACCATCCTGGTCAACATGGTGAAACCCCGTCTCTACTAAAAATACAAAAAATTAGCTGGGCATGGTGGCGCGTGCCTGTAATCCCAGCTACTCAGGAGGCTGAGGCAGGAGAATTGCCTGAACCCAGGAGGCGGAGGTTGCGGTGAGCCGAGATCGCGCCATTGCACTCCAGCCTGGGCAACAAGAGCGAAACTCCGTCTCAAAAAAAAAAAGATATATCAGGATGACAAGTTATTAAGTAGAGAAAGTTCTCTTGTTCATTGTGCCACTCTACACTAGCCTGGGTAACAGAGCAAGACTCAGTCTCACACAAACACCAAAATGTCCTCTTGTTCACTGGTTATTCTAAGAATATCTTATTTCTCCTTCAGAAGTGTTTATTAATGACAGGACCATCCGTGTCTTACATTTTCTTTTTAAAAAATATCTAAGTTCTGGCCGGGCGCGGTGGCTCAAGCCTGTAATCCCAGCACTTTGGGAGGCCGAGGCGGGTGGATCACGAGGTCAAAAGATCGAGACCATGCTGGTCAACATGGTGAAACCCCGTCTCTACTAAAAATACAAAAAATTAGCTGGGCATGGTGGCGCGTGCCTGTAATCCCAGCTACTCAGGAGGCTGAGGCAGGAGAATTGCCTGAACCCGGGAGGCGGAGGCTGCGGTGAGCCGAGATCGCGCCATTGCACTCCAGCCTGGGTAACAAGAGCGAAACTCCGTCTAAAAAAAAAAAAAAAAATCTAAGTTCTTCAATGTACCAGAACACTCAGGATATTAACCTATTTTCTAATTGATGTTAATAACGAGTGACAAGGCCATCCATGCCCTGCACTTGTCTTGCTAGGCATATCATTGGCACTTGATTATTAAGTTAAATTTTGAATTACAGTTGCTCATTTGTCATCAATCAGAATGTAAAATTATTCAGGGTTGGTTAGATTCATGCTGCTTTGGGCCAAAAGGTGTTTCTAAACATGATTATTCCAAGCCCCATATAATGGGAGCACATATCATGAGGTCAAAGAAGTATTTCACTTCATATGAGACTTTTAATTTTTAAAGGTTGTATAAAATCTCTTTTAAAATGTTTTAAGATGTAAACATTTGAATTTTTATACTTTTAAAAAATCTTATGATTTCTGGGCAATTTCGTTCTATTTTGCATTGACTTTCCATTATCTATATTATAGTTTCTCTTCAAAGATAGATATTGAGAGTTCATTTTACAAGCATTTATTGAGCATCTGTGAAATGTCGGGTACTGTTCATAGAGCTGTGCTTACATAAAAGAACAAAATAGACAAAACAGTCCTGTCGACCAGAAGTCTGCATTCTTTGTGGGGAGACAAATGATAAACGGAATAAATAAGTGAAATACAGAGTATATTATGATAGGTTCTGAGGAGCTGCCAAGGAAGGAGCATTTTTAGATGGGGTATCCAAGGAAGCCCTCCCTCCGAAGGCTGCATATGAATATTCAAAGAGGTGAGGGAGGAAGGTGTGTTTTTGATGGGGGAAACAATTGCAGAGGTCCTAAGGGAGGAGCATGCCCCATGTGATCTCACAATTTCAGGGAGGCCATAGTAGTTGCAGTAGAGTATGCAAGAGAGCAGGAGAGGGGGCAAGAGAGATGCCAGAGAGCCAGGCCATGCAGGAACTTTGACTTTTACTTGAGTGAGACAAAAAGCAATTAAAGAGTTCTGAACAGAAAGTTGACAGAGTCTGATTTATATTAGCTTGACTTAGTATTGAAAACTAGACAATAGAAGTACAAGGACAGAAGCAAGAACCCAGTTAGGAGGATACTGCAGTAACCCAGCAGAGAGATGATGGTGGCTTGAGCCAGGGTGACAGTGGTGGGTGGCGTGAGAAGTGGCTGGATGCTGGATATATTATCCAGGTGGCACTGACAGGCTTTGCTGATGGGTCACATATAGGGTATGAGAAAAAGAGAGGAGCTAAGGATGGCTCCAAGGTGTTTGGCCTGAGCAGCTTAAAACTGGAGTAGCCATTTATCTATTATGAAAGAGTTTCAACAGCTTTCAGGTTTCTAGTACTGCCACTTTCACCTGTTGTAGCCATTTAGCTTCTGTTACGGAGATAAATGGTAGCTTGGGAATGAGGCTTCCCATCCCATTGCTGTAATAGACTTGAGGAATGGGGAATAGCGGACTTGTAGTGATTCAGAAATCGTTGATCATTCCCTAGAGTTCCATAAAGGAGATTCTCTCTCATTGCGCAGGATACCAGGTAGCTGGAACCATGCCGTTAGTATGTCTGTGTATTCCGAAGTTGGGCATTTGTAACTCTGGTGATGGTAGTATTATTTCTTCTTGCTCTGTCAACAAATACAGCCTTAAAAAAAAAGATTTCCTTTTGAGGAGAATTTAATATTCTAGAATCTAGACCATTAGAACTCCTGCTAAATAATACACCAGAAGCTTTAAAGTGCAAATACTTTCCCAAAAGTGTAGCAAACCTGTTACATAACTAAAATATTATTTTTAATTTCATATTAGATGGACATTTTTATTTTGATGTCTACTACACTTAAGGGGTATTTTTAAATGAATATGAACAAGAAATAACAGTAACAACATAGGCTAGGATATCAAATTTCCAATATTCAACATTGTGGTGTTTAAAATGTTAGTATGTCCTTACCGTAATTATTATATGGGAATGGTTGTTACGGATATTATACCGGGTAAATATATAACATTTCTTCACACTCTCTCTCCGCATTAGTACTTTTAATGAAGTTGGCTGGAAAGTATTCGTTTTCTGTGTCTGAAAAAGTAAACTGTAAGAATTAAGAGTATTTTGAACTGTTACATAAACTTTTATATATGATTAGCAAGTTGAAAAACAACATTAAGAATGCTGTAGCATGTACTGCTATTGTTTGGTTGTGCCGCCCCCTGTGTTGCATAGCTGTTTGCATTCTTTGTTACTGATGTTATGTAGAGAGAAGGCCAAGTGGAAGCAGGGATCATGACAGCCACAACGTGGTTGAAAGAGCGATCTCCAGCACACAAACCAGAAACGGTAAGTTCGTGTTTGAACCTGAAGCCTGCAACACCTGGGAAACATGCACCGTGACCGTTTTGTTTCTTTACCTTTTTCCTTCACTTTTCAACCTGTAAGAAAAAAAAAATTAAGAGTCGAGGACACAAAGTCAGAGGACTATGGATAAAATTAGTAATTTAGGCAGATTTAACATTCATATCATAAGAACAAATTCAGGAGCAGTTCAGGCATTTACAGCTGAAGTGAATTTTAACTACACCACACTGAAAATACAGTACCACCTCGGTAAGTAACCCATCCCAAATAAACCATTTCTAACTAAATGGTAAGTTAAATGGAACAATCACCATCAATGTGTATTTAAAATTATTAAACCCAAATATCAAAATTGGTCTCAGATTCAAAGTGGATGTTTTATTTTATTTGATGCCTTAATTTTGTGATCTTTATAGTAGTTTGCCATCTCATGTACCACAAAATCTTTATTGTCATTATAAGGCCATCTTAAAGGTAAAAAATATGTTTGGAAGGTTTTTTTGTTAATGTTGCTGGTTTTTTCTTGTTTACTTGTAGAGTATTAACTATCAATTTATACCAGCCCAATGACTTTAAAGTTGGGGTGAAATTTTTATGAATTTAGAGAAATACACAAATATCAAATATTGGCAAAAGTATTACCAGATGATACTTTCCCACAATCTTTTACTAATAGAGCCTCAGTTTTAGAAAACTGTAAGATATATTTAACTCTGATTATTGTGAAAAAATTACATATTGAATTTAAATTTGTAGCAAATTTTATTTCAAGATTCTTTATTTCTGGTGATCAAGATCCTATTGGCCTTTTAAATCAATTAGAACAATTTTCCAGTTATCAGTTCTTTACCTTGTTAACTCCTGTAATCTGTCTTATTCTTAAAGCATGATTGGAAGTATATGCTAGACTACAGTAAACTCCAGTAATTCTTAAGCAGCAAGTCGTGTGCTTTTCACTTTTGAGGCGAGAATGATGTGTCCTTGCATCTTAGAAGCCAAACACTTCACTTTATGTTTTTCTTCAAAATACTTTGATTATATGGTACTCCAGTTTAAACTTTTATTTATTTTGGAACAATATTCAACATGGAAAGAGAAGAGACTGTACTAGACTATGATATTAAACGCTTTACATTTTTTAATGAAATGTTGTAAATACTAAGTGATATACTTGTACCTAAATTACCTGCCCAGAGTTGTTCAGTTGATTCCTTATTTTTATCTTGAGGTTTTCTGAGGTTTTTATCATTGCTTCTTCTGTAGCCTACAGAGCCTGACTGTCAGGATCGCAGAGGTCCAGAACAAGCTGCAGAGCCACTGGCAAAGGAAGCGTGTGGTTTCTGCAGCGACTTCAGTGATGAAGATCCAGTGGGAGCTGCAGGAATGCAGACGGCCAAAAACAAAGCACCCGATTCAAGTAAAGCTTCCACCTCTCCAGGACAGCTTACTTTACTCCAGTGTGGTTTCTCGAAATTGTTTGAGACAAAATGTAAAGCAGTTGAGGATAGTGATGGAAATACTGCCTCTGATGATGAAAGTTCTGATGAGCAGCCCATATGCCTTTCAACAGAGGCCAAAGTTGCTGACTGTGGGAAAAATCAGGACTCTCTTGGTACTTCAAAACATCAGAAATTAGATATCCTAAATCCAAAAGAAAAGTATATTTTTTATAAAAATGAGAAAATTTTAGAACAGAATATTTCTTCTAAATCTGATGATGAGAAAACATTTAAAAATACAGATAAACATTGCATTTTACAGACTGTCTCAGAATCAGAAGATAGTGATGTCATCTGTCCTACACAATATACAACTGAGAGATTTCCCAACAATAGTATAAGGTTTAAGCAACCCTTGGAGGGATCTGAGGATTCTGAAACAGAACGCTCTGTAAAAACAAGAAATGATGATGGTCGAAAGACTGATGACAGAAGAGATGGAATAATTTCAAAAAAGTTAAGTCCTGAGAACACAACCCTGAAATCTATTGTGAAAAGAAAAGTCACTAGTGATATTAGTGATGAATCTGATGACATTGAGATTTCTTCCAAGTCAAAAGTAAGAAAGAGAGTTACTAGTTCATTGAGGTTTAGGAGAAGAAAGGAAACCAGGAAAGAACTTCACAGGTTTCCTAAAACAATCAACAAAACAAAGCAACTATGTGCAACGGATGAGGATCATAACTCTCAATTTATTGATGATTATTCATCCTCAGATGAGAGTTTATCCGTCAGCCACTTCAATTTCTCTAAACAGAGCCACAGACCAAGAACTATAAAAGATCGAACCAGTTTTTCTTCAAAATTGCCTAGCCAAAATAAGAAAAATAGCACTGTGATGCCAAGAAAACCAGTGAAATGTTCAAATGAGAAAGTTGTCAATCAAGAGCAGTCATATGAATCAATGGATAAATTTTTAGGTAACCGAAGACACATTATGAAAACTTTTTAAAATATGTTTTGTTTTATCAAATAGTTTTGTGAGAAACTTTGAATCAAGATGCTGGATTGAGACATAAATAAGGGCTGGGTAGCAGGATAAATGGGAGACCACATATAGGTCAAGATAGAGAATGTTGCCATCTACCCAAGGACCCCCTCCGTGTGCCTGTCCAAATCACAGCTCCTCTGCCCCCATAAATACCAATTATTTTAGCTTCTATAGTAATTACTTATTTACATTTATATGGTTATATCACCAAATGTTCATACGTAGGTGAATGAGTTCATTTTCACGCTGCTGATAAAGACATACTTGAGACTGGAAAGAAAAAAGGGTGTAATAGATCCACAGTTCCACATAGCTGGGGGGGCCTCCCGATCATAGCAGAAGGCAAGGAGCAAGTCACATCTGACGTGGATGGTGGCGGCAAAAAGAGAGCCCGTGCAGGGGAACTCCTCTTTGTAAAACCATCAGATCTCGTGAGACTTACTGTCATGAGGACAACATGGGAAAGATTCAGTTACCTCCCTCCAGCTTCCTCCCATGACACATGGGACTTACGGGAGCTACAGTTCAAGATGAGTTTTGGGTGGAGGCACAACCAAACCCTGTCACTAGGTATTACGGTTTAGTCTCATTCATTGTTGAAAATGTTATGGAGTATCTTCTAATCTGCAGGAATCCTCATCCCTTTCACTGCCTTACAATGTAACCATGGAGGTACCTGGATCAACTCCAGAAGTTTCCCTCAGTTTTCATGTTGCTAATTGTATCCTCTCCATGCATTTAAACTTGCTCCTCTGTCCTCTGTTACCTGCGAAAGAGCAGTTGGTTCCTGAGACTGGATCAACATTCAGAGTTTGTTTTTGCCTGTACTCTCCCTTTTCTTCCGTTTTTAAAATGGATATCCTACATCTTCACTGTCAAAGACACCGACATTGCATCATATACTCTCCCCACTTACACGTCAGTTACCCGTGGTGCACAGGTAGCTACACATTTCACGCACCCCGTCAGTCCTTACTGTCAGTGTTCTTGCATCACTCATTGTCCGAATCCTACTGACTAGTAGATTCCTGAAGAAGTGTTTGTGAGAATAATATTCCCTGAGATTCTTACAATAACAGTTTGCTACCCTTATACTTAAAAGTTAAGTTTTGCTGGATGTAAAATACTTGGCTCACATTGTCTTTTCTTGAGTGTCTTGAAATACGTAGCTTCGTTTTCTTCTGGCATAAAGTGTGGTATTATGTGGTGGTGGTTTTTTTTTTTCCTCCTTAGATTACCAGGGGATTTTTTTTTTCTTTTCATTGTCCAATAATTTTACTAGATTGTGTGTTGATGTTGGTTGTCCTGGGTCTGTATTCTCATATACACAGTGTTGCTTCCACTCAAATTTTCTTTCGGGAAAGACTTTCTTGTAGTAATGCTTTTAGCTACTTGTTCTATTCTTTTGCTTTGGCTTTCTTCCTCAGGGACTCCTGTTACTCAGATGTTCCGTCGTCTTTGCCTGTCTTCAGTTGTCACATTCTCTCAAATCTTTTATCTCTTCATTCTGTTTTGCATTTTAAAAATATTCTATTTTTCTTAAGGCTTATCTGTTGTGTTTATTCCCTCTTACATTTCTTCTAGTTTAGTCTTCATTTTTTTAATTTAAAAAAATTTCTGAGTCTTTCCTAAGTCCTGGTCACCCAGATGTCTGAGTTCCTCTAATTCTGATTTATATTGTTGTTGATTCCCGTCTTTTTCTGTTTTGTGAGTACATCTTTCTAGCACATTCTCATTGGAGGGATATTATTCTGCATGTTCTCTTTTTTCTCACAATAATTTTTAGGAGATTTGACCCTGCTATTTTTCTTCTGGTCATTTTTATATGAAATTATTTCCCCTGAATTTTACAAACGAAGCAGAGTTCAGGAAATCTTTGTTCACTTGGCAGAGATCCACATGTTATTTCTGTGTAGAGTGCCACGCTATGGTGGGCTTTCCTCTCTCTCTGCCTTGCGTTGCTCTAGATCTTTTCTTTCCCTCATCCTTGTTCTTCCTATCCTTGATTCACTCCCAGCAGTTTTTCCTCTTTGTTGGGCCCTGACCTGGGTGAGGGCCCTGGTGGGTCAGTTTGGGGGGTTCTAGAGATTGGCTTGCTCCAGCCCCTCCAGGCCTTCTTACTGTGTACCCCCTGCACCCTCTCAGCATTGGAGAGCAGGAAGCCTTCCCCGATTCAGCTGCTGGTCTCCAGCTGGCCCCTTGTGCTTTCCAGTGAACACCTATTGGCTATTCTGGGGTCTCCTGTTCTCAGGTCTGCCAGGAGCCCTGTTGCTTCCTCCTTCCTTCACACAGTTGCTGAAACCATGCAGAGTTCTTAGCTACTGGTAGATCGTGCCCACCTGCCTGTACTGTAGGGGTCATGGGGGTATCTTGTTATCTGATTTTGTTGTAAATGTCCATGGGCTTTTGGTTTTGTTGTGTAGTTGCTGCCTGTTTTTGTGCACAGATTCAGAGAGTCTCCTGCTTCTGCTGTTACCACCCTCTGCCCAGAATCTGTGTGGTGATTTTAAGAGTTAGCGTTGCCTTCACACGTGTCTGGCTTATTCCCCAAAAACTATATGAAAGAAGCTGAGATATAAGCTATTTTGCTATAGAAATCTTAATGGCTTTGATTTATATGTAAATCAGGCTTTCTTTGTGGCTATTAGTATTCTTACTTAAAAGTTTGTTATGATACATATTTTGGTATCATTGTAAATAAGGGCTGAATTATCCCTTTGGTTTGTGTGCTACAGTTAGATTTTAGGTTTAGGAATGATTGTATAAACTATTTTTAAATAATCAACTCAGGGTTTTCTGTTTTTTGTTTTTTTTGTTTTTTACTGTGAAAAGTGTCAATAGTTAGTTTGGAACTAATGCCATTTTGAATAATGGATAAAATGTGTCATCAGAATTAAACATCTGAGGAAATTTTCTGCTTTGAAGGTTTTGAAACTATGTGCCGTGTATATTACCTGGCATCTTGAAATTTAAGGAGAATGTTAAACTAGTTACTGTCTCTTCATATTATTTAACAACGTCTTATGTTTGCATGATTGGCAATTTCTGGTTGAAGAGGTTCGGGACAGGAAGAACACAAGTGTTGAAGGTCATACCTCAGGTTCGCTGCCAGAGCTGTTGGAGGGAGCTTTTACAGGCTGCGATTCTAGCCTTCTCTTTTATGATCACAATTCAAAAATGAATTATAGGTGCCTAGAAGCAAAGCAGTAAAAATTGTAGCCATTTTTTAAACCTGTTTCAGATAAAAGCTATGAGTTAATTTTTCTCATTTCCTAAAAAGCTCTCATCTTGACATTCTCTGGGCACATATACAAAAAAGACAAAATACGAACAATAAAACTGAGCAAAACCAATCAAACGAAACTCCCTGGTCATAAACCCTATACTCCCTTTCCATCACTGTAATCAAGTACATGCTTAAAGGGACAGATAAGGTTAGCTTCATTCTTAAAATTAGTGCACAACTTTTTTTTTTAATTAACAATGAAAGCAAATTCATAGGACCCTCCTCAGCCGTGACTTCTCTCTTACTGAAACCTCCATTTCAAGTTTAAATCTAAAGATTGTTACCTACTATCTAGTTCTCATCTCACATTGATGAGAAGGAAAAGTCATTTCCAAGGTAACCTAGACCAACATATTTGAACTCTTTCTCTTTCCCATTTTTTTTCCTAAAGAATATTGTGATGTTGATGTTTCTCTTGAGTATTAAAAGTAAGAATAATGTGTTTTTATGGAACCGTATTGCTTTATACTGATATGTCACTTAATAAACCTCTGTTACCTCCTAGATGGTGTTCGGGAAGTGGCTTATATTCACTCAAACCAGAATGTGATTGGATCGAGCAAAGCCGAAAATCACATGAGCCGATGGGCAGCACATGATGTATTTGAGTTGAAGCAGTTTTCCCAGCTGCCTGCTAACATAGCTGTTTGCACTTCTAAGGTAAGAAGAATAGAAGATAGTATCATCTTAGTTACCTCATTTTTTACAGAATTTACTCAATAGCGTCTTCTCTAAGTACTCCCTCAAAAGTAGCTACTAAAACTGTAAGTGACATACAAATAAGTATAAAAATCAAAACACCATTTGGGAACTATAGTCATTGAAGATGTTTTAGATTAAACAACAAATTTACACCCAAACGCCTAACAATGTTGAATCGCTTAATAGTTTCCCTCAATAAAAATTGGACAGTACTCCCAAAATGAAAAGGAATATGAGGGAATCATACAGTTCAATCAGAACCAAAACCATTTCTGCTCATATGGAAAAAGGAAAGTGTGTGATTAGATTGCTCCACAATTTTTCACCAAAATGACACACACAGAAAACTCATTTCATGTAGAATTTATATTTTTAGCAAAAGGATTTTTATACTGTTAAAAGTCATAATTACTTCCTGTGGACTCTTCTCACTTAAAAATGCTGTTGTGATATTTTTGTTTATACATAATCACTTTCATCAAAGCTTTTTTTTTTTTTTTTTTTTTTGAGACGGAGTTTTGCTCTTGTTACCCAGGCTGGAGTGCAATGGCGCGATCTCGGCTCACCGCAACCTCCGCCTCCTGGGTTCAGGCAATTCTCCTGCCTCAGCCTCCTGAGTAGCTGGGATTACAGGCACGCGCCACCATGCCCAGCTAATTTTTGTATTTTTAGTAGAGACGGGGTTTCACCATGTTGACCAGGATGGTCTCGATCTCTTGACCTCGTGATCCACCTGCCTCGGCCTCCCAAAGTGCTGGGATTACAGGCTTGAGCCACCACGCCCGGCCTCAAAGCTTTTTAAAAAATATTTTCTTCTGTTTGACTTACGATTATTTATTACTTTTTAGGAGCTAAGTGCCTCAAGAGCAATTTTACTATCACTTTATGGGTGAGAGTTCAAAATTCATACTGTATGTAATACCAATATTTTATGTCAACTTAGTGCTATTATACTTTTAATAATGAAGGTGGGGGTAGAATTCCTCTGAACTATCAAGGGAATTAATTTATTTGTACCTCACTTGTTTGACAAAGGAATTAAATTACCTTAACAATAAAACCAGAGTACAAAATGAAATTCAGGGCCAGAGAAAATATATAAATTAAACTGGAAGTTTAAGACTGGGAGAAAGTTACACTGCAACTGCTTAGGACATAATACATTCTACCCAGATACTGTATTAAAATGGCTAATTTGATTGAGTTTTCTGGTAGAAAAAACAAAGGAGGTAAGCCATCTATGTAGCGATTTCTCAACTAGTGCATGTGGAAATGCGTGTGGACAGTTTGGGTGGTCACAGTGACTGTGCGCCTAACTGGCATTCCTGTCTGGAAGCCAGGGATTCCACATGGCTGTCCCGGAGAGGGGACTAGGTTGAGGGGGGCTAGTAGAGAGGCAGTCCTACATGCAAAGAATTGTTCTGCTCAAAATGCCATAACACCCTCCAGAGAAAGGCTGAGTAAAATCTTTATCCTTAAGGGAAAAAAAAAATAACACGGGTTCTAGGAGGAGCAAAGCTTTTCCTAGCACTTAATTTGAAGGAAATTTGTCTCTTGGGGGTTTTTGGAGACCACAGAACGATATCGTGAACAGTCAAGTGTCATATAATAATATCCTTAGAATAAAATGTAATAACAGACTTTAAAAGGCTATACTTTCCAGCATTTTTCAATGTCATCCATAGGCCCAGTGCCAAACTACAACTCGTGAAAGCATTCTTTCATGACCCAAGTATGCTGCTTTTTATACTTGTCTTCTCATTTGATCCAGGAATGTACCATTTCTCAACCAACACTTTAAACAGCATTTCTACAGTTTGACTACCATGTATGTGCTATCTGAAAAAGGCAGGCAGAATTATGTTAGGTTTTCCAGAAACTTGCTTTGTTAGGATAAAGAGTATAGCAGAATCTTTTAAGCAGATAGCTAATTTTTTGTTAGGATTCTTTTTCAAACTGTGCCCTTTTTTAAAACCTTCTCCATACAAACAAATTTTAATGTGAAAGGTCAGATAATTTGGCAAACCCTGTAGTGGACATTAATGAAATAATTGGATACTGGTCATTCGCCTGTCTAAATATTTATCAGAAAAGAAATTTACAAGCATATAATTTCTGCAGAAATTGACCTGAGAAGCAACCTTCTTCTTAAGGAAAGTTATGCAAATGAAAATGCCAGAAACACAGTTTGCCTGTGAGCTTTTTTAGTCCAAATATTTTTGAGGTGGACAACACAATCTCACTAGAAACCTTGTCTCTTCACAGTGATTTTAAGAGGGAGGGGCATCTCTTGCTAGGAAACAAATTGGAATACCTACTCCCTGGGGGTTATAACATACCCTTCGAGGCCATATATATCCCTCATCACACATACACCAACTTAGTAAACCCTTTTCAGAGAAGAAAGAAATTAACTGTTTAATGACTAAATTGGGGTGAAGTTTTAAAGCCACTAAATGGGAGGTCCATTTCCATGGCACCAATGCTAACAGGCCAGACACAGTCTACAGATAACGCTCATTTCACTGGCTGACTTAAGTCAGTAACTGATACAGCAAAATTTCATTCTAACATTGCAAAGCTGTCTCATAGAATTTCTGAGAAAAAGTGTTCCCAATCACTGATTTCATCCTATCGTGTCAATATTACTTCAGCACCTTGAATGAGGAAATCACTGAAACACACCATCATCTTTGGCTAGGGATATTTATGTCACTCACTGAGAGGTTTTGCAGCTGGTGTGGCAGTGGGTGGCAATAGTGAATTTGCAGTTTTGAAAAAAAAGTTACTAGAAGAAAAGAGAATAAACAAAGGGAAAGGGAAATGAAGCAAGAACAAAAGAGACTCAATCATAGTGTTAGAAAATACCTGCAAACTTCTTGATCCTGAAGTCTCCAAAAAACCCCAGACCTCCCACCGACAGTACAGTATCTTTCATCTGGGGCTCAATCTAGAATCTTTTCGGTTACTGAGAATTCTTCTGAGTGCTTCATGTCTGTCATCAAAGTTTTATTAAAGAACTTTACTTGTGTTTGAAACGCTTGTGTGTGCATGCCTATGTGTCAGTTGCAGACATGTTGTCTCAGTAAGAAAATAAATCCTATTTGTTTTATGAAATCAGTACACAAATAACAGTTGTCACAATATACCAGTATTTCAGCTTCTAAGGAATACCATAGTTGAGTCAGAATTAGAACCTTTAACTAGATTGCAAAGGAATATACTAAATGGAAAATTGTAAAAGAGAAGTAATAAGCCCCACAATCCTAGCTAAGATTCTATGGTCTTTCAGAGTTTTCCAGTCTTTTTGATGTCTGGTAATTATTGATAACCAAAATGACAAAAACTGTGAATCGACTTTTCAAGTTCAATCATATATCTTAAAAAGGAGTAAGATACATTACTGGTTTCAGTGTTTTCTTTGGTTTCTTATAGTTGATACTTTTATAAATTAGCTTTTATTTATGTTCTGTATTTTAAAGATGTCCCGTTTCTCCTAACATAAATTTTGAATTATACCATTGTTATTTGATAATACAAATTATGTAAAGTAATGTGTAAAGTAAGAACACATTTTGCCTAAAATTATATTTTGATACTTTAGAACCATTTCTGAAAACAGCTGTTTTTACAAGGTGAGATGTCTGATTAACAGGAGAGAAAACCTGTGTGACTTACGTTTTAAACTCAGGCCAAAAAGAAACATTTTAAGCATTTGAAGGGACTGATAATACCTTTATTAGGGTTTATCTGTTCTTTTAATATATGGATGTATGTCACGGAGCTGAACTGTACCTGTTTGTGATGCGGTACCTCCTTTTCTCAGTCAACTGCACGTTTTCAACTTAAGTTTACTTAAAATTTTCTGAAAAGAAATGTACAAAGACAGCCTTCAATTAAGGATTAATCACTATGGCAACTGAGATGTGGTGACTGAAGGGGGAGGATGTATTCTCCCCCCAGTTTCCTGCCAGCTGTCATAGTCAGCCTCTGCTGCCTGAATCCAAGCCAAAATATAGACTGTGACCAACTCTAAGAAACTATATCTGTATTTTTATAAATTGGTACAAGTATCAGACTATAAAAGAAGACTTAATCCCTTGAACTAGATGACAGACACTTGGCACTCTTGCCAGTGTTTGACAGAGAAATAACGGGTCGCTTTGTAGTAAAACCTGGATTAATAGTAAGCCCCTCTTTATGTTATTGCAGTGTGGTGTAAATGAGAGAACTAAGCATGCTGTCAGCCTGGGGTGGGAGGTGGCGTGGGGGGAGTGTCTTTTATATAACCAGTGCAGGTTTAAGCACTGTTCAGAATACTGTAAATACAAAATATTGTGTTAGTAAGAACTTCTCTTTCTTGTATTTGTATTAGATTGGCATTCTGTAGATTACTTAAAGAAAGGATTTCTGTGAGCTATGGTGGGTTTGATTGCAGTGTGTTTATACAGCTTTTGGAGTCCGCAAGGAGGGATGGACTGTTTACAGTGAGCAGACTTTGGGGAGATAGAGCATTCCATTATCCTGTTTTTCAGGATAATGAATGGCATGATGATTTAAAGTAATTGTTCACAAATGGCTGGTTTACAAAGTAGTCCGGTAAGCAAGGTTTATGGTTTCAGCATGTAACTCTCACTGGGTGGGATTTTTCGTGGTCTTACCGTTTTTCTTTCTGTAGCTAAACATTAATTTTATGGCATTTGTATCAGAAAGTTATTCTTTCAAGTAATTCTAGTAGACATCAAGATTTTAAAATATGTGTGTGTGTGTGTATATATATATGTATATATATGTATATATATATATATATATATATATGAAATTATGTGACTGGTATTGACATGAAAAAGGCTTTTGTGTTTCTCTGCCTAGAACTAGGATTGGTTGTAGATAGCATTCTGATTCAGAAGATAATATGTCATTTGAGTGGCAAATACCTGCTGGTCAGAGGAAGGAGAATCCACTTTTTAAACTGTAAACACAGAGACCTCTTCCCTGGCTAGCTGGAGGCTGCGAGAAGCTGTGGCACCTTTCTGCACAGTCATGATACCAGGATTCATAGGCTAGTGTAACTGATGAGCTGTTGTGTGCAAAACACGTTCAACACCTTGCAAGAAAGGCATTGAAATTACTCAAAAATATAAATCTTTATTATTGTAATTAGGATTATTGCTTACCAATGGGGTGGTCAGTAAAACTCTTGAGCCTCTACAATAACCTCTTACTATTTTTGTTGTGAATATTACTGATAGTAGAATATTTTAGACAACCTTAAAAAGATAATCTAGTCCAGTCCTTTAATTTTAGGTGAAGTACCTGCTTTAAACTGTGTCCGATTTCTAATGAAAAGTACTATAGAGAAAAATGTTTTTGAAAGGAATTATAAGCTACTGTAATTTAAAAATGGACTGGGAGTGACAGAAATAATCTTTGCTTATTAGGAAATAGTTTGCTTCCATCTCTTCTCTTAGATGGTCACTGTTCCAATTACATAGAAGGTAGATATAAGCCTTCTTAGAACCTTTTCTCTATTGAGAATAGTCACAAGATCTAAATAGTATTTCTTCAAATAATACCTTCTAGGTAATAACATAAAAATTTAGGGATAGAGGCCTCATAGAACTCTGACTGACTACCTTGTGAATTAAAGAATGTTAACCTCTTAACAGCCCTTTTCAAGTTATATTTCATCCATTTCTGAAAACCATGGTATCAGTTTGACATGGCACCTAATGGGAACACCTATTGCCCTGTCACCAGAGAATCCTGCCTCTGCCCTAGGAATTCTAAATTTTTATAGCCGAATAAAGCAAAATTATGGGTTAAAGGAATTATAGTATTTTAGAATTTGAAGAATTCTTGAAGATTGTTTAACCCAAACATCTCATTTTCGTTTTTTTTTTTTTTTTTTTTTGAGACGGAGTTTTGCTCTTGTTACCCAGGCTGGAGTGCAATGGCGCGATCTCGGCTCACCGCAACCTCCGCCTCCTGGGTTCAGGCAATTCTCCTGCCTCAGCCTCCTGAGCAGCTGGGATTACAGGCACGCGCCACCATGCCCAGCTAATTTTTTGTATTTTTGTATTTTTAGTAGAGACGGGGTTTCACCATGTTGACCAGGATGGTCTCGCTCTCTTGACCTCATGATCCACCCGCCTCGGCCTCCCAAAGTGCTGGGATTACAAGCTTGAGCCACCGCGCCCGGCCTCATTTTCTTAAATTTTAAAAATAAGAGGCTAAGTAACTCCCCACAGGCCCCAGGGCTCAGCAGTAGCAGGAGGCTTTCTTCCCTGTGGTCTTTTACCCTTTTGTCTTTTCTTGTGCTTTTCCCTCAGTTCCTTTGGTGTCTACTTTGTTCTGGAGATTTCAATTTTACTTTTCTAATATGACAAGTCAGTCTTTTAATTTTCCAAGATAATTTGTCTGTAAAGAATTACTTTCACTTTAGCAGTTACACAAAAACCTCACATGGACTGAATGCATCCTTCCTTTAAGATATATGTATACTGGGCCGGGCGCGGTGGCTCAAGCCTGTAATCCCAGCACTTTGGGAGGCCGAGGCGGGTGGATCACGAGGTCAAGAGATCGAGACCAGCCTGGTCAACATGGTGAAACCCCGTCTCTACTAAAAATACAAAAAATTAGCTGGGCATGGTGGCGTGTGCCTGTAATCCCAGCTACTCAGGAGGCTGAGGCAGGAGAATTGCCTGAACCCAGGAGGCGGAGGTTGCGGTGAGCCAAGATCGTGCCATTGCACTCCAGCCTGGGTTAACAAGAGCGAAACTCCGTCTCAAAAAAAAAAAAAAAAAAAAAAAAAAAAAAAAAAGATATATGTATACACATATATGTACGTGTGTGTGTGTGTGTGTGTGTGTGTGTGTGTGTGTAGTTTTTACTTTTCTTAGGCCTTTTCTCTTCCTGGAATAACCTTCAGCCTTATATTTCTGAGCCCCCAAATCTCCACATCTCTCTCCCATTCAAGATCTACCTCTGATGTGTCCTCTCTTCCACAAAGTCTGCCCTGGTTCTTCCCTCAGCTGGAAATAACCCTTCTTACACTCTTTCTGCTTCAGCCAGTAATACTTTGTATGTCCTGTTCTTATTCTAAAGTATGACTTTCAAAATTTTTGTGATAGTTGTATACGTATCTCTCTTCTTTTCTAATAAACTCTGAACTTCGAAATAGTTGAGATATGACTGATTCACCTTTGATAACCTAAAGTAATCTTACATATAATGAATACTTTATAAATAAATACTTTTGGGATAAAGTCAGGTTTTCAGTTTTTGTCAGGGTACAATGAACCCTACCTCTGTGTTCTGAGAATTTTAAAGATTATTTTTTCCATGAACAACTTCCATAGTTTTCCTGGAAATTATCTGGAGATGACATTGTTTATTGTTCATAAGACAATTGTTTATTGTTTTATGAACAATAAACCAGGGGAAAGATCTCTTTCTCTGAATGAGAAGTGTTTTCAGGTTTGCTTGGCAATCATGCTGTTGGATGGATTTACTTATCCTACACTTGCAGTCATATCAACTACTACGTGACCTTTCACTCCAGTTAGATCTAATGCAAGTTCCCTTTTCTCCACAAAGCCTCAGTCTTCAGGAATCACTCAGTTCCAGGCTCCTTTAGTGCCAGTCATCACTGTAGATGTGGTATACCCGTCCACCTATCACTATTGTTACTTACGTTATGTAAATTCATTCTTTCCTCACGTATGTTACAAGCCACTTAAGAATCAGGACCATGGGACACTCTCACTTACTCCTATAAACACTACCACTTAGCCCCGGGCAGCACAGAGTGGGAGTTCAGAAAACGTTGTGATCAGTAATTCCTGTGTAGAAGTACTGCATGTAAGGCCAATGCCTACAACCATTTTCACAAGTTAAGGCTCCTCAACTCTTTGCACCACAAGTGAATGTTAAAGTGGGTATACTGGGTGGCAGCTAAATGTAAAGTTATGAGTCATGTTTGTGCAGCATAATGCTGGTGTTCTTCATCATCATTATTTTTCATCTGTTGGCCACATTGCTGGTATAGGAAAACCACTCAAGAAGAGAGGACATGAAGAATGCCGTCAGAAAGATATTCCTGGAAGCCATGCATCCACATCTAGCAGTAACACATCTAGAGAGTCATTGTGTGGCTTCCAGAGTCACTTTGTGTCTTCCTTCCAAAGCTCTGTCAACTCTCTTCTTGCATCCCTTTTGTAGCATACAAGGCCTATCTCCGTTTGGCCTTAGTGTGCTTTTCTAGTCTCATTCCAAGACACATTTTCAAGATGATTGACATGAATTATGTACCAACAGTCTTGGTACATATCAACAACAGAGTTGTACCAACAACATAACAAAAAGCTGTGAGAGCAGCTTCTATTTATATTCTATTATGTGCTAAACACTGGGGATACAAAGGTGAACAGACAGGCTCTTGTTAGCCTTCAGTTTGTGAACTATTCCCAGACATGCTTAGGCCTTCTGTGTCTTTGCTTCTATGGTTCCTTGTTTAAAATTCATTGTCACTTGCGTCTGCTGATTGAACCCCTTACATCGTCTGTGACAGCTGTCCCCCAACTCTTCTCCAAAGCAGTGTAAACTTTTTCTCATCTTTGCATGTGTGTCTCCCTGCTATAGCAGTTGTCTTACTGTATTATGCAATTCTATATGCATATGTACAAGATGCTTTTGAGTACAGGAAATAGAATAACCATCAAAAATTGGAGTATACAGTAGGTCACTGAATTAATGACATAACAGCAGGTCTGGAAGGAGGCATTTTCAGGTGTGACAGCCCCATGACCCCGTAGGGATACAGGCTCTTTCATTTTCTGCCCCGCTATCTTTAGTGAATTAACTTATAGTTCTTAGGTCTTTTGCCTCATGTTGCCAGATGACTACTGCAACTCAAAACTTGTTCCCTCACACAGATGTATGCTAAAGACAGGGAGATGTGATTGTCTTCATATCTCTCTCTCCTTTTTTGTTGAGATGGAGTCTTGCTGTCACCCAGGCCGGAGTGCAATGATGCAATCTTGGCTCACTGCAACCTCCGCCTCCCAAGTCAAGTGATTCTCCTGCCTCAGCCTCCTGCATAGCTGGGACAACAAGCACACACCACCACAGCCAGCTAATTTTTGTGTTTTTAGTAGAGATAGGGTTTCGCCACGTTGGCCAATCTGGTCTTGACCTACTGACCTCATGTAATCCACCCACCTCAGCCTCCCAAAGTGCTGGGATCACAGGCACGAGCCACCGTCCCCAGCCTTATTATTGCATGTATGAGTCCATTTTCATGCTGCTGATAAAGACATACCAGAGAGTGGGTAGTTTATAAAGAAAGAAAAAGAGATTTAATGGACTCACAGTTTCACATGGCTGGTGAGGCCTCACGGTCATGGCGGATGGTGAAAGTCACACCTTGCATGACAGCAGGCAAAAGGAAAATTGAGAGCCGAGAGAAAGGGGCAACCCCTTATAAAACCATCACATCTCATGAGACTCACTACCACAAAAACAGTATGAGAGAAACCACCCCTGTGATTCAGTTATCTCCCACTAGGTTCGTCTTCACAACACGTGGGAATTATGGAAGTCACAATTCAACATGAAATTTGGGTGGGGACATAGCCAAACCATATCATTCCATCCCTGGCCCCTTTCAAATCTCATGTCCTCACATTTCAAAATCAATGATGCCTTCCCAACAGTTCCCCAAAGCCTAAACTCATTTCAGCATTAACTCAGATTTCCACAGTCCAAAGTCTCATCTGAGGCAAGACAAGCCCCTTCTGCCTGTGAGCCAAAAGCAAGTGAGTTATTTCATAGAGACAGTGGAGATACAGGCATTGGATAAATACACCCATTCCAAATGAAAGGAAATCGGCCACAATGAAGGGCTGACGGCCCATGCAAGTCCGGAACCCAGCAGGGCAGTCACGTAGTAAAGCTCCAGAATGATCTCCTTTGACTTGATGCGTCACATCCAGGTCATGCTGATGCAAGAGATGGGCATCCATGGTCTTGGCAAGCTCCGCCCCTGTGACTTTGCAGGGCACAACAGCCTCCCTCCAAGGCTGCGTTCGTGGGCTGGCATTGAGTATCTGTGGTTTTTCCAGGTGCACAATATACACTGTCAGTGGCTCTACCATTCTGGGGCCTGAAGGATGGTGACCCTCTTCTCACAGCTCCACTAGGCAGTGCCCTATTGGGGACTGTGTGTAGGGGCTCTGACCCCACAGTTCCCTTCTGCACTGCCCTAGCAAAGGTTCTCCATGAGGGCCCCACCCCTGCAGCAAACTTCTGCCTGGACATCCAAGCATTTCCATACATCCTCTAAAATCGAGGTGGAGGCTCCTAAACCTCAGTTCTTGACTTCTGTGCACCCATAGGCTCAACACCATGTGGAAGCTGCTCAAGGCTTGGGGCTTGCCTCCTCTGAAGCCATGGCCCAAGCTGTACCTTGGCCCCTTTAGCCATGGTTAGAGCAGCTGGGACACAGGACATCAAGTCTCTAGGCTGCACACAGCAGGGGGTCCCTGGGCCGCACCCATGAAACCATTATTTCCTCCTGGGCCTCAAGGCCTGTGATGGGATGGGCTGCTGCAAAGGTGTCTGACATGCCCTGGAGACGATTTTCCTTCTCAAAGAGATTCCATATATGAAAATGTGAATAATTACTCTAATTTGTGAGTATGAGCATAACGCTTGTGTGGTGAGTTGTCATGAGATAAGACAAATATGTCTGAACTGGAATTTGTGAGACTTAGCAAATTATCTGATGAAGATAATACCCCTTTAATATAACTCCTCTCACAGCTTTTGTGGCAAGATTGTTGGTAAGTTGATGTTTTATTTTAGAGATGTCAGTCATCTTGTTATTAACCACATTACTTAGTATCAGAGTCAAATTTCATTTAATCTAATAAACACATCTCACAACTCTTTAGCATTACCTGCTTCAAAATGGATTGGAAAGCCGTATCCCACTATTTCATTTGCTGTGTAAACCTATTTTGTTGCAGGTGAAATAATTGAATTCCTTAGCAAGAAGAACTTTTTATCTTGTTCAAAAACATTTTTTGGCAAATGTCCTCCAGAAATTAAATTTTCTTAGTTGTTGAGTGGAGAAAAAAATAACCCTGTTTTTCCTCTGCCCTCACCCCACAACAATCAACACAGAAGACTTCTGTGACCAACTGTGTGTGGGTTTTTCCTTTACACCAGCAAGCAGTCAGTTCTGCAGCAGATAGCAGCTGGATATCCTCCGATTCAACTCCGATACCATCTGCCTGGATATAGTAGCAGAACCCACAGGTTGAGCACTCAGTCCCACAAGACTGCCTGCAGCTTTTGATGTCAGTCACAAGCCCCAGTTTGTTTTACCTGTGCTTCTAACCAACGAGCTATAAATCAGGGATCTCACAACCCCCTCCTGGGGCTTGATTAATTTGCCAGAGCAGCTCACAGAACTCAAGGAAGTAATTATGTAGGGTTACCACTTTATTACAAAGGATAGAGGTGAAGAGCTACATAAGGTGAGGTGTGGGGGAAGAGGTGCAGAGCTTCTACACTCAGCCCTGGGTGCTCCGCCCTCTGGGAATGTCCACCTTCTCCCCTCTCCAGACGCTCTCAGAATCCAGAACTTTGGGGGTTTTATGGTGGCTTCAGTATGACTGAACCATTGGCCATTAGTGATCAACTTAACCATTAGCCCCAGTTGCTTCTCTGGAGGTTGGGGGTAGGGCTGACAGTCCCAACTCTCTAACCCTGCCTTGGTCTTTCAGGTGACCAGCCCCATCCTGAAGTTCCCTAGGGGGCTGCTAGCCACCAGCCAACTCAATAGCATAGAAAAGCAAATCACTTTATTTCAAGGATTTTAGGAGTTGTATGCCAGGAAAGTTGGACAAAGATCAGATAATTTATTTCACAATGTCACAGTCATATTTGTGTAAGTTTATAATTCATCCAGTAAGCATTTATTGAGAGCCTGTAGGATTTGACTCAGGACTTAGTACAGTAAAAATACATGGTTGCTCTCTGGATTAGAGAAGTGTGATCTTGTTAAATAGATAAGACCTAAACAATCAAAATAATTTCAAACAGTACAGGCGGCCCTGCCTATCTATTCAAAGAGATCCCCTGGATTCTATTACATTTCTTTGGTGGGTGAAATTAGAATCTTTGGCCTATGTGCAGCATTATTGGATGCTTGGTTTGGTATGATGTATGAGATGACATAAAATCTTAAAATACATTCCATTTTATAATAAAGCTGCCCAATAAGAAATCAAAATAATAATGCAAGAAGAAAATATGCAAGAGAAGTCTTATGAAGCTGGACCTTCAAGCACAGGTCGGGCAGTGTTGGGCAAGAAGCCAGGTTCTGAGGAAATCTGGAGCCAGAATGTGGCAGTGTGTTTGGCAGCTAGTGAGAAGACTGGACCGACCAGGCAGACTTAACTTTGGACAGCAGATAGCAGTAAGGCACTTAGGGGGTTGAGAAAAAGTCATGAAGGGCCTTTCATTTACAGCAATAATCAGTAAATGTAAAACTGACCTGAACAGACTGAGATGTTAGACTTTATACTCTGAAAGGTTAATTTTCAAGATATGCCAGATATCTAACGATTCCACAGTGATGAAGGCCAGGAGCCAGGCTCGAGGAGGTTGATGTAATTATTCTAGACAGGAAGTCTTCTCTTTTCACTCAACAGGTGGGGGGCCATTTCTTGTGTGTGGACGTAAAGCTGTGTGAAGCCCAGACCCACTGCTGGTTATCATGCTCAAATTTGCCAACATGGAGTTATCAAGTGTATGTTGAATGAAGACATTCCAGTTTATTGGAGACTGGCAGTTCTCGAAGTGTGGTCCATGGACCCTAAGATAGCCAAGACTCAGGGATCCACCTTTTCCCTTGTTGACATTTACACTGATGATT
This sequence comes from Saimiri boliviensis, assembly GCF_048565385.1. Classification (NCBI taxonomy): domain Eukaryota; kingdom Metazoa; phylum Chordata; class Mammalia; order Primates; family Cebidae; genus Saimiri; species Saimiri boliviensis. The sequence goes on along the minus strand of NC_133450.1, from coordinate 239,399,282 downwards.
AGAAAGCAGTGTTGGGGAGCCCGCTGGCAGATTAGCATGAACAAGCAGCAGCCCTTAATGGTAGCGGTGAGACAGGATAGTTCCCTTGCCCTCCTTCGCGGGCGTGGACTGGAGTGGCTGGTTTCACTCAGCCTGCCGCTGGCCAGTCCTTGGAGGAAGGGGTGTAAAAGCGAGCAAGCAGGTGTGGAAACAGGAGCAAACTTAAACGCTGCAGCCAGCCAGTCGCTCCTCTCTGGCGGGAGCAGGTTCTGCGTGGGCCCCGCAGCAGCGTCCAAGCATGCTTTGTAAGCTCTGCCAGCCAGGGACGGCCAACTGCCAGCCAGCTCAGTGGAGAGTCAGGGCGGCAGCCCCTGCCCCCTTGGCACCTGGGTTCTTGTCTGGTATCCAGGAAGAGTCAGGTCACATGAATTGTTTGAAAGGTGATGCATGCGGAAGACGTTTTTGAGTGGTGGACTGCTCTGAGCAGAAAGGGAGTCTGGAAAGGGGATGGGAAGGTGATCTTTCCCTGAAGCCTGGCTGCGTCCGGCAGGGCCCCTCTCCGGAGCTGCACCGTCTGCGCATCTATTCGTAGTCTCCGACGCTCAGTTGTTTCTCTGCTTGCCGCTCGGCTGCTTGTGTTGCTCTGCCAGCTAAGTCTTTTATGGGCACAGGGTAGGGTGGGGGCAAGCCAAAAAGGCAACATTTGGGCAGAAAAACTGGGTCAGCTGTTTCCACTTCCGGCCATGGATCCAGGCTTAGGGTGGGGCTTAGCTGGGAGCCCAGCCCCTCTGTATCACTAATAGTTAATGGATTCTTTACCACCACATTCTTGCAGGAAAAGACGACTAGTTTCTGTTACGGCTGTCTTCGAGGAAGCCAGCAAAACTGATTTTAGCAAATGTCAGCCCTTTAGCGCGCATCTTTTTAGTATTCTGTATGATAAAATGGGAGGTATGCATAAAGCACTTGCATAATCGAGTTCCAAATTGAACCAGCTGCTTTTTTATGGAACACCATTGGTACTTGAAAGAATGACTGCTAGATAAACTGGTTATTCAGACTTGGGTATTTGACACTTCATCAAAAAAATGAACCTAGTGAGCATGTCACTTCAAGGAAAACAATGGACGGTACTTGTTGCCAGTGACAAAATTTCAGCTTTCAAGTGAAAGTTAAAATACTGAAAAGCTTATATCTACCACCATAACATTGATACCCTTCTAATACTTAAAGAGTTTTCTGAGAAGAACAAAAGTGATCTTCTAATGTAGTATAATTAAATGTGTCCATGTTTTGAAGATCTGGTAACTCTATTCATCAATATTTTCTAAATGACCAGTGAATGATATTAAAAATCACACATGGAGAAAAGATTTACCCAAAGTTCAATAAACACCAATGAATTTTAACATTATAAAAATTATACTGAAAGGTTTTAGATTTTTCATGAAATTTACCTTGAGTTTTGGTATAGTATAAAAAAAATCCATAATTGTCTGAAAAGACTATTAAAATATTTTTCCCTTTTCTAACTACACATCTGTATGAGACCAATTTTCTTCATAAGTCTCAACCAGAACAACATGTCACAACAGATTGAATGTAGAAACAGGAGAATTCAGCTGTCTTTTATTAAGCCAAATATTATGGACATTTGTAAAAATGTAAAATATAGCCACCTTTCTCACTAACTTTTTGATCTATTGCTTTGGAAAATAGTTACTTTTGTTTTAAAAAGTTAGTTATGTTAACATTTAATGGGTTTTTGTTATTTGAATTAGTTAATAAAGACTTTAAATTTTCATTAGATATAACCCACACAAAAACTCTTTGGGATTCTCAATAATTTTTAAAGTATAAAGGGGTTCTAAGACCAAAAAGCTTCAGAACTGCTGTCTGAGACCCATATGAAAAGAGTTGCCTGATCATTAAATTCACTTCTAGTAGGACATGATTCCATTTGGCCCTTCTCTGTGTGGTAATGTTACTTCCTCTCATGCATAACCAAAGCAAGCATATCAGAACAGAAGAGAGTAAAGGTGATGTGATTATAGGGATTCACTCTAACTTACTAAAAAAGCTAAATCTTTAACATATTTTAATACTTTATTATTATAATAAATAATTGCATCATATCTCACAACTAGTTGTAATGTTTCAGGGTCATTTGTGGCATGTGCTTGAAACATTCTTCCCCAGACACTGGAGAGCCATTTGGTGGCCTTCTAATCAAATCGGCCTAAGTGGCCCAGCTGGAGGCCAGGGTAGAGGGACGTGAGGACCCTAAGCTAGCCACTGGAAAACGCAGGCAGCAGTGCCCGCCAGGAAAGGCTTGCTTTGGTTAATTTTTTTTACCAGCACCATTCTTCTGTGATCTTTGTTGCCAGTGATAACAACAGACCTCATTTCATATGAGGTCTTGAGGTAGTCTTTATAGAAAATACAGTAATACAAATAAAACTTAGTACATACAGAGATTTGAAATTAAGGCTACAAGATGTGTTGGACCTATCCATTACTGCTTACTGGAGATCCTATAAAGGCTAGTAGAATTGTGAATTTTAAAGATGAAAGAGACTGGTAGGAGTCCCAGATCCAAATCTCCTATCTCTTAGATCCCAGTCTCTAAATCTTTCATTATCCCCAAAATGATCTTCAGAAAGGCAAAAAATCTCTGCAAATTGAAAGAGTAAGTGGCCAAGTAAGGCCTGGACCCCAGGGCTGTGATGCTGAGCCCATCGTTAGGCTATCTTGAAAAGCCTCTATTTGCCCTAGCCTTTGTCTGTAGAAGGAATTACAGACAATTCCCTTTGTCTGTAAAGGGAATTTACTCCCAGGCTGCACTCCCATGGAGGACTGAGGGTATTAGCGAAATTTTTCATTGCACATTTGCAGGTTTTGGTAAAGGTAATTGCGATGGTCTCGCTAGGCCCTTTCCCACAGAGCCATCAGGTCAGCAGACCCCAAGGAGATAGAGTTCACATGTTTCTGTCTGTAGCACATGTGCCCTTTAGCACATGGCATTCACCTGCTCCCCTAATGCTGCCACTTTGCATCATTTTAGATAGATAGGTTTCTCGGACAATGAGTCACACCTGTAAGTGAGGCTGAGTTTCTACAAGCAGCTTCTATCATGGGTTTATTTGAAGAGATAATATGATATGGGTTTATTTGAAGAGCTAATTCCATTATCATTCTTAAAAAAAAAAAATAGGCTCTGGACAGCCAATATAAAGTTGTTCTTGTGGTACACTCGGAAAGCAAAGCATTATTGAAAAAAGTTTAGCTGGGTTTTATTATAAGTATTACTCCTTCCAGGAAGAAAGCAGACCCATGGTTAAAAACTTTCATCTCCCTCTCTCCCCAAAAAATGTTTGAATCTAAATGCTTGGGGGTTTTTTGTTTGCTTTTTGTTTTTTGGTTTTTTTTTGGATTTGAACATCATTTTTAAACATAAGCAGAAGATTTGACTCTCATATATATTTGTGATGGGTCTTCTGACCAGCTGGCTTTTCTGCAGATAGTGAGTTAAGACAGTTCAGGGATAGCTCATATTTGCCTTAGGTTCTTGTTGAGTATTGGAAAACTGCATTTACAATAACATTTTCTATCTCCAGGCACAAACCTTGAATGATTTTGAGGATTTTCATACCTAAGCAAAAATCCCCCAATTTTTCGTTGTTTTGTCTGCTTTATGGCAGAGTTGGCATGATCAGGTGGATGTGAGGGCTTGTGGCCATACGGTGTACCCATGTTTGATGACCTTAGAGTGTCTTGTGAAGCTCTGTGCTATTCTCAGGATCAGGATGTACACCAAAGAGCTATCCTGGGATGGTCAGGTCCTTTTTGACCTCAGAATCAGAACTTTTTTTAAGCCTTCTGCTCTAGCTTCTCAGTGGCTCAGAGCCATCAGGACCTTCCAGTGGCTTTGAAAATCTCCTTCCTGTTGCCAGTGTTCTCACTGACTCACCAGGCCTAATCATCTGGTTATGGAAGAGTTGGGTGTAGCTCTTCCGCATGCCCTGCTCTTTGTTCTGTGTGCTCCGTGAGGTATATTCTAAAGAAGCCAGCCCAGCAGATAGATCCATTCCACACTTGCTTAACAAAAGATTTCACTACTTCTTCATAGCCTCCTGTCGACAGGGTACCTGTCCTGTCAGGCTGTTCTGCCTCCTTGGGCACCATCCTCCCAAGCTTTCTCTGCAACTTGGAGGGTGCAGATGAACAGGGGAGAAGGAATCAGATTGTCTGCACTAGCTGTAGCTGTGTCTCCAGGAATTCGCCCAAAGAGATTTAGAAAGATGCAGAGATTACTGTGAATATTTCTCCTGCCGAAATGGGAGCTAGAGGCTGTTCTCGATTGCATTTGAAACTTGCTCCCCTGGATTGTAATTTTTTTTGCCTCATTTGTTACAGGTGTGCGGGCATGGAAATGATTTCTCCCTATCCACCTTTCTCACCTCTTTGCTCTTCCTACCTAGGTGCCCTCTACTGTTCTTCAGTAACTTCCCTCCAAGATTATTTTTTTACTTCAAGGATATTAATAGAGAGTTCCTTTTTTCTTAAGCATTCTCTGAACAATTCGAATACAGCCTCCTACTGTATAGATTCCATATGTAACCGAGTAAATAGAAAAATGCTAATTTAATCATGTGCCTGTGAGGTAGGGAGGAATCTTATGTTTTTAAGTATACTAACATCAGAGATTGCTGTCTGCGAAGCTGTTAAGAGTTGATTTTGTTTTTACTTACTCTTTCATATCAAAAATCTGTAACTTTTTTTCAGTTGAGCCTTTCAATAAATACCATTTCAATGAAAATAATGCAACTTGGTTTAGATCTAATGCCTTGAAATACACAGAATACACTTTTGGATCAAAAGAAAAAGAGTATTATCAAAGTTCATTTGAATGTTTTATACTATCAGTCTAAATAAAGATAAGAAACTTTTCTGCTATTACCCAATATAAACCTAAAACTTTAAAGTAAGTTACGGAGAATTATGGATAGTTAGTAGATCTAGAATGAACTCATTCTGGCTACTCTGGGAGAAATTTTTCCCTACAAAAGTGCTTTTTTGATTACAATCCTAACACACAGGCCTTCCTTATTTTAGCATACTTCATTTTATTACACTTTGTAGATAATGCCTTTTTTTACAAATTGAAGTTTTGTGGCGGCCCTGCTTCACACAAGGCATCATTTTTCCAAAAGCACGTGCTCACTTCGTGTCTGAGTCACATTTTAGTAACTCTCACAATATTTTGAAGTTTTTCGTTGTTGTTATTATCTGTTGTGGTGATCCACAGATCACATGCATGATCTTTGACATTCCTGTTGTAATTGTTTTGGGCACAATTGCACCCATACAAGATGGCAAACTTAATAAATGTTCCAACTGCTCCACCAACCAGCCATTTCCCCTCTCTTCGTCTCCTTAGACCTCCCCATTCCCTGAAATGCAACAGTATTGAAGTTAGGCCAGTTAATGATCCTACAGTGACCTTTAATTGTTCAAATTGAAGAGTCTCACATCAATGATGAAGCTTCATTAGAAAGGTATGTCACAAGTCAAAATAGGCTGAAAGCCTAACAGGTAGCCAAGTTGTGAAGGGAAAGGAATCTTCTTGAAGGAAATTAGAAGTGCTACTTCAGTGACCACACAAACAATAAAAAAGTGAAACAGCCTGATTCCTGACATGGAGAAAGTTTAGTGTCTGGATCAAAGATCCAACCAGCCATAACATTCCCTTAGGCCACAGCCTAATGCAGAGCGAGGCCCTGTGAAACCTGAGAGAGGCGAGAACGCTGTAGAAGAAAAACGCTATCAGAGGCTAGTTCATGACATTTAAGCAAAGAAGCTGTCTCCATGGCATAAAAGTACAAAGGGGACAACAGCAAGTGCTGACGGAGAACCTGCAGCAAGTTATACAGAAGATCTACCTGAGGTCACTGATGACAGTGGCTACACTAAACAATAGATTTTCAATGTAGACGAAGCAGCCTTCTGTTGGAAGACATCATCTAGGACTTTCATAGCTAGAGAGGAGAAGTTAATGCCTGGCTTCAAAGGACAGGCTGACTCTTTTGTTAGGGAGTAGTGCAGCTGGGGACTTTAAGTAGAAGCCAGTGATAATTTACCATTTGGGAAATCCTAGGGCCCTTGAGGATTATGTCATATCTATTCCACCTGTGCTCTGTAAATGGCCCAACAAAGCCTGGATGACAGTCCATCCGTTTACAGCAGGGTTTACTGAATATTTCATGCCCACTATTGAGACCTGCTACTCAGAAAAGAAGATTCCTTTTAAAATACTGCTGTTTATTGACAGTGCATCTAGTCACCCAAGAGATAGATGGAGAGGTACAAGGAAATGAATGTTGTTTTCATGCCTATGAACACAGCATTTATTCTGCAATCCATGGATCAAGGAGAAATTTTGGCTTTCAGGTCTTATTTAAGAAATACAGAGCCTGGCATGGTGGCACATACTTGTAGTTCTAGCTACTCAGTAGGCTCACCTGGAAGAATCACTTGAAACCAGGAGGTCAAGGCCAACCTGGTCCACTTGGTGAGACCCCATCTCTTTAAATTTAATTTGAAAGGAAAGAAAATAAGTTTCATAAGACTATAACTGGAATAAATAATGATTTCTCTGATGGACCTGGGCAAAGTCCGTTGTTAACCTTCTGGAAAGGGTTCACCATTTTAGATGCCATTTAAAATATCTTTGATTCATGGGAGCATGTCAAAAGATCCACATTAACAAAAGTTTGGAAGAAGCTGATTCTAGCCCTCATGGATGACTTCAGGAGATTCAAGACTTTAGTAGGGGAATTAACTGCAGATGTGGTAGAAATAGCAAGATAACTAGAATTAGAAACGGAGCCTGCAGATGTGACTGAACTACTGCAATCTCATGATCAAACTTGAACAGGTAAGGGACTGCTTTTTACAGATGAGCAAAGAAAGCGATTTCTAAGATCCACTCTATCCTGGTGAAAATGCAGTGAACATTTTTGAAATAGCAACAAAGAATTTAGAATGTTACATAAACTTAGTTGATAAAGCAGTGGCATAATGTATTGCATACCTAATAGACTACAGTGTAGTGTAAGCGTAACTTTTATATGTACTAAGAAAAATTATTGGTGGTGGTCCAGGACCGATTCTGCAGTATATCTGAGGTGTGCCTGTGTTATCTTTTAAATTCCTAATCCATGTCATTTTACTGAATTTTTCATTACTTGTGTCTTCATTACTATTGCCACTTGATCGTGTTGCCATAGTGCCATGACTTCACAGCTTTGTTCAGTAATGAACAAGTTTGAGTTCAGTTCACATTATCTGGAATATTTTCATCTTAGCCTTGTACTTTGTTTTATAGTAAGTTATAATTGCTACTGCACTGCAGCATTATTTATCTTGTATCAGCTGTTGTGAAGGTTTCACCACTATTTTAGTGAAACCAACTTTTCTAACAAGAGCCCCAAAATGTTTATAAAGTACATACTGTTTTTCAAAAAACGAGATTATTTGAAAACTATACCAATGGTGCTGCTGCTTAAAACAGCGGTTTTTCAATTCTTTCTGGCCACATACACCTTTAAGAACATGATTAAAGTCATGGGCTCTTTTTTTTTGAAAAATGTGTTCCTGCTCAAATGTGTATACCCTTGCAAATACAGCCTCAGGGGATTCATAGATATCCCTTTCTGAAGTCCCTGAAACCCATCTACAAAACCTTTGGAGCGTCAGTGGACCCAGGATAAGACCCCCCACTCTCCCTGCCAGTGGAAAACAATTAATGCCCCCCTCAAAGATGTCTATGAACTCATTTCTGAAACCCGTGAATACACTACTTTACCCAGCAAAAAGGAAAAGGAATTAAGGTTGTAGATGCAGTTAAGGTTGAATCAGCTGACCTTGAGATGGGTCAACTGGATGTATACAGTTAGGGATGTTCATTAACTCGCTTTGACCCTGCATTATTTGTATGGGCCCAGTCTAATCACATTAGTTATTAAAAACAGAGCACCTTTCCTGGCTGTGGTGAGAGGGTGATATGACTATGAAGAAGGGTTAGAGTAGAAGGGTTGCTAGATTTTGAAGGGAACCACGAGGCAAGGATTGTGAGCAGCCTCAAGGAGCTGGAAAAGCAAGGAAAGTCATTATCCCAGAGCCTCCACAAAGGGATGCAGCCCTGCCGGCATCTTGACTTTACCTTTGTGAGACCCACGTTAGGCTTGTGACCTACAGACCTATAAGATAATGAATTTATATTGTTTTAAACCACTAATTTTGTGATACTCTGTTAAGGGATCAATTGGAAACTAATCCAGGACACTGCCCCCAACCCATACATAGTTTGTACGTTTAACCTTTAGGGGTTTCATTCAGAATAAGCCTAAGTGGCACATTGATTCCTAAAATCTATTTTTTAATATAATTGGGCTAAATACAAAATCTAGACAGCTTTGTTTCAGTAAAATGTTAAAGTCCCCTGCTAAAATAGAAATACGAAACTAGATAGATTTTTAAAAATAAAAGATAGCTATTTAGCCCATGTTAAATAAGAATGATTTTCCCTTTATTATTGCCTAAAAGAACCAGATGTTAAAATGTGGAATGTTTGGCAAAAATTAAAGATCCCCATGTCTGATAGCTATGGTTGCAAAAGCTGAATTTTCCTAAAGAAGTTATAAAACCGATTTAAGAAAAATGTTATCTGTATAAATGTGAGCTTTGTAATTCTACCAGGGTCATAAAGACCCAGAGTAAACATATAAATAATTGAAAATTGCCATCACTTGGCATGATTTCTCTGTGGCTCCAGAAATCGCAGTATATGAGGATGGAGTTTTCTTGGTTGGCCCAGTTCCTTCTCTTTCTGCTTACTCCCTTTACCTTCATGTAAAGCAATACCATCTCTTCTTATAGCAATGAATGATCATTTCTTGGGGTATAATCTAGGATGATGAGTCTTTTTATTAGGAACTTTTAGTGTTCATTTTGTTTTGTGATAGAAAATAAATGGATCAAATCTCTTTCAAACTTTATCAACATTTTTCTTTTTATTTATGTTTTAAGATACAATTTTAAAAAAAATTTTTTTAAGGACTGTACTTTTAACATTACTGATATAAAGCCCTAGTTTAACCTGACCACCTGCCCAGGTGTTTGTGTTTGTCCATCTGAACCACAGTAGCTTTTGAAGATGTCAATTTTCCTTAGAAATGGTTTGCTACTAAAGAACATGCAGTTGTTTTTGTCAGTTTCAATAAAATGAACTGGAATATAAGTCACAGAGGTAAATGTCTTACACAAAAAAAGAAAAAAGATATATGTATCACATTTTTTAAAATGGCTTGTCACTCTTTTAAATCCCTTAAGGGTAAGGGAATCTGTATATATAAATATCTTTGTATCTCAAATGCATAGCATGGTGGCAGGAACTTAATAGGTACTTAGTAAATATTTGTTGAATTAAAAGCCATTCCTTGCCCATGTTCATTGAATGTATCACCACTTCAATTCCATTGAACTTCTTTAAAAAAAAAAAAAAAAAAAAAAGACCAGGTACAGTGGCTCAGTCCATAATCTCAACACTTTGGGAGGTTGAGGCAGGAGAATCACTTTTGAGCCCAGGGTCTTGCTGTGTTACCTATGCCAGTCTGGACAACATAATAAGACCCCATCTCTACAAAACAATAGGAAAATTAGCTTGGCCTGTGGGCCCGTGCCTGTAGTCCCCACTACTCAGGAGGCTAAGGTGGAAGGATCACTTGAGCCCAGGAGTTTGAGACTGCAGTGAGCTGATTGCACCATTGCACTCTAGACTGTGCAAAAGAACAAGGCCTTGTGTGTGTGTGTGTGTGTGTGTGTGTGTGTGTGTGTGAAGAATCTAATGAATTCTGGTAGTCTTTGTATGTTTGAAAATTCCTTACATGATAGTTTAACTGGGTATAGAATTCCAGGTTGACAGGTTTTTTTCTTCTCTACATGTTGAAGATACCCTGTTTTCTTCTGTTGGATATGATTATGATGTTAATGAGAAGCCTGATGTTAGTTTGGCTTTTTTTCTTCTTATTCTTCTTTCCTGAGACAGGATCTGGCTCTGTCACCCAGGGTGGAGTGAGTGCAGTGGCATGATCTTGGCTCCCTGCAACTTCCACTTCCTGGGCTCAAGCCATCCTCTCACCTCAGCCTCTGGAGTAGCTGGGACTACAGGGCCACACCACCACACCAAGCTACTTTTTGAATTTTTTTTTTTTTTTTTTTAGAGGAAAGGTTTTGCCACATTATCCAGCTGATCTTGAACTCATGGACTGAAAGCAGTCTGCCTGCATCAGCCTCCCAAAGTGCTGGAATTAACAGGTGTGAGCCACTGTGCCTGGCCTGATTTGGCATTTCTTTGTAGGATATTATCCTCTTTCTCTGGTAATTTTTAAGGTATAACCTTTATCTGTGATATAACAAAATACAGATTTATTTTTATTTTTCCTACTAGGGATTTTCTTTTTCAATTTGAGGTTTCCTTTCTTTTATAGGTCTCTGCCATCATCTCTTTGGCATTATCTCTTCCATTTTCTCCTTTTAGCATTTTAGAAACTTTAGTGTGTCTTCTGTCTCTTAACTTTCCTAATTTTTTTAATCTCTGCACTTCATTCTGAGTAATTTTTTCTTCCAATTTATCAACTGCAGTGAGCTGTGATCATGCCACTGCACTCCAGATTGAGTGACAGAACAAGACTGTCATTCATTTATTCATTCATAAATAAATTCCTCTTTCAGATTGCTTTATTATAGATAATTCCTCAGATTTCATTTCTTATACTTGTTACATGTGCTCATTTTCATGATGGTAGGTTTTATATGTTATTTATAATTTTTATCCGAACTCCTCCTGTTCTCACTGGAATCAAAAACATTCTCTGGATTATGATAGTCTTCCTATGGTGTGTTTTTATTCAACCCTCATTGAGATCTATGGTTTTCACTAGTTCTGGACACATTTCTTATGTTGATTTTCAGCCTAGAGTTTCCATACTATCAAATGGTACAAAGTCAGATTCCACACATGGCACCAACTGGGCATTCCTGTTTGTCACCAGTGATTCTATCTAGAGTAAGAAAGTGGCCTGCTTCTAGCCCAGGTTTGGCTTTCCTGGCTTAATTTGCACATCACACTCCTTCTCATTCCTGTTGTGTTTGGTGTTTCTTTGTTGTTTAGTGCAGGGAGTTAAACCATTTCCATCTCCCCTCGACACACGTGTGCTGTAGACTGTAACTGAAGGCCGTACCCCTAGGGCCGCTGAGCCTCAGCTCTCACTCACCACTGTGGGACTTCCTCGTTTGAGGAACCTAGACATGTTTTCTCGCTTTTGAGCTCCAATGTAATTTTGTTGTTGTTATTGTTAAATTGTATCCACTATTTCTCTTTTTGGAATTGAATGAGGACTTTCTGCGTATTTATGCCATATTGTCTTGTCAGGAAAACTGGGACTATTTTTTTTTTTCTTGGCTCACTGTCAGTAAAATTTATGTTAGGCAGGCAATCCATAGTCTCTGTAAAAGGAGTGTGATTCCATCTGTAATTCAGCCAACTGTAGTTAGCATCTCAAAATCACTAAATATTCTAACAACCCAGTGGAAGTTGAAATGTAAGATTTATGGTTTCTTATTTATTTATTATTTACATTTATCTATTATATGAAATTAGATGACTGAAAGACTGCTTGTTAATTTTGCAGTTACTAAATTAGAGATTTTTTTGCTCTCACACACAAGCCTGTGTGAGCAGCCTAGGAACAGAGCACAGAGAGAAGAGAAGCCCCAGGACACATGTTTATACTATTGTGTATATAATCATTAATTTTTATCCTTTGGTACAGTAGATATCAACATATGTATCAGTATGCCCACAGTCTTGACAATGAAAATATCATATTATTGCCATTACTTTTATAGCTGAAAGAAAGGTATAAAAAAAGTAACTTTTGCCTGTGTCATCTTTTTAAAGATCTAGGTTAACATCTTCTGACAATGATTTCAGTTAGAGAATATTATTTACTTCATTATAAAGAGTATTGGAAAAAAGTAAGACATTCTCATTTGACAAACAATAACTATCTTTTCAGACATAGCTTTTGGTTCCTTTCTTTTTTTCAGACATATAAAGAAAAAGTGGATGCAGATACATTGCCACACACAAAGAAAGGCCAGCAACCAAGTGAAGGCAGCATTTCACTTCCTCTTTATATTTCACACCCTGTAAGCCAGAAGAAGAAAAAAGTCTACCGTACACACCAGACCATCTTCATAATTGGAGAAACACCAAAAGGAATCCGCAGGTATGTTGTCTCTGACAACACTAGACTTGAAGAATAAATCTCAAAAGAAATGTAGCTCCTTAGTAAAATATACAAATATTTGAGTTATAACCATACCCGAGATCGGAATATTTCAGAAAAATCTGAATTTCAAAAATAAATTGCAGATGTTTTAGATGTTGTTAGAAGGCCAATCCCTGAATTGATTACCAAAAAAAGGGGATATCATGTTATACAAAGAAATGAAATACTTAAGCGCATTTTATTCATTCAGTCATTGAATATTTTTTGAGCACCTAATATATACTTAGGCATTGTGCTGAGTCTTGACGATACTGTGTAAAAATGACACAGAGCCTCCAGTACAGAGGAATGGGGCTGGCATCAAACCATAAAATTTTAAAAAGTAAACCTACAAATAATTACAAAATGGCACGTTAGAAGAAAAAAATGGACAAGCTGCCCTGAAAGAGAACAATGGGATGGGGAGGGGACGTGGATCCACCTTTCTTTTGGGAAGTCAGGACAGACTCCCTACACAGGTAGCATTTAAGTTAAGAGCTGAAGGATAACCGTGCAGAGAACCAGAGTAGGAGCATCTCCTAGGAGGGAAGAGGTTTGGTGTGGTCAAGGAGCTGAGAGGAGCACTGTGGCCTTAGTGCAGAATAAACCAACCAGAAAGTAGCACGAGATGGGGGTAGAGACGCAGGTGGGGCTGGAGCTTGTAAACCCTTGGAGGCTACGGAAAGAGTTTGGATTTGTTTAAGTGCAGTGGAAAACTGTTGAAGGATGGCACTAGCTATGTATCTTTTTAAAAGATGGTTCCAGCTTCCCTGTGGAAGAGGGCAGAGTGGATACGGGAGACGAGAAGGCACTTGGTGAGGGGGTTTGCACCAGAGTGGTTGCCTTGAGGACAGAGTCAAGTGGATGAATTCAGCTTGGCGACGGACTGGTTTGGGAAAGAGAGAGATCAAGATTACTTCTTTCGGTGTTGAGCAACAGAGTGGAGGTACTGAATGAGGAAAACCCAAGAGAAGCAAGTTCAGAGAGGAAACATGTCAAGAGTTCCCTTTTGCTTATATTAAATGTGACATTCTTTGGAAAGGTCAAATAGGCAACGTATGTATGTTTCTCTGGATTTGGGGATTAAAGGTTTAAATTTGGGAGTCATCAGCATGGAGTTAATAAATGGTCTTCAGAACCGTGAGACTGTGTGAGCAGCCTAGGAACAGAACGCAGAGAGGAGGAGAGAAGCCCCAGGAGAGAGTGGAGGCGGCGTAAGAGGCAGTGTTGGGTTCTGAAGTCCAGGAGTAGTGAGAGGGTTTTAAAAGGAGGGGGCTCTTAACTTTATCAAATGCTGCAGAGAACCAGAAGCGGATGAAGTGGGAAACTGCCCACTGGAGGTGGCAGCAGAGCGCTCAGCAGGTACCTTGGCAGGAGCCACCTGCAAGGCAGTTGGCAGGCTCTGCAGGAGGCAGCCGGCGCTGTAAGCTTGGATGGAAGCAGTGGGCAGACCCCGACAGGAAGCGGCTGCCGTTAAGTTTGGACGTAAAACGCAGCAGTAGCTGGAGGGCATTGTGGGGTCTTACAGTTGAGGAGGTAACAGAACCTGCTGTGTTGAGGGAAAAGACTCATAATAGGACAAAAGGAGATCATGCCAGAGAGTGAAAACTGAAAGAGGGAAGGCCTGGAAGCGGCGGAGGGCGGTGCCCAGACCATAGGCACGGCCTGGCCTTTGAGAAGCACTGAAAGCGGAGGGACAAACACAGGCACAGATGGGACGTTGTCTTAGTGAATTGAGAACTGAAGCCGTCAGTTCAGAGGGAGAAAGATGTAGGGCGAGAGAAGTTAGGAAACAAATCATTCCTAAAGTAGGAAAGCAAGCTTAATGGGACTAGAATTTCTGGGTGGCGTTACGTTCCCATGTGAGAATAATTTCAGGAAAATCATCTGTCCAGTGTTCACATTTTATTCAGCAAGCTTCAGTTGCTCTGTTGCCGACACAGGTAGAGAAATGGCTGGGTCTGGCCAGGGGTTAGAATGGTGGGAGAGAGAAGCAAGGAAGCTGAAGAATGTAAAGGAACGATTATAAAGTGAGGTTAGACCTGAGCTGGACAGGGGAGGCCGGTGGATAGTGCAAAAGCACAAGAGTCAGTGGATTTGAGGATTTGAGGTCGCCAGCATATCCGGGCATTGCTACTGTGGGTGGTCATCAAGCAGCTGAGCTGGAGCGTGAGATGCCTAAGTCAGGGGCATAGAGGTTGAGCTGTTGATGGTAATGACGATGGCAGTTTATAACCTTGGGAGCAGGGGCCAACGTGGAGTTGGGGTGAGTTTGGAGGTGAGCCAAAGAGAGTGGTGGGACAGGTATTGGGTGGGACATCCGCATGGATGTTGATGTTACCGAGAATGATGGCAGGAGATGGAGTGGGAAGCAAGATTAATCCAGGATCTTGAGAGTTTAGCTGCTAGCGGGAAGCAACGAAGGGCACACTTAAGATTGAGGAAAGAACAGTTTAGCTGGATGGCATAAACATTAAAGAGGGGAAGGAGTTTTCTGAGTAGAGAATGATCTGGAAGCAGCAGTGTCTAGAAGCACTAACTCTGAGTTTGGAGAGCTGTGGGATGGAACAGCCTTGCCTTGCAAGGACTGCATGGGAAGAGGCGGCATCATCAGAGCACAGGACTGTTCAGCGTAGAAGCAGAAGACTTGGAGGGCTGTTGGTTCCAGGAGCACTAAAGGAAGCCTTGGTAGGGTGGAGGATTGGATTAGATCAAGATATACAGTAGGAGGGGATGAGAGACCAGTGGTAATGAATAACTGAGATTAACAGGGATGAAAGGCGTGGTCGGACTGGTCCTGCTGGCTTCTGGGGGCAGTGGGAAATGTCTCAGGCTCGGTGGGTACAAAATACTTTCTGTGGGTGTTTGGCAACTCTCAGGCAGCTGGTTCCCCTGCTGCCCAGGGAAGAGCTGGTCCCCCAGCCCCCTGGCACGGCCAGTTGGAGAATGGGCATCAGCTGTCCTTCACCTTCTTTGCTCGTCAGTGCCTTCTTGAGAGGTGGTTTTGAAACTGCCTCTTCAACATCATCATCAGGAAGTTTGGAAGGGCACTCCTCTGTTGACTTGTAGTGTCTGAAAGAGGTATCCATGCATTTGCGACCTTACAAAGATTAGGGAATTTTGCAAGTGCTAATTCTTTGTGCCCTCTGAGTCAGAATAATTCTAAGAAATGGAAAGAGTTCTTCCCCGTGTTTCTCAGTGAGTCATCCTTCAACACTCATGAATTTCATTATGTCACAACCTATACCAGAGACAGTGAGGCATGACTGAATCCTTCCTCAATGAAACGTCACATTGTAACATTTGAGGTCATTTCGGAAAAGGTTGTGATGAGCTTAAACTTACTTATGAAGGCACACGCAGTGACCCGAAGGTTCGGGTTGGCACCAAGTTGCAAAGAGTAATCGTGTTATCTTGATGTCAAGGCCCTTGGTAGCTACTCATGCTGTGGCTTCTTTGAAGTCACATGCCGGGCTGAGTTGATGGAGGCTGTGGTGCCTCCTGGCACCTGAGAGTGGGGCACTGAATCTTTTGCTCATCTGCTGCATCAGGTTACAGGTGAGTTTGCACACAGCATGATAGCTCAGCGAGAAAGCATCCCTCACAACCTTGCGCTTGATGGTAGCATTACTCATGTTTTCGTAGTCAGGCACCATGGCGCTGTCTTGCCTTGCTCTCCAACAGTGGGTCTGTCTGGCCTGATGAAGTCCTTCAGCTCGGGCACCAGATCACACGTTGCAGTCAGCACTGTGAAAGTGACTGATACAGCACCTGCAATGGTTGGGAGTTTGCTTTTGGAATGGACACCATGCCGTACAGCATTCTGCGTACACATCTTGAGCCATGGGCTGAGCAATGACAGGCTCGTCAGCTTTGTTGAGTTCTAGTGGCAAGTTCAAGTGTTTCAATCACTATGTGCCTCACTGGCTTTGGTTACCAGTTAGGGATGTAGAATTAAAAACCGTCTGACCATGGACATTTTTCCACCCTCTTTTCCATGAACCGTCCTAGTCAATCAGAATCCAGACTGTACCCCCTTCTGCTGCAGTCACATGATCATCTGAGGCATTCAGTCCCACCTCTTCTTCCAGAAGCTTAGGCAGACAGAGGATGAAGTGAGCTGCGTTTCACCCCACTTCCTCCGGAAAGAGAGGGGATCATGAATCACATCCGTGACCCCTAACTGCTTTGGCACACGTGCTGAAAGAGATGTATCTTTGGTTTCCTTTTTCTCCCCTTTCCCGAAGTGGGTTATGGAATCTACTTCCGTTGACTCATTTTTCTTCACAGAGTGGCTGCCTCATGCCCTCCGGTTGTCCCCTGTAGTTTCTTCCACTCTTAGAGAAAATTCTGAAGGCCCAGAATTAGGAAAGCCAGTTGGACGGCAAAAATAAAACGAGTGATAATTACAGCTTATCCTGTAAGCAACAACCACGTGGCATAGTGTACTTGCAGACTAATCAGATCCAATGAGGTGAGAAGCACCTCTGCACCCAGAGGCGACGGGTTACGGAAGAGGTCACGGTTTCGGCACAGCAGAGGCGAAGTTACTTTGGCAGCTGCTGAGACACCCCAAGTCTTGGATAAATAAAAGACATCAGCTTGTAACCTTGCCAATCACTTAATCTTTACAAGCACAAATATTTATTAGAATGTCCATGAAAATGGATTTGGAGGTGATTAATAAACGGTAATATCTCATTACTTCATGTGAAATGAAAACTGGAACCTCTTAAATACATGCTTGTTACTGTCCAGCAAGAACGTTGGCAGTTTCCAGGACAGAAATTTGGTGTCTTGTGTATGTGTTATTAAATATTCTGCTTATATTTATGAGATGAGAGTGGCTGCTGATCAAGCATGTATGCTATCTGGATCAGGGGAAGTTAACAAGACAGTGTAGTGAGGATTAGAAGCCATGGGCCCATCTGAGGCCACAAAGGAAAGTTGTGAGCATGCTTTACGGTCTGCCACTAACGGCAAAGGAAACACAAGCTATTATAACCTGGTCTGCGTGTCAAAAAAATAAAAGTGGCATTGAAGCTTCTACTTTCGTACATTAAAAGTAAATTACTGTTTTATGCTAAGGATTCTCGGTTGTCATAGGATACAATTCAAACTTCTGAACTTGGCACACAGACCCCCTGTGATTTTTAGCGTCTTCCTTGCAGTTTCTCCTGCGCCTCCGCGAACCAGGTTATCTTGGGCCTGAGCCTGTACATGCGCCCCCTCCCCCTAGGAGACTTCCTCATTCATCATTACCTGCCCGACTTGTCAGGAAGAGATGCCTTTTCTACCCACCTTGCCTACCACCAGTCACTAACCTAGGCTCCCTTTCTATGAGTGCCAGTAGAGCCCCATATTTACCTCATAGTACATTTACATTTTGGGTTTATCACTCTATTCTAGTTTGATTTTCAGGCATTTGTCTCCGGCAGGTAAACTGTAGACTCTTCAAAGATAGGAAACGGAGTCTTACTTGCTGTTACATAGTTCATGCTATAGAGCCTAGCACGTAACAGGCTCTAAACATTTGTTGAGTGAATAAATGAATGTTTTAAGGAACTATGGTATGAAATACAATTTCTAAAACTTTAGAACTTTTAATCATATGCTGCTACACTCACTATCTATGACTTTTGTTCAAAGGAGTATTTATAAACATGGAGCTGTCCTGTCTCATGGCCTCAACTCATCATCAGCAAAGCAATACCCTCTGTCTTAGTCTGCTTGGATTGTGATAACACAATACTGTAGACTGGGTGGCTTAAACAACAGAAATTTTTTCCACAGTTCTGGAGGCTGGATGGCCAACAGTAAGAAGTTACCTGATTCAGTTTCTGGTGAGAGCCCTCTTCCTGGCTGACGAGTGGCCACCATCTCCCTGTGTCCTCACAGGGCAAAGAGGAAGAGGGAGGAGAGAACAAAACTGTGTGGGTTCTCTGGCATCTCTTCTGAGGACACTAATCCTGTTGGATCAGGGCCCCACACTTTTGACCTCATTTAACCTTAATTACCTCCTGAAGGCACAACTCCAAATATTGTCGTGTTGTTGGTTAGGGAGCGTCACGTGATTTGGGTGCAGTTTAGTCTATAGCACCCTCATTTAGGGAAAGGAGCAGGGCTCATTGCCCACGTCCTCAAATCTTCCTGCCTCGATCGTACCAAGGTTATTGAAGGCCCATTTTCTCATACATGCATACAACAGCTTTTATTAGTATCTTACGCTAACAATACAATACACTTCTAATAGCATCTCACTTCTTAACTTAGGTGTCTATATCAACTGGGGAAAAGTCATCTAGGTCGATCAGTTTAGGACTTGCCTTTGGGCTCATCAAAAAGTCTTGTGCGATTTCTACATTGTATTTGTAGAAGGGGGCAAGGAGAGGGAAGGGGAAAGCAAGCGTCTTTCTTAATTTTTCAGAATTTGCTCTTTTAGTTAAGATTCTTCTCTGACAATTTTATTTCTTAAGATTTTCAAGTACAGATTCTATAAATCATGATCCTCGTGTCAGTCATAAATGGGATCACTGGAGGCGTAGCATGCTGGGCCTCCGTAATTCCCAGGAAATACCTAATGTAATAGCATAAATCAAAATAACTTACAAAGCTGGCGATTTCATGAGCTAAATTACTTTTCTCAGTAGCGTGAGGGAAGAGGCCTCATTCTACTAGGATAAAATGCATTTTCATTGTGGAATTCAGCAGGCATATGCTAAAGGAGCAAGATTGTCTTCCTTGGGCTCTACATTTCCTGTTACTGATGATGAGTTCTTTCAACATAAAATGTAATGAAACTAACTACCAGTTTTGTTCATTTAATCTTTAGAAAACAATTTGAAGAAATGGCCTCTCACTTTAACTCGTCTTCTGTAAATGAATTTGCTAAACGTATAACCAGTGCCACATCAGAAGAACGACAGAAAATGCTAAGGGACTTTTATGCTTCTCAGTATCCGGAGGTAAAAGAACTGTTTGTGGATTCTGCATCAGAATTCAACAATTCTGCCTTTGAGAAAGGAGAGCGCATCAGAAAGAAATCTGAAAAAAGAAAACCTCTCGTGAAAGCAAGGCTGTCAGATTCTGAAACCTTGTCGTTTAAAGATTCTACCAACAAAATTTCTCAAATTGGCTGCCCAAAAACATATAAAGGAAAGTCAATTAAGTTTCAAAATTGTCATTCTTGTAGAGAAGAGGTATTTTCTAATGATGCAGAAACTAAGAAATCACCTGTTAGTTCTACTCGAGAGATTGACAGTGCGAAAAACAGCCAAGCATCTGAAGGTGCTGCAACATCCCGTTCTCTGAACAGTGAGTCTGAAGCACGTGAGAGAAGGTTTGAAAATACCGTGAAAGACCCACAGGACCTCACGAGAACGGGCGTTTCAAGAAAAGAACCCCTTCTCAAATTGGAAAACAAAAAGATAGAAAATCCTGTGCTGGAAAAGACTTCTGTGAGCAGCTTACTTGGTGATACCTCTATTCTTGATGACCTTTTTAAAAGTCACGGCAACAGTCCCACGCAACCACCAAAGAAAGTTCTTTCAAGGCCCATGGAAAAAGCAAAACAGAGACCAAAAGATTTCTGGGACATCTTGAATGAGCAGAATGACGAGAGTCTTTGTAAACTCACAGACCTGGCAGTAATAGAGACTCTGTGTGAAAAAGCACCTCTAGCAGCACCCTCCACAAGGAGAGAAGAGCCAGCAGCTTCTCTTTGGAAATCAAATGAGAAATTTTTATGGAAGAAGTTTAACTCAAGTGATACAGATGAAAACACAACCAGTACACAGAGTACTATATAAGCATATAGGTGAATTACCGTACCAGTGAATGGCTGCCGTCACTGTCTGTGGCACTGTATTCCACACTAATTATCTTCAACACAGTCATTGACATATATTTTTATTAAATTCTTGCTTTAGGATTTTTTAAAGTCTGAAGTATTATCATGGATTTGTTTTGCTTGATATTTGATTTGATCTTTCAAGAATATAATTATATTTATAGTGTAAACCTCTGCTATGAAATGGAAAAGATTCTAGGTTTGTTAGTAAGAGACCTGGGGCATCTTTCTTGTTGTGTTACATAATGATGTGACACTTGCCCTGGTGAGCATTGTTTCTCAGTATGAAAGATGAAGGGTCTGAATCAAATCAGTGTGAGTGCCCTTCCAGTTTAAAAAAGCTTTGCTCCGCTCTCCCAGTGACTCACTGGCTGAATCATGTCCACCCTCAAATCCGGTGTACACTGATGTGTTTTTTTACTAGCACTTGGGAAAGTTATTAGGTATTTTCTTTTTCCCTGGATATCATATTCTATTATTTTAGAAAAAAGTCATAACTAGTACTAAATATATGATATATATTGTATATATGGTCTTAAAATAGTGATTTTGCAACAGCTCAGAATTTAAAGGTTAATGTTAAAACATTTTACTGTATGAGATGTGATTACTACCTTTAGCCACAGACACCAGTGCCTCAACTTTTTATATACCTATTGTGATTTAATCAATATAAATAAGGGTTTATATAGTACTTTTGTAGTTCTTAAGTATGAAGAAATGAGTATACTTTGTATTTTGTTAGAAACTGTTACATTTTGAATTTAATTTATATGGTTTATAACAAAATGAATGTGCTCACTGTTGAGTATTCAGAAGCTTTCACTCAGCCCCTGTATTCTGTGCTAGGAGCTTGATGTACATGTCAGGCCTGTACATCAGGTCATCAGTGGTTAGACCATTCCTACAGGTGAATGAAAGGAAATCATGTCAGTGAAAAATCACGGCAGAAAGCCCCTGGCGTCATGCGTGCACGCTGTAGGCAGACCTGAGCTGCCTCTGCTACAGGTTCAGATGCACCGCTGCAGCAGTCCGTCAGGTATCTCACAGGGCCGCGAGTGAAGGATGCATCCCTCCGGAAAACGGCCTGAGCCGGGAACTGGCTGTGCTACAGAGCACTACTACCGAATTGAGAGAGGGCTTCCGTGTACCAAGATGTGGAGTCATTGCTCAGAAGTGGAAAAAAAAAAAAAAAAAAAAGTCTTCCCAAGGGACTGATTGGCCGAGTATGCTTTTCTTTAAAGCAATGTTTTGCCCTAGAGAACTGTAAAATGCATTTTATATCATGACTCAGTACATGTGTTCATACATATATATATGATTGAAATAAAATGTTTATGAAATATTTACTTGTGGGCATGTGACATGCTTTGACATTTTTTCTTCTAGGAATGTGTTTGGTAGGGGGATGGCTTTGTGTGTGTTAAAGCTCTCAGCCCACTGAATTGAATTTCATGGCCCATGATTAGGAACCACGGTGCGAAAACACTGGTTTAAGTTATATAGAGTTTATTTGCGCAGCCGAGTTGTGTCCAGACTTATCAAATGCTACGTTTTGCCATTGAGGGGCCTTCTACACAACGAATGGGTGGTATAGTCTGTGATAGACTTGATTGTAGATTCCTTCAGTCTACAGTATGATCAGCTATCTGAGGAGTACTGATAAGGAGAGACCACTTCATTTCAGTTTACATACTAGACAATGTAGTGCAAACGTTAATGCCTTGTAAATAGTGATATTCATGTAAATATTAGCTCTATACTCTTCACATATGAAGAAGTACGGTTTTGTTTTGTTCTATTTTGTTGAGATGGAGTCTTACTCTGTCCCAGGCTGGAGTGCAGTGGCATGATCTCAGCTCACTGCAGTCTCCACCTCCCAGGTTCAAAAGACTCTCAGGCCTCAGCCTCCTGAGTAGCTAGGATTACAGGTGTGTACCACCACACCTGGCCTTTTTTTTTTTTTTTTTTTTTTTTTTGTATTTTTAATAGAGATGGAGTTTGGCCATTTTGGTCAGGCTGGTTTCGAAATCCTGGCCTCAAGTGGTCTGCCTGCCTCAGCCTCTCAAAGTGCTGGGATTGCAGGTGTGAGCCACTGCGCCCGGCCAAGAAACGCTGTTAAGGAAACTTTTAACAGTAGTAGTAAAAAATGGGAGCAAAAATGCGTAACTGGAGTTTAAACGTTAGTTTCCTGCAGTTGTCAGTGAAATATTTATCGCTATTATCATGGACAGAAGTGTGCCAGGTAGAATGCAGAGTCCAGTACGAAAAGGAGCCCGTCTGTTTCAGAAGGAAGCTGTCAGGTGGCGTGGACTCCCCGCAATGGAGCGATAGAAAGATTTGGTTCAACCATTGATGACCTGAGAACAGACACGAGGAAGGTTTGACAGGATTCTTCCTACCCCCATTCCACTGGTGACGTGTCGCCAAGTTCTGCCAACGGAATGAGCGGCCTCAAGCAAATCCCTCACCTCCTTTTAGCCTTAATTTCCCCTTTAAATCGGTGATGGATTGGATCAGTGGTAGCCATTTTTTTGAAAAGCAACTGAACTGTATCTTAATCAGAAACTTAACTAGTATAACAGTTAAAATGGAAATCTGTTGATTCAAGCAACACTACTGTGGCTCCACGGAGCACTAGTTGGAAAACCACACGGGTGAGATCATTGCTGAGAAAACCTTCCAGCTTTGAGTTTCCATGATTCTACTTGCCACAATCTTTTTTTGACTTCTTTTCAAAGCAATGATACTGTTTCTGGCTGAGCACTCACCACACAGCTATTAATATTGGAAACTGAGGCAAGATACCAAGAGATGTTTGCACTTGAATTCCTCAGAGTTTCCTTAATACCCTGAAAACACCTCTTCAAGGAAATAAACAAAACACCTGTAAGTGGTACAGCTGCCCCTAAGTATTCAAGGCAAAGAAGCCTTCGTTTGCAGAGATGATGATAAACGTTTCATTCGTCCACAGAAAATGAGAAAGCCACAGGAAATACAGGGTTATTTTCTGATTAAAGCTCAATGCGTGCAGTTTTTAAATTCTGACTTATCCCTCCTTTATGATATCAAAATAAGCCTCTTTTGTGAACTGATGGTAGATCGTAGCTTTTAGTCTTTTTCATTGTCCTTACATAAAAATTGGTAATCAGCTGTCCCAGAAGATTTACTTGAAACTTACTGGTCTATAAAATCCAGAAGAATGGGGAACACTGCCTGCCTTAAAGGTTTTTGGTTTTTTTTTTTTTTTTTTTTTTTTTTTTTAACATGGAGAGTTTTTATGTCACAAATCCAGCTAACGGTGGATCTAGACCTCACCGAGTACGTCACTGAACCTTGTTCCTGGTTCCATCTTCCACTAGTTTGCAAAGTATCCTCTGCCCAGTGCTTCTGGGAGGCCTTACTGGGATGGTTCATAAGCCACTTTCCTCTGAGTGAAAGCCCCCGTACACTGTGGCATGTACGGCTGGCTCCACTTGGTATTTGTTGCAGGAGGGAAGAACATCTCACTTTTGCTTGGCTGAAGGACCACCCCAGTTTGCCTCATAGGGTCTTGCATGGTTTCACCACAAAAACAGTGCATCTGGTGTTTTTACTCTCTGCCCCTAAGAAGAAAGATCGCCCTTCCTTCTCAAGTTCAAGGCTGTGTGGTTCCCAGCCCCAAGAGTAGCAAATCAGAACCCACGGCGGAGGCTTTTGAGCATGCAGATGTCTAGAGTCCTCGCCAAGAAACTCTAAATCAGGGTGTCTAGAGCTCAGAACAGGCACCCTTTCTTTTCTAGCAGTGTCACGGTAATTCTAACATGTCAGTGCTTATCTGAGGTTTGTAACTGAGCAGGACTCACCTGCCTGACCTGTCCCCCAGGGACACACCATTTCCAGAGATGTGCTTCAGTTGCCCCATGACTTCTTCCAGCAACCCCCATCCCTACATACAGCTGAGCTCATGATGGAGCCCAGTGTGTGGTTTTTGTTGTCGTTGTTACATTCCTATAAAAATACCCACACATATTCATACCTCTATATTCATAGTGGCATTATTCACAACAGCCAAAACATGAAGAAGGCATTCCAAGTGCCTATCGATGAAAAAGTAAAACATTATACAACACACAGGAATATGACTCAACCTTGAAAGACAATTCTGACACATGCTACAACATAGATGAACCTTGAGGGCAGTATGCAAAGTGAAATAATGCAGACACAGAAGGACAAATATTGTATGATTCCACTTACATGAAGTACCTAGATTAGTCAGATTCATAAAGTCGAATGGCAGTTGTCAGGTGCTGGAGGGAGGAGAGAAAGGGGAGTTATGAATGGATGTAGAGTTTGCTTTACAGGATGAAAAGGGGCCCAAGATGGATGGTCGTGATGGTTGCACAGCAATATGAATTTAGTCACACTGAAGTGTACACTTAAAAGTCATTAAGATGCTAAATTTTATATGTATTTTACCACAATTTTAAAGATGGAAAAAAATTGACCAAACGCAACACCTCTTCAAAATGTGTTACATGGCAAATTTTGACGTCCATGGGATCGCCAGTTGACTTTATATTAATTTTACTTATAAATTTGAAATTATCCATTTTCTTTGTTTTTTACATTGTCACTCCATGTGAGACATTATTTTGAAAAAAACATTTTCTATATTAAAAGAGGATTGGAAAAAAATTTACACATAGCATTTTTTTTTTTTAAGGAGACAGGGTCTCTTGTCACCCAAGCTGGAGTGCAATGGTGCCATCATAGCTCACTGTAGCCTCCGCCTCCCAGTCTCGCGGGATCCTCCCACCTCGGCCTCCCAAGTAGCTGGGACCACAGATGTGCACCACCATGCCCGGCTAATTTTTGTATTTTTTGTAGAGACAGGGTTTCGCCATGTTGCCCAGGCTGGTCTTGAACTTCTAGGCTCAAGCAATCTGCCCACCTTTGCCTGCATTGCTTTTCTGTTCCACTTCATGTATTTTATTTGGTTTGCTGCAGGTTAAACTATGATGGTTATATTTATTGCTGAAGTGTCTGCTAAGACCAATCTTAATTATATCAATATGGTTGGTACCTTTCTGTCATGGACAGACATAGTACCCATCTGACATTCTTGGTTTTTAGTGCTATGTCTTGTAGATAAAAATCAAGAATGCCTCTTTCTATAGATACCTTTTTCATTAGCTAACGACCTCTCAGTCTCAAAAGAAATAACTCACTTTATATTGTTTCCGTTTATCTGGTAGGGGGCAAATGCCTGCAGCTCTGAATTTCTAGTATGTCTTTAAGGAAGCTCCAGTGAGTTGTCTTGTCAGACTAAAATGTCAATTATTGACCTCCACACATTTTTTAACTTAGGATTTTTCTTACTTTGTAAAATGGGACATGTTTCTGAACTGAAAAACTTCAAAAGAAGCCTCATAATAGCTAATTCATATTTTTTCTTCTTTCCTGCAACTATTATAAAAGCATTAATAGGAACAAAAATTATTTTTCAAAACATAAATGCCAGAATGCACCGTTTGAGAACCCCCAGCCACCTCTGCTCGCCTCCCAGCGTTGTGCTCCAGTGCTCTGCTTTCGCTTCCTCTGTCCGCTACTCACTGCTCTCTCTTCCCACTGCCAGTACCTAAGCGGCCTTCCTTCACCTATGCCTGGCAGAGCCCCCGGTTCTTTCCATGTCACCTCTGACTCCTCAATCCACATGTCCCTCTCTCAGGCAGTGCTCGCTCTGTCCCAAGACCCTATCACACCTTTACCCTGTCCCAACTCCCGTCGCTCCCACTACTCTATGTGGGGGGTGTATGAGTCCGTTCTCATGCTGCTGTGAAGATAGACCCAAGAAATACCTGGGTTAAGTTATAAAGAAGTTTAATTGGTTCACAGTTCCGCATAGCTGGGGAGGCCTCAGGAAACTTGCAATCATGGAGGCAGTTCACGTGAAGAGGGAAGAACAGCACCTTCCTCCCAGCTTGGCGGGAGAGAATGAGCACCCAGGGAAATGGGGGGAAGCCCCTTAAGAAGCCATCAGATCTCGTGAGAACTCACTGGCAGGAGACCAGGTACCTCCACCTGGTGCCGCCCATGACGCGGGGATTAGTACAAGGTGAGATTTGGGTGGGGACACAGCCAAACCGTATCAGGGGAATATGCCTTCAACAGGTGGAGAAGATGGGAAGAGTTCTGAAATGCACACCTGAGACGCTCCAGAGGCCAAATCATTGGGCAGTCGTCCCAAGGACAGCAGTTAATTCACTGACATGCCACCAAAGGGCAAATCCAGTCGGCCCCCGCGGAGCCCAGGCAGGGGTGCCGCTCACCAAAAATACCCTCAAAGGCCCCTTAGGGCACGGCCATGTGCTGGGGCGTGTTGGGGTGAACAAGCAGGTCTCGGGAAGCTTAGAATGACCCGTAGGTGGGCGCGAAGGGACAAGACCCGCCGAGAAACGCAGCTGCACATGGATGCTCTCCCTACGGCGGGAACAAGGAAGGCGTCTGCAGCTCAAAAGGAGAAGCATGTTTTGCACTGGAGTCATCAGAAATGGCCCCTTACAAACGGGTTGGGGAGCGGCCGGGCCTAAGAGAACGGGAAGGCTGAACACCCCTCGTCCAGTGTCCCTTGGCGGTTAAAACCCCAGAGGAGCAGGGACGTGGACTCTCTGGTGCGGAGGTTCGTGGTTTGGGGCGGCCAAGCATAAAGCGCTTCTGACGCTTCACCCGCACTCCGGGCGCGCGGGACGGGGAGCGGGGAGACGGCGGAGGCAGCGCGCAGCGTCGGGCTGCTGAACCCAAAGTCCTGCGTGTCGGGGTCCCGCGGCGGCCCAGCCCCGGGGGGCACCGCCTGCGCCCGGCGCACGGAGGCCGCTCGGCGTTTCCCCTCGTGCCCGTTACTCTCAGGCGTCCCGGGGACCCTGCGCCCTCCCGCGGGGCCGCCGCGCCCCCAGTCCCGCCGCAGGCGAGGGTCGGGCTGCGTCCGGGCAGAGGCCGCTTCGCCCGGAGTCCGCGCGCTTCCGAAGGGCCCCCGCGGCGGAACCCGCAACTCGAGTGGGGAGCCGCCCCGAGCAACCCGCTCCTCCGAATCAGGCTGCTCGTTTTCTGTGAGGAAAAGAGGAAGCAAGCGAATTCACGGACGGCCTGGCCAGCCGGAAACGGGAAAGCGAGGTCCAGCCGGAGGGCGCGTGGTCCCCACGAGCCGCACACCTTGGGGAAAGCCCAGTCCCTCCGGGGCACCGAGCGCGGGGCGGGCCTGGGGACTGCTCCCCGCGGGGAGGGGAGGGAGGGTGGCACAGTCCTCTGCGGGGTCCGCCCCTCGATCCTCCAGACCCCTGCGGCCTGCGGGACACGGGGCGAGGAATCCTCGGATAACGACAGGCGGGAAGGGGACCCCGGGTGGCCATGGGCTGGGCGGAGGTGGAATGCGGTTAGCGGGGACGATGGGGGGTGGGGGGCCCCAGCTGGAGCGATGGGCAGAGTGCCATCTGTGCCCTCGCCCCAGCGCGAAGACGAGGCTGGTGGGCGAGGCCTCCGCAGGCCGCCGGGGACCCAGGCACCTGGAGCCGGGAGGGTCCGCTCCTTTCCCCGCGCTGGACGGCGGCCCGCGGGAAAGCGGCCTCCACCGGATCCCGCCCACGTCGCGCCGAGGTCGTGGGAAGCCGTGGGCGGAGGCGCGGGCAGGGGACTCGGACGGAGGACGGGACCCGGGGGAGGCAGGAAGGACGCCGGGTGCAGCGGCGCGTCTGGCAGGTGCCGAGCGCAGCGGCCGCCGAGCCGACCGGCCCAGGAGGAATCCGCGCCCCGGCGCGCCCAGGCTGGCTCCTCCAGGCGAAGCCCTGCGGCCCCGCGCCCCGGGCCTTCCGTCCCCAGCCCGCAGGTCGGCCCTGCAGCTGCCTCCCCGGCTCCACCTCCCTCCTGCCCGCAAAGCCGGTGCCCCTGGCCAAGTGACCGCTTCCCACCTGATACCAAGCCTTAGCGCAAACTTCTCCAAACTATTTCCCGGATCCCCCTGCCAAGGGCCCTGCCCCGCCTCTCCGGCTCCCACTGGGGTCCGAGGTGCCGGCCTCCTCCCGAACCCATTTTCCACACCGCTTCCCCAGGAGTCCGTTAAAACACACGGGGGCCGCGTCTGGCTCAGCAGGCTAAGGGGGGTTGGGCGGGGAATGACGGCTGCCGCGGCCTTCCGCTGCCAGGTGTTCAGCCCTTGCTGTGTCATTTGTTAACTCCTTCCAGTGGCGTTTCTCCTTTAACCTGCCCAACCACACTTCCGGGCCGGTGCTCTGACTCTCTCTGTTTTGTAGAGGGAGAAGCTGAGGCACAGAGGGCCACTCGGCTTGTGAGCAACGGAGTAATCCAGGGCCAGTCACCCCACACCGAGTTTCTTCGCCCTGGCAGGGGCTTCCGCGGAGACCACCAGCCTTCCTAACTGGGGTGGAAGGACCCGCGGCGCCAGCTGGGTCCGGGCCGGACGGCAGCGCGTGTCTGTTAAAAACCACGCCGAGTCGGGCAGTGGGGCTCAGGCTCAGTGTGATCTGGAATGCCTCCGCGGCCGCCTTAGTCATCCACCTGCCTTTAGAGGCTGGGTGGTCTGAGTTTCTGGAGATGGACAAGATGCTGCAGGTCTCCACACTTGGCTCTTTGGCCCCGACGCCCCCCACAGCCTCCTCTGCTTTCCTGGAGACACCGCGGGCTCCTGCCCCCAGGCCGGCCTGTGTCGCTCCGCCCTCTCCCTCCCCCACAGACACAGGCCCCTGAGCGCGCTCTCCCATCCCTCGCCCCTGCCCACTGCAGCCTCTTCCGGCCCCTTCCTTTGCATGTGAATGCGTCCAGGTCTGGGCTGCCCAGCCTACATCCTGGAAGGCCCGTGGGATTTCCATCATTAATTAGCGGACTCCTTCCCATGACCCAGAAATGACACTGCAAGGGTCCCTGGCCCCTATTTCCTGTCTAGAAATCAGCAGCATCCCACTCCACCACTCCATGGCCTAGATAACAAGGACCAAGACCCCAGAGACAACAGGATTCTGGAACGGGGAAGGGATTTATGCTTAGCACAGGCTCTGGTTAAGTTCCTGCTTTTATTTCTGGGCACTGACCTATTATGTAATATGCTTCTTTTTTCTTCCTGGAACACAGATACTATCAGTGGTTTTATTCCTTTTTTATGCAATGTTTAATTCATCTGTCTCTGTAAATCTGTAACATGAAATTGAAAGACTCCCAGAGAGCAGTTGCCCTCCTAGCTCCTCTGCTGTTCAACCCAGGGGCAAGCCCTGTCACCCTCACTGCCACCAGCTTCTGGTTGGTCTTTCTGTCCGCATGTGTGTAGACATGCTTCACTCTTTTAACTGTGTTTTTCATGTTTCCTGTATTAACACCAAAAAAAAAAGTATGCTAAGAAATCAGTGCTATTTCCAAACAGAGCCAGGAGTGTCTCAACACTGAGCTCCTCCCATGTGCAAAGCACCCTTCTCTTCAGTTGCCTCGTCAATCACATGGGCTGGGGCAGTGAGAAAGATGTATTTGCCTCAAATAGAGACTTAAGGGTTTTCCCGATCTCCCTCTGGGTACAGAACAAGAAATACGGATGATCTGAAATATGCAAGGCTTGGACAAGACTTGAAACAATTGTGATGATGGGGATTGCTGGGTTCTGGAACCCAGTACTGCAGTAACCACAGGCTCAGCAACTTAGGATGTCCCTCCAATGAAAGGGGACCCAGAAGCCTAACTCAGCGAAGGTCATTTCTCTTCCTTAAAATGGATGTTTCTCTTTTTCTGGTGAGGAATGTCAGTAGCACCATTTATCTGCTGGAGACAGTTTAAATGTCAGATGTACTTAGTAACTTTGCATCTGTTTTTCTTAAAAATGAATTGCTTCCCAGAGGTGAACCGAAATGACCACCTGTAAAAGTTGCTATCATGTTCTCACTCATAGGCGGGTGTTGAACAATGAGAACACATGGACACAGGGAGGGGAGCATCACACACTGGGGTCTGTCGGGGGGAACCAGGGGAGGGACAGTGGAGGGTGGGGAGGTGGGGAGAGAGAGCATGGGGAGAAATGCCAGATGTAGGTGATGGGAGGAAGGCAGCCAATCACACTGCCATGTATGTACCTATGCAACGATCTTGCATGTTCTTCACATGTACCCCAAAACCTAAAATGCAATTTAAAAAAAAAAGTTGCTACTCATGATTGCTCTAGAAACCAAAGTGATCCCACTCCCATGGGTGGCCGTAGTCTCATTTCTTCACCAACAGAGGGAGAGCAGCTTGTGCCACGTAACCCCAAAGCTTTTCTTTACCTGGTCAGAAGTTCCTTTCTCTATCCTTTAGCAGAGGCGCTCATGACCAGGGAAGAGGAGAAGGTAACGAGCAGGGTGATGGGAAGTCGGGACACAGAGTCTTTAAAGTCTGGATCACAAATCCCAGTGTATTCAAGAAGGAACCCAATGTGCTTTCCTAGGGGAGACACGACGGCCCATGGCATCCACAGCAAACCACTCCCTTCTTGAATAGGTGGCTCCCAGACTTGAAGGCTGTGCTTCTGGCTGTCCTCAGGTCTCTGGCGGTCCCTTTCTGGTTTCCTTGGTGGGCTCCTCCTCCTCACCTGTCCTTTGGATTTCCTTGGAAGCTATCCTCAGTCTAGGGTTAGTCTCATGCACCACCCCTCTACTCACTCTCGTGCTTTTAATGAATTCATTTGTAGGTGATCACAAATCCCCACAGCCCACCCACCCTTGTGAGTTTCAGCTGCACACCCTGTTTGCTTCGGTGCGACTGCTTCCCACTGAGTTAGCCTTGGGCACGGCGTCCAAAGCAGAATTCCTCACCTTCAGCTCTGCCCTCATCCTTCTGTGTTTGAGACGCCTGACCCCGTTAAGGGCATTATGTCGGTCATTGACCTGGTAACCCAAATCTCAGCACCAGCTTTTTTGACTTGGTGTGAGGCTTGCATTTCTCTCAGCCACTGTATTCACTCAATAGCCGAGACTTCCAGAGCTGACCTCAGAGATATTTCCTTAACTCTGCTGCCTTCTTTCCACTTTCCTACCAGTGTCCCAGTACCTGAACCATTGCAATAGCTTCGAGTCTTTCACTTCGTAGGTCTTCTAGAGAAATCTGTCCTATCTGTAGGACTCTTTTGTCGCAAATGACACAGACCGACTTACGCAAAAAGCAAAATCACGGATGTCAGGCTGGATTCAGGTGTGGCGTGGCGTCAAAACTCAAGGGACACCACCACCCACACCTACTGTCTCCAGCTTACCACTCAAATCTGCTCTCCTCTCCGGCGGGCTTTGTTCTCGGGCTGCATCGTGGGAGCGCCATAGCAGCAGAAGCTCCAGCTCACCTGGTGCTTCCAACATCAAGTTCTATAGGAAGGCGTGAGTCGTGCTACCCCAGCGCTGGGGAGAGCAGCCTCTGAATCGCATGGCCTGACGTGGTGGCCAGGTGGAACTGAGGCGATGACGTGAAGTAGCAGGAAGGGACACTGAGCTACAGCACACATCCAAAGCCCGCCACATAGCAGCCCCACGGATTCCCTTGCATGCAAT
The DNA here is from genome assembly GCF_048565385.1 of Saimiri boliviensis. NCBI lineage: Eukaryota > Metazoa > Chordata > Mammalia > Primates > Cebidae > Saimiri > Saimiri boliviensis. The sequence continues at coordinate 239,367,510 of NC_133450.1, read as the reverse complement.
TCCACAAGGCAAATTTTGCCGATTGAAATTTTGTCAAGATGATTGGATTCTTCTGTTGAAACACAGTATTAATCACTGTTGAGAGTTTTCATTGTGTACGCATTGATATTTCCACCAGCACTCTTCAGTAAGAATAGAATTTTAGAACTGATTCATTTGGATGTAGTCGGCTTGTGCAAGAAACTCTGCTCAGTGTTAAGACGGTGCCTCAGAGATCACTGGAGAGACAGATGGAGAGGCGGACGACTTGCATTTGGAGTCCAGTCAGGGAAACGCACCTCACTCCTCAGACTGACGGGGACAATCTCCTGTTGTTGGTCGGTATGGGAGGATTGAGCGGCAGGCCAGAATTCAGCTATGGTGACCGACAGAGCAGCGAAGGTCCCTACAGAGCAAAGAGAAGTTCTGAGAACAGAACCCTGATGGACAAGGCGCCCTGGGGAGTGGAACTGGACCCTGCGCTTGCCCGGCCCTGGGGCCTGCCAGAGAGCTGGACTCAAATCTCCGAAATGGACCAGCAGGCCCTGGGCAGGATGTGGGCAGGCAGATCTTGGGAGTGCATGAATCAAACTAGAAAACTGGGCACGACCGTGCCACGTTGGGGTCCCCTGGGTTACTGGGACTCTGCTGATGGGAACAGGCTCCTGTCCTGCAACCTGCAGCTGCCCCACAGAAGGCACAGGGCCTGGTCACCAGGGTGAGGAGCCCAGGAGATGGATTCGGAGCTAAGCATTGAGGGGGGGCACAGCATGGGAGAGCACAGTCCCTGGGCCAGCCAGTCCCCAGTGCCAACGCCCGCGGGCCAGGCAGCCTCCACAGCATCCGCCCCACATCCCATGTGGATCAGGAGCGTGTTGCTGTGTTGTTTCTGCACATGCCCCGCCACATACACACCTCACACCCCATCACACACAAACACCTGACACACACACCACACACACCACGCAAACACACCACACACCATGCCACACACACACTACACACACCACACACACAACCATAGTACACAGACCTCTCCACTCACACACTATACACCACACACAGACCACAACATACACACCACATACACCACACACACACACCACACACCAGACCACACACCCCACACACACCACATCACACACACCACACAAACACACCACACACCACACCCCCGCCTCCAGCACCCACGTCCCGCCCCCGCCCCCGCCCTCCGCCTCCAGGTGTGTGATGTGTGCTGTAGTCCCCGCACAGCAGGTGGGAGCCGGGGTGACCCGCCGGACAGGCTGGCTGGGGAACCGGGAGAGCTGCCGTGGACGGCGGAGGAGCGGGCGGGGACAGCCCAGGGCCCGCGGGCTGCGGGAAGGGACAGGGCAGGGCCGCGGCGAGGGCGGAAGAGCCTGGCGGGGCAGCCGGGAGCCGGAGGGGCGTGTGCCCCGCTCAGTCACCGTCCCAGTTCCGCCCTGGGAGGAGGCGGCCGGCTGGAAGGCTGAGGCGGAACCCAAGGCGCCCGCGGTCGCCCCGAACCCCCCAGCCCCAGCGCCCCCCAGCTCCCAGCGGCCCCCAACCCCCAGCGCCCCCCGCCCCCCAGCGCCCCCGTCCCCCCAGCGCCCCCCGCCCCCCAGCGCCCCCCGCGCCCCACGCCCCCCAGGCCCCACGTCCCCCAGCGCCCCCCGCCCCCAGCGCCCCCCGCCCCCCAGCGCCCCCCACCCCCCAGCGCCCCCCGCGCCCCACGCCCCCCAGCGCCCCACGTCCCCCAGCGCCCCCGGCCCCCCAGCGTCCCCCACCCCCCAGCGCCCCCCGCCCCCAGCGCCCCCCGCCCCCCAGCGCCCCCCACCCCCCAGCTCTACTGCACCTGCGCTTTCTCCCCGGGCGCGGCGGCCTCCGCTGCTCCCTCGGCGTTTCCCGGGCTTCCCTCCAAGGCCTCCGCCCTTTCTCAGGATTCTTCGCAGGTTCATCTCCAACCGTGACCTTGCCTGACCTTGCCGGGACTCTCCGAGCCGCTCCTGGGCCTTCTTTCTACTCGTTCTCCTCCAGGCTGGCTCCCAGGTGCGCCCGTCCAGGCCCGGGATGACATTCCCAGTCTTCATCCAGAGCCCAGGCCCCGCACCTAGCCAGCAGGGCCGGGGGCGCCACGCGGCTCTGCACCGGAGCCTGGGTCTGAATCTAACGCTGCCCTGGGTTCTCCGCTGTCTAGGAGCACGTGGCATTGGCTGCCAGTTCCGTCATCGGGGCTATCCCACCCATGCCACCCACCCCTGGGAACAGATGCGACAGTGGACCTGAAGGGACCCTGCAAACTGTAACACCTACACTTGCCAGACGGCTCTTCCTGAAGGGTCGCGCTGCGCATGTTTCCAGAGCGTCCTATTTTCCAAAAAAAAGCCCCGTCTGTGCATTAAAAATGCAGGCCGAAACGATTTCCGCCTCTCACCTCCGTTCAGTTGACTTCGCTGCAGCATTTCCCCAAGCTGTGTTTCTTGGAGGAGAGAGCCCTGGAGATGTAAGCAGATGCTCCACGAGAAAAGTCAAGTTCAGGAATATCCCTGCTTATGGTCGGAGCGTGCCTTCTCCTGTGAGGTGTCCTGAGAGCTGTCACCTTTTTAAACTGGTTTTCCGCCTGACTGAGCCACAGCCCTGTTTTCCTCCATGGCACACTGAAATTCCGGGGGACAACTAGCGTCCCATGCAGCAGAGGCAGGATCCCTGCTCTATGCAAGTCGAGTTACTTGCCGTTCTGTCGCAGCGAGGTTGTCCTGCAGCTCTTGCCACCAGGATCCCCTAGTAAGTGAGTCCCATCGTTTCCGAAGCCTTGCTGTTCCCCTTACATAGAATGGTTCCAGTAAACCACCTTTCGGAGTCAGGTTGTCCAGAGGAAGTTGTTTCTTGCAACTAAAAGACTGACACAGACCAGCAGGCGAGAGTCAGTGAAGGGGTTACCATTCCAAACTAGAAATTTCCCACATTCACCTCAGCATTGCAATGGTTAAGTATACGTCATATACATTGTGTGATATATTCACACATTCTGCGCAGCAACAAGAATAAACTGTCTTCAACCTTCGGCAATAATGTGGGTCAATTTCACAAATGCAATTTGAACACAATAAGCGAGAGACCATTTGAATCCATTTATAAGAAGGGAAAAGCCAGCAAAACTGACCTGTGTTGTTAGAAGTTAGAATGGGCGTTGCAGGTGACGAGGGATGAGAAGGCTCCCAGCTACCCTCACCGTTCTGTTCTTGGTCTGCGTGCTGGTTTCCTGGGTGTGTCCAGCTTGTGAACACTCATGAGCTCTACTCTTAGGATAGATAGGATTTTCTGGATATATGTGGTACTCCAACAAGAAGTTTGGGAGGGGGGTATCAGAAGACATTGTTTTCCCACTGAGGGATTCCTTTGGCAAAACCACCCAAAGGAAGCGTGTTGATTTCCACAGCAATAGAAATGGAACGATACACCAAGTTGTCTTAGCTTACTACAAGGCTGTTTGGTTCTCACGTGTATCTAAACATCTGCACGCACAATCTTTACATCGCCACACATGTCAAAGAGTCATTCCGTATTGATTGTGTGGTTTTTTTTTTTTAATTTTACTGATTTTATGCTGCTGCAACCTTGGGGCCTCGTGGACTCAGGAAGGAACCGCCCCTCCCAGGGTTAGCTGAGTCCTGCAGATAGCAAATGACTCGCTGCTGGGCCTGCCTTGGTTCCGCAAGCTGACCAGTTCACAGCCTGGACACCAGCCACCTCTATCTGGCTTTCACACTTCCAGGAGGCAGCCTTCCTCTGCCCCAATCCCACGATGACTCGGGCTGACAGTACAGCCCCTGTACGCAAGCCCTCCGACCCTAAACCTGCTGGGCCTCCATTCCTTCCCTGGAAACCGCACGGAGGCCTTGGCCTGGGCTTTCCCCTCCCGGCTGCCTCCCGACTGGCCCTGGTGCTTGCTGCACCCCCTGCTTCCAGGGATCTGTGAGTATAAAAGCATCTTCCTTCAGGACAGTCATCTCAGTGTCCCCGTGTCTTCCCAAACCTGATCAAAACAAGTCCCCAACACACTTTAAAGCGCTGCATTCGTGTCCTGATTTCCAAAGCACCTGCAGTGTTTCATACACTGTTTTCGGGGTTTGGATAGGGCAGTGTCGGTGAAAACAAGGTCCGCTGCTGAAGGAGCACACTGTCTAACGGAGAGAGATCATTCCGCAAAGAGAAATATTTCCAGATAGAGTGAAGTGGTGTGAATAAAGTGGACCCCGGTGGGATGTTTTGTTTGTTTGGATTTGGGGGGTTGTTTTTTAAGGAACTGTGGTCGGGGAAGGGCTCCCTGAGGAGTTGACGCTTAAGCCACCATCTGAATTGTGCCTTGCACACCAAGGGCACCCAGAGGTCTGTGCTAAGGGCCTCCAGGCATCCAAAATATCGAAAATGATGTCTCTGCCGCTGGTGCTCAGCCAGAACCAACTCCGTCCCTTTCCCAGCAAGCAAAGGAGGGCTTGCATCCAAGAGAAAATAATTTCCCGGCATCAGCAAAGTCCACAGCCTGCTCCAATCAAGTTGCTCTCCAAATGCTATAAAGCCAAGGCGCCCAGGCACCAGGATCCAGGAGCTGTGGTGGCAGCGGGCCAGCGCCCTGAGGGCAGCGACAGCTTGCATGTGCGTTTACAGACTGTTTGTAAATAAAGAGTCGGTGGGCAGATCCCTGAGCCCTCGTCACTTCCTGCCATCCCTGGGGACCACTGCCTAGTTCAGCTTAGCAGCAACACAAGCTTGACCCTGGGCACTGCAGGCCTGACCCCACCACCACAGGCCTGGTTGGGGAGCCCTCCTGCTTTCTGGGCACTTCCCAGAAGGGGCAGAGTGGCTGTCCTGAGTCCATGTGAACAGCACGCAGACATTCCCACCCCTTCTTTAAAAAACTGAGATCCCACTGACTTTAGAAAACATCGCAGTCAAGAAAAGTAGAACAATTTAAATCACAAGCCCCCAGCCTGTGGGTGGCACGAGTCACTGGCACAGCATGGGTCGGTTTTTCTAAACACTGCAGGAAGCGGGGTGGTGCTTCCACAACTCCCTTCCTCAAAGATTGCAGGCTGTGGCTGGGTATAGCCCGCCCTGCCACCTGCTGCCACTAGAACTTCCCACGCTCGCCCTGAGCCCCAAGGCCAGCACCCCACACACCTCCCCTCAACAAGGAAAGGCCAGGGACCCCAGATCTGAAAAGCCACTCCCATGCCTTCCCCCGGACACCCCCAGGAGAGAGCAGCTCCATTCACGTGGGGCAACTGGCTCTGGGCCGAGGGCAGTCTGCTGTACACGTGGAAGCCGCCCTCAGCGCCTTCCTCTGCGTCCTCTTCCACAGCCTCCTTGTGCCTCACTGTCTGTGCCAGTGACAGATCCTCAGAGATCATTTCCGAGGCCCCCGGCATGAGTTGGCTGGAGGGCCGCAGCTGGTTCAGTTACCTCTGCCCTGGCGCGCCTGCTGGGGTGTTCATTCAGACACGGCCTCCATTTCGGTAGGTGTTCTCCGGGAACGCTTCCATCTGTCAGGAATGTCACACTCCAAAGCCACAAAAACGGGAAGCCACCCCTCATAGCGGGGGCAACTGAAGACCAGTCAGGGCCTCACCAGGAGCCCGGAGCTGGCAGGGCTGGAGCGGGCTTGTGTGGGCCCAGAACGCCACGCTGGTCGTCAGCCATACCACTGTCCTCTAGGACACTGCCTCGCACTTCACGGTCTGTGAAAGGTCTGTTCCGTTGTATGTAGGTTAAATCTCAAATTCTCAAGGCTCCCAGCTGGCTTAAAAATGTCAACAATGACTCTTTCTATTTATCAGGCATTTTCTATTTCTCCATTAGAGCGGGAAGCCCGGCAGAGTCACGGCCCAGACCCGTTTAGTCTCAGATCCAGGCCTCCAGGGTCGTGTGCTGGTGATTTGGCAGCCTGTACCAGGGGCATCTCCTTGGAGCAATCAGAACTTTCATGGAAGAGACTTAAATCCTATAAATGTAATGTATTTGCTTATCTACCAAATTATAATATTCATTTGTTTGCGTAAACCTGCCAGTCACCGGTCAAAAATATGAACCACAAGAAACTTTTCATTAGGATTTAGTTTCCAGTTTGAATCTGACCTATTGTACCTGAGAGGACTGCAGGAAATGCAGGAAACCATAAATGATTCTGTTTTGTTTGTTTGTTTGTTTGTTTGACACGGAATTTTGTTCTTGTCACCCAGGCTGGAGTGCAATGGCACAATCTCACTGCAACCTCCACCTCCCGGGTTCAAGCAATTCTCCTGCTTCAGCCTCCCCAGCAGCTGGGATTACAGGCGCCCGCCACCATACCTGGCTAATTTTTTGTATTTTTAGTAGAGACGGGGTTTTGCCATGTTGGCCGGGCTGGTCTCTAACTCCTGACCTCAGATGATCCACCTGCCTCGGCCTCCCAAGGTGCTGGGATTACAGGCAGGAGTCACTGTGTCCGGCCATAAATGATTTTTAAATTCTACATTGAGACTGTGTATAATAAAGGTCTTTTGCTGTTTACAGAACAAAAAGTAAAACCCGAAATCATCACCCCCAGGACGCTGGGATCTGGGTGCCCTGGAAAGAAGAGCTGGGTCTTGGAAGAACACTGTCCCTTCTGTCTCCGTCATGAAATAAAAGGAGATGCCCCTTTCTGTCTGCAGGTGTCATTTGGCAGATTTTTTAGAAACAACTTATTTAAGGGGTTCTGCGCTGAGTTCAAACCCAGACGCCCAGTCAGAATCTGGACCGTGCCTGGTCAAAGGCAGTGGTGATTTCACTGCAGAATGGAGGGAAGAGAAGCAGGGCTCAGAAGGCCAGCAGGACCGTCACCTGCCTGGTGCAGGGATGTCAACTGCAGAAGAAGGACCCGTTGTCTGCACCGGGATTTCTGTAAGTGACCAGCCAAGGTGCTCTGAGTGGCTGCCAGCTGAGCCCCGCTGCTCTCTGGTCGCTGAGAACCCCATCAGCAATCTGGCCTGGGAAGACCCTGTGATCATCCCGGGCTGAAAGAAAGCATGTCCATCTTCTCGGGCGTGAAGAGGGCTCTGTGTTGCCATCTCAGTGCTGCAAGCGCTCAGGGCAGGGACAGGAGGAGGTCCGGCTGACGGTTCTTAGATTTGCAAATGTGGATGTCGGAGGAAACCGTACGTGTAGGCGGAAGACATCGATGCATTGCAAGTGGCTGGAGGACCTTCCAGGCATCCATTGAGAAGAGCCAGGGGGCCTGCTTGCCTAAAGCTTCCCTCTCAATGGCCATCAAAGTGCCTGGACTCTTGCTTTTACAGGTTCTTAAATTTACAAAGGAGGCTGGTGTAGGATGATCTGTGACAGTGATGCTTAGACATTCAGGGAAGGCTTCCTGGGAGAGGTGGTCTTTGACAAGCAAGAGGATTATGAGCAAAAGGGCAGCAAGTGAGATGTGGCGGCCTGGGGGTGCTTGTGGGGAAAGGTGACGGCAGCTGCCATCACACCAGCTGCAGCGGGGAGGCGTGGCTGGGGCTGCACACTCCATGAAGCTGGTGGGAGCCCTTCCCCTTCTGAGTTTGGGTGGGAGTTCTTTGGGTGCCGCTGCAGCCGCCCAGGCTGTGGCTACAGACGGGGGCTCCGCCCTTCAGTTTGGGCTACAGCCACCCAAACTGCAGCTGTGGATCTGAGATTCTCTGTGCTCTCGGAGGGAGCCAGGAGCAGACAGGATCTGCCCTCCTGGGTGAAGCTGCAGCCATCTGACCCATGGCTACAGACCTGGGCCTCCCACTCCACAGAGCAGGCACGAGCCAGAGACAAGCGGGAGACCTGCCCCTTCCGAGATGGCGAGGGGAGAGCTCCCTTACAGCTGCCACTGCCCTCCCAGGCACAGGACCTGGGTGTCCCTCCAGACTCGGGGTCCTGGGAAGGACTCCCCCATCTCCCTCATCATCCCTACCACACCCCCCATCCCTGCAGGCTCAGGGGCATCTGATCCCACTGCCTGGCCTCTCTCCTCTCCCAGTATCTGGTCCGACCTCTAAGCGGGGTTGATGCTGAGCCCAGGGCCATGAATGGCAGTGGGAGACAGACAGATTTCCTGGGCGGAAAGGGGTGGGTCTCAGTCAGTCCCCTCCTTCAGGCCAGGGGCGGTCTGAAGGCTAGGGGCTGGGCTGCCAATCCCAGTGACCAGAGTAGAGACTCACAGTGCCTCTTCTGAGCCCACCCACGGCTGCTGATGGACCAATTGTCAGGCACTTCCTCCCCTCTGAGGGCCATAAAAGCCCAAGGCTCAGCCAGGGTTGAGGATGGCCAGAGAAAGAAGACAGCAGGGAGGGGATGAGATGGCCAGCTGAAGGGAGGAGCTGCCCTCTCCACTGACAGCTTGAGACAGCTGCAGAGAGGGTGGGCAAGCTGCCAGGCAGAGAGTAGCTACCGTCTCCAGGGCCTCTTCCCTGCCGAGAGCTGAATACTTGACAGAATGACCTGCCCGCCTACAGAGGGGAGCTGTCCACTGTGGGTCTCCTCTGAGCTGTTCTAACACTTAAACTCCTTTTCGTCATCCTCACCCTTCACCTGTCTGCATACCTTAGCTACCTGGTTGTACCTCAGTTACCTCTTTCTTCCTGGGTGGAGGAACATTGCAGCAGGTTCAGTTTGCTCTGGAAAGATCACTGTGGCCAGAGGTTAGAAGGTGGGTTGTGGAGGCAGGGGAGTGGAACAGCAAACGAGTGAGGAACCTGGGAGCAGCCGAGCAGGGCAGTGAGTCTGGAAGCATCTGCGATGTGCAGCGAAGGACTCCTTTTGCTTCTAATCCTTCTTACACTGAGACTCTTGGAAAAGAAATTACCAGACAAATACAATTTTAAAAGACATGCAAAATCCAAGTCCCTTTTTTTTTTCAAAAATGTTTATTTTAATTGGGGTAAGATAACATACATTTACCGCCTCAAACATCTTCAAGGGTACCTTCCAGTAATATGCACATTCACGCTGCTGTGCTGCTGGTCTCCAGAACACTTTCATTTGGCAAAACCAGAACTACCCATTTAACAGCAGCCCCCCATATCCCACCCCCAGCCCCCACCAACCACCCTTCTACTTTCTGTCGCTGTGACTCTGACAGCTCTAGGTATCTACTACAATTGGAATTACACAGCATTTGTCCTTTCGTGTCTGGCTTCTTACACTTAGCATCATGTCCTCAAGGGTCATCCATGCCGTGGCATGTTTTGGAAATTCCTTTCTTTTTAAGGCTGGTGAGATACGGCAAGGCTTCTCTGCAAACAGCCTGCTCAACCTTTTATTCTTTAATTCCCAGTACTCCCCACCCCTTTCTTCTCCTTTTCTTCTTTCTGACTTTACTTCATGCCCAGGCAGGCCACAGCACCAGTGATGTTACCGGCACCAGCTCACACTGCTTTCTTTATTTAAGAAAAGACTAGCTCGCTAGTTCTCCGCGGACAACCCGTTCCTCCTTCCCCACCTCTCCCATCACATATCCATTGTATCTAAGAAAGATTAAATGTTCAGCCATTCGGGTCTAGTTTAGATTGTGCAGCCTGACCCCAGCCAATGGGGAAAGGACACAGGGGCAGGAGTCACGTTAGAAATAAAAACTTTGACTCTGTTTTGTTCTGTGCCTTCTCGTGGCAACCAGCCACGCAAGAGACAACCTTCCGCGCAGAAGTAAATTTGCTTTGCTGAGAAATCCCGTGTCTGAGTGCTCGTTTTTCCGTACGACTCTGAGCCTTATTTCGGACAGTTCTGGTGACCCATACGAGATTCCCAAATGTAAATTAGATAAACTACAGTTACTGTTACTAGCAACATTTTGTTAACTATGCTGAAGATGCCATTAGAGGAACAGCTGAACAATTAAGGCCCACCAGTCAAATGGCCTGGGAGAACAGAATAGCACTAGACACGATGCTAGAAGAAAAAAGAGAAGTTTGTGTCATGCTCAGAACCCAGTGTTGCACCTCCATTTCTATGGCACAGCCCCCGATAGAACAATTGCAAAGGCCTTACAAGGCTTACCTCTCTATCAAACAAATTAGCCAAGAACTCCAAGAAAGACGATCCCCTTACAGGCCTTACAGAAAAGTAGTTCAGGGCCGGGTGCGGTGGCTCACGCCTGTAATCCCAGCACTTTGGGAGGCTGAGGCGGGTGGATCACGAGGTCAAGAGATCGAGACCATCCTGGTCAACATGGTGAAACCCCGTCTCTACTAAAAATACAAAAAATTAGCTGGGCATGGTGGTGTGTGCCTGTAATCCCAGCTACTCAGGAGGCTGAGGCAGGAGAATTGCCTGAACCCAGGAGGCGGAGGTTGCGGTGAGCCGAGATCGCGCCATTGCACTCCAGCCTGGTTGACAAGAGCGAAACTCCGTCTCAAAAAAAAAAAGAAAAGAAAAGTAGTTCAGTAGATAGAAAACATTAATAACTTCAATACTTAACCTGTCTCGAAATTGTCACAAGTGGACTCATCCTTGTTAGATGTTGCCTCATACCCTGTGCTTGAAGGGAAGTGCAGAAACTTAGTGAAACAACTCTCACCAAAACGTTCCCCAACTCTCCCCTTCCCTATTCAGACAGACTTCTTCTTCTAAAAAATCAAACCGAACAACACAATCAAACTATGCTTAAAAAGATTGAAGAGAAAGCATTATAAAAAGGGGAAGCTGTGAGATACAGCAAGCTTTCTCTTCAAACAGCCTGCTCGACCTTTCATTCTTTAATTCCCGGTCCCCCCAGCCTTTATTTTCTTTTTATTCTTTCTGACATTACTTCACGCCCCACATGCCACAGCACCAGTGGCGTGATCAGCGCCAGCTCACAGTCCCTTCCTTACGTAAGAAAAGCCCAGCTCTCTGGTTCATCGCGCACCACCCCTTCCTCTTCTCCCACCCCATGTCCACCTCATCTAAGGAAGCTTCAATGTTTCGCCAGTCAGGTCTAGTGTAGATTGTGCAGTCCCGCCCCAGCCAATGAGGAAGAGGCACAGGGACAGGCGTCGTGTTAGAAATGAGAACTTCTAGCCCCCTTTGTTCTGTGTGGTCTCCTAGGACCCAGCCATGCAAGAGACCCCCTTCCGTGCAGACGTAAAATTGCTTTGCTGAGAAACCCTTTGTCTACGTGCTTCTTTTTCCTTATGACTCCGAGCCTGGTTTCTAACCAGGCTGAATGATACCCCACATTTTGTTTCTCCGTTCATCTATTGATGGACACTCCAATTGTCCACCTCTTGGGTGTTCGTCCTGCTGTGAATTTGGGTGTCAATGTGTCTTCAAGCCCCTGCCTTCCATGCCTTGGCCACATACCCAGAACTGGAGCTGTGAGGTCACACGGTAGCTCTGGTTTTCACTTCTTGAATCACTATACTGGTCTCCACGGAGGCTGCACCGTTTTGCGTTCCCGCCGAGGACAGTGCACGAGGGTTCCAGTGTCTCGCATCCTTACCAATACGAGGATCCGTTGATGTTTTTTTCATAGTAGCCATCCGAATGGGTAGGAGATGAAGCCCCCTTTTAAAAAAAAAACATTAGTAGACTCAACAGGCATAAAGTTACCCTGTCAAATTTCTGTAGTAGTTTAAAACACTGACTCTTACCTTCTACACTAACCTCACTGCAGACCAGCAACACACACTTCTGGAGCTGGCCCGCCCTCAGGCGGCATGGCCCGGCAGTGGCTGTTCCTGCGGACAGAGAGGACGAGCAGCTGGAGCTGCTACTCTCACCTGCACGCGTTGGTCATGTGATCGGCACAGCAGCCCCACGAGGTGGCTGTGGGACAATCTCCAGCCAACAGGCGAGGAAACTGGCCCAGAAAGGCCGAGGACCCCGCCTGGGTCAGCAGGGAGGAAGGTGACAGAGGCGACAGTGAATCCCACATATGGCCTCTGCCTAGTGTTGTTACTGTTGTCTTATCTTCCAGGATAAATTAACTGTCTGGTCATATTTGCGGGAAGACAGAAGGTCCCCAGTTCCAGCCTCAGTAGCCAGGTGGAGAGAGACGCCATCAGGAAATTCAGTCGTGTGATGTCCAACTGGAAGCAGGGTTCAGGGCAGCTGGGCAATCGCTTCTGAGTGTCTGAACAAGGACTGGGCCAGGACAGCGCCGAAGCATGCCTGGGCGAGGAGGAAGGATGAGTTTGGTGAGATCCCGCAGAGAGATAAAGAACATTCTAGGAAGAAGCAGAGGAGCCAGAGCAGATGGGAGAGATGGAGAGAGAGAAATGAGCAAAAGGAAAGAGCTATCAACAGGTGTCCACGTGCCACAGGGGCCACAAAGCACAGGTAATCTAGTGTCTGTGGATTTGGCCACCCAGGTGGCCCTCGATGGCTGGAATGAGGGCAGAGCAGCTGGTATGATGGAACCAGGAAGGTAGAGGCTGGGTTGGCACACGTGGGCAGTAGTGGGAAGGGGGGATGAGAGAGTTCAGGCCACTCTTTCCTGAAGCGCTGCTGCAGAGTCAGGAGACAGGGCAGCCTCTGAAGGGTGGGTGTGAAGGTCTTGTGTGCAGGAGGGATGTTGAGCCAATGATGGATTATTATTTTGTTTTAGCTTAAAACAAAATACCTGGAGCAAAGTTGAATTTGTTTGTATTAGGCAGGGGAGGCAGGAAGGCAGAGCCAGTGGAAAGGTGAAGGACTGGGAGGAATCCGTGGCGATTGCTGGAAGGGTGGGGAGTGACCAAGCCCGCATGAAAGGAGAGAAGCCCTCTTCTCTGAGGTGCGTGGGAAGGCCTGCACCACAGAGCTGTAGGTGACGGGCATATTGGCGATGAGCAGGGCAGGGAGTGGAGTCTGGGCACCGGGAGAGAGGCGGGCTTTGGATGTACCGCCAAGAACGGCAGTGGGAGCCCCCTGGGCCTGAGGAAGGCAAGAAACAGAAGCAGCCCAGCGGGGCCAGAAAGCACGCATCGGCACAGCAGCATGGCTGTCTGGGATTCGCCTCCATCACAGCTTAGCTGCCCTGGGACCAAAGCAGAGGTGTGGATGGCGAGCGTGCTCAAGTGAAGGCTTCACGAGGTGGCTCTGGTGACCGTCAAGGGGGCAGGAAAGGAGAGTGACTGCTGTCATGTGGGAGAAGAATGAAGTCAACTGTGGTGGTTTTAAAATGTGTCCACAGATTCCTCGATCTTCCCCTTTTTAAAAGGTGGAGTCTAATTCCCCTCCCACTGAATAGGGGCTGGACTTCACGACTTGCTTTCAGTGAACAAAATGTAGCACCAGTAACAATGTGTGACTTCCAGTTCCAGATCACAAAGCTCCTTCTCTAACTTGTTCTGGAGGAAGCCAGCAGCCAGGTCATGAGGAAGCTCAAGCAGCCATATGGAGAGCCCACGTGGGAAGAGACAGAGACCTCCTGCCCACAGCCGAGGAGATAACCACCTTGAGGGCAGTTCCCCAGCCCCAGCACACGCAGATGACCACAGTCCTGGCTGCCACCTTTACCGCAACCTCACGGGAGACCCCAAGCCACAACTTCCCAGCTGGGCCCACAGATGTGTGATATGATGTGCTTGTCGGCTTAAGCTGTTAGGGCTTTGGGGTGATTTGCTAGCAACACTGGATAACTCCCGCACTGCCCAATCCTGAGGGCAGAGAAGGTGGAGCGTGGGGCAGGTCCCGAGTGAAGGTTGGGCAGGCAAGCCGTGGCAGAGGTGCAAGGGGCCATGTGGCGGAGCGATTAGTGGCTTGAGAAGAAAAGATTGAAGTGGGAGCAGAGGAAGTGGAGGGGTGTGGGAGGTCCCCACGAAAGTGAAGATGTGGGCTGAGGCACAGAGAAGACAGAGGAGTTTCTTGTTTGAGAGAGTGTTTCTGGGTGGATGAGGTTCACAGTGTGGCAGAGTTTGGGGAGGGGAAGGGACAGTGTCGCATGGCCCCTGGACACTGAAGCCAGACAGGGTGGCAGTGGGACTTGGCTTGGGGAGAAAGACCGACCTTCTAGTGCCTAAAGCCTCAGCTTACGGGGTAGTGGTGGGGACTAAAGAGTACAGGTGGTGAAGGTGGCCACTCAGGGTGGCCTGAGCCTGCAGGGAGGTTTTCCCAAAGACAGGAGGCACAGCTGCCTGTAAACTCCCAAGAGAAGACTCCGATGGCCAGCCGCACCACTTCTAGCTGCAGAAGACAGGGGAGCCAGAAGGGTCTCTGTCCTCCAGGGCTGCCTAGACGATGGTGCGGCCAAGAGAGAGCAGCAGGCCACAGTGGACAGGCAAGCCACGGGGCTGGTGCTGAGTCACGGCACAGTGTCCAGTCTACTATCTGCAGAGCACCAGGGACACCAGATAAACACGTGGTCCAGGCCAGGCATGACGGCTCACTTGTAACTCCAGCACTTTGGGAGGCCGAGGCAGAAGGATCACTTGAGGTCAGGAGTTCAAGACCAGCCTGGGCAACATAGCAAGCCCCATCTCTAATTAAAAAAAAAAAAAAAAAAGACATGGTCCTTCTCTAGAGGAGAAACAGTCAGCAAAGGCAGAAAAGCCCTCAGAAACTGGGCCTCCAAGAAACGCTGTCCTGCTGCCCACCCACCCCTGCACAACAACGCTTTATTCCCTGGGGGCCTCATCGCTGTGACGGTCGCCAGCCTCTGCTGCTCTTCTTGCTCTTGTCCTGGTCCCCTTTGTCTGGGCATCGCATCCTCCCTGGGCGTGACTCTCCCCCTGGGAGTCTCTGCAGATGTGGTCACAAGACACGACCTGGAGTCACTGCCCTCTCTGGGTCTGGCTTGTCTGCTAGATCCTCTCTGCTATCAGGTGAGCCTTCCCAGGAGACCCGCCGTTCCTCGTGTGAATCAATTCTCGTGAAGGCCTGGCCTCTGATTCCAGGCAAGTCTGAACCTGAAGTGGGCAGAGCTCGTGGCCAGGCGCTGGTGCCCTCGGAGCTCCGTGTGTCTCCCCTGAAATCCCGTGATCTGTCCCTGGGTACTTAACCCCACTGAGGTTCCTGAGGCCAGGTCGACCCACACCCAAGGGCCTCTGCAAGGACAACCGTGACTCCTGGGTGGTCCCTGCCCCCGCCCCCCGCATGCCGCTGGTGTCCGTATGTGTGGCCCATGGCCACACCTCATGGGGAGGTGACAGGCGTGACAACATCTGCAGAGACATGAACGCTACTCCGTGACAAAGCCAGAAAGAAACGCCTTCTGCAAAACATGCTGGAAGAGAAAGGAGAGGCAAGGCGTGCCCGCGGCCATCAGGTCCGGCCCCTGCTTCTGCAGTCGCTGGATGTTGAGACAAGCCGACTTGAAGCTGTATAATAAATGAATTCCAGCTTGAGCCTTGGCAGGGTTTGTTTGGCTTGAGGGAAGTTGTTGATGCTAATGGGTCCCCCTCTGCAGAGCTGGATTTATATTATACAGAGTCTTGTCCATCATCTGGATGCCGCTGTAAACAAGATAATCTTTGTCTACCAGGAAAGAGCCCAATGCCAATAACTTTAAATAAACACGAGCCCCAGGTTTGTATTTACATTGTCTGAGGTCACCACCGGCCCCGCCCTGGCTAAGGTAGCGCCGGCTTTCCCACTGACCTCGTTTGTAGAGGCCTCGCTCCGGGAAAGGGTTTCATACTTAGCAGATGAGTGCTACACCCCAGCTGGCCTGCATTCTTTTGTGTGGTTTTGGCATTTTGTAGTCCTGTCAAGTTAGCATGGCTTCCTTTTGTGCTGGATCGAGCAGGGCATGGGTCCAGGGCAGGAGTGCAGACATGGAACTGACGTCATAGATGTGAGCTCTGGAGTCCCTCGACGGCAAGGCCCCAGGTGAAGTGAACTCCAGGGATTCTGTTATTAACAGGGCTATGACTTAGCAGCGTGGAAGACATCCGTGTGTTGAATTGCATTCCGTGTGGAAAATAAACGGAATTTTGCAGAAGTCTGAGTGTCTTTGCAACCACAGAAACACACAACTCTTCAAATAGTGATAAACGGTCTCCAGGGAGGATGGAGGAGAAAAGGCATGCCCCCCTCCCCCCAGCCACTAATCTCCCCTGCAAAGAAAGCACAAACTGGGCAGGGTGTGACATGCATATTCCCGTCCCTGGGCAGAAACACGCTGAAAATGTCTTTGTAAAGTGACTATTGGTTACGATGCCAGGCTTCAGGTGTAGAACACGGGAAACCCATTTCTAAGAGCGAACGGGTGCTTATGAGGATCATTCTCATGAGGGGCGGGGTTGAGGAATGTTCCACGAGGAGAAACCTCACCAGAGTGAGGCCTCTCATGACCCTTGTTGGAGACTGTCAGGGCTTTGAAAGTTTCTCAGATACCATTTATAAACCCTCCAATTGAGTTGAACAAAGAATAGGGTCATAATCAGAGTATCCAATATCACTTCATAACTGCGAACTTTATGGTGTTTGGGCTAATCCCGTGCAGAATAATCGATCCATTAGACCACTTGGGAGGGTCACGAAGGGGTCAGTAAAGACTGCAGGCCCTGGAGACACACTGGGTGGGGACAAGCATGGCTTTGCCTCTTTGTGTTTGAGTGAGACGCCAGGCAAGTTGTCTAATCCATCTGTGACTCAGTTTCCTCTTCTGCATGATGGGAGTAATGACAGTACTTAGCTCCTGTGGCTGCGGAGAAGATGGAATTGACATTAGTGTGGCACATTGCGAGGGGTTATTGTGTTTTTCTGATGTCCCCTTCTTGTCTACTACGACAAGTGTGAACGAATAGCAGACGTTCAGAGTACAGGCCTAATGGAATAGCTGATGGGTGCAGGCTCGGTTGCAAACAACAGAATCCGCTGTAGCCGGTTTAAATGAGTTGGGCTTAATTAGGCAAAATGACTGATGGAATTGATGGGAGAGCTCAAAAAAAAGATTGGAGCTTGAGCTTTGAGGGATGATTCCCAATGCCATTCAGCAGAAGGAAGCCGCCAAGAAGCAGCTGTCTCTTCTGTCATCAAGGAATCACAGAAATCACATGCCCAGCTAAACAGAGGCCCTCATGCTTTCAGATGTCTATGAACTTGCCAAAAAACTGCAGACACTGACCCCACCCCACTTTCACCTTCCAAGCCCATCGCAAATATAACTGAGCGGCTAACTCCAACTTAGGCACACAAAAGTTCAGGTACAGGAGTTTTTGGTGAAGCTGCTGAGCATTCCAGCCTCTGTGTATCAGGGAGACAAGCCAGAAGGAAGGTGAGACTTGGGCTGAGCCCCGGCTGCCAAGCTGCCACAGCAGTCAGGAAGCAAAAGCCTGTGGAGACCAGAACAGGGCCTTCTCTTCCTATCTTCATCGTCCAGACATCTGCGGCCATGGATGAATCTCAATGTGGCACCAAATGCTGTGTTCTTTTTTGCGGGGATAGAGTCTTGCTCTGTTGTCCAGGCTGGAGTGTAGTGGGGCAATCTCGGCTCACTGCAACCTCCACCTCCCAGGTTCAAGCGATTCTCCTGCCTCAACCTCCCGAGTAGCTGGGATTACAGGTATGCACCACCACGCCCAGCTAATTTTTGTATTTTCAGTAGAGATGGGGTTTCACCCTGTTGGCCAGGCTGGTCTCCCAACTCCTGACCTCAGGTGATCCATCTGCCTCAGCCTCCCAAACTGCTGGGATTACAGCCATGAGCCACCATGCTCGGCCAATGCTGTGCTCTTTTAGACTCATACTGTAGAGAGTATTAGCAGATTCCAGAAACTTCTAGGGAGGAAAAATGGAAAATATTAGCAGAGACAAAGTAGAAATTGCTGGACATCTACAAATATTGGAGAAGGGTAGGTATGTTCTTTTGATGATTAAAATACCCTGAAAAGTCTTTTGTTACTCAAGCAATGTCAGCTTTTGTTCAACTAAAATCACTTCAGTTTAGCAAACTAAAGTTTGCTGTTACTTATCTCAGTTTAGAGAAATTTAAGAAGTCAGAAGGCAAAGATGACAGAGAGAAATCTGATCTGAAATCGCCTGGGCAGTTCCACAAATTAATCCACATAAAAGTTGACAAAACTAAGCAAGGGTCCCTTGGCTCAACCCTCTGCTGGGGACCCACTTAGGTGCACAAGTGTGTAAAATGGCCAGGGGGTGGTGAAGAGAAATTCCTGGGTCTCCTTAAAATGAGAACCCCACACGCTGAGATCCACAGGGGAAGCGCTGGTGTGGGCCTTAGTTAGATTGCAAGAAAAGACGCGTGTCCGGGCTGGTGGGGCTGTGGCAGTGGGGATGCTTAAACAGGCTTTATTTTAAGAAGCTCTGCCTCCTTTCCCTGGATGTTTCATAGGAACGGATTTTGTATCTGGTTGGGGAACACTTTTCCTACCCAGTATTGTAAAACCAGAATATGTGATAACGTCCTAGTGGAGGCTGCAGTTAAGAAAGTCAGGGTGGGTGGAATGAGGGCAAACGGGCATGGGAGAGGTGGCGTATTTGAACCCACTTCATGTGAAGGGGCTGCGTCTCTTTTATCTGATTGTGTTATGGGGATGGACATTGTGCCTGCCTGGGGAATGCTCCCCCTGCCTTGTACTGTGCAACGGAAGGCACGTAAATCCACCCTTCCAGCAATGTGAATTGGACATGCTTGTGAGAAAGTAAGATTGCCTGAACCCACACGGTGTCAAGTGGGAGCCGGAGTGCTGGGAGGGATGGGTGGCGCGTTTTGAAGCCCTCTGTGGACTGTAACTGCAGCTAAGGGTGAAAGCCTGTGAGCGCCTCCCACCAACAACTGCTGAGACTTCGGACCAGAGAATTGTGACTCGAGGGTATCACTGCCTGCTAGGGGACATTAATTAAAGCTACCTCTGTGACTGAAGGACATAAAATGGTCTTGAAACCTGAAATACCCACGATGCCTTGGGTGATGTCAGAGAAATGCTCTAATGGGAATAGCAGTGCCGGGAAGGGATCCGTAATGAGATGGAAATGGTTTCTTCCTCATGCTGCTACCTGGGGAATGAAAGCAAGGAGCCTCTTTTCCCCTAGGCCTGACTCTGGATCTGGACTGAGGACTCGTGGGAGGGTCTGGATCCTACTGACACCTGGGCCGTGCCCTAGGACCAGCTCTCAGCGGACCAGCAAGGCACTGCTTGGTTGGTGGACGGCAGCTCCAGGCAAGGGAAGAACATTCTGTTCGGGAGCTGCCACTCTGATCAAAGAAGCAGAAAGCCAATCCGCTGGTGGCCGCCCCGCACGCTGTTTCCCTAGCAGTGACTGAGCAGTGGCAAAGCCCCCGTGTCTGGGTTTTCACTGACTCGAGAATAGTGGCCGATGACCGGGCCACGTGGTCAGGCAGAGGGGCAACGGAAACCGGGCCTATTAAAGGGATGCCCAGAAGAGGCGCGGCCCCCGGGAAGTCTGAGGGTGTGTGAAAGTAACGCATGCCAATGCCCATCAGAAAGTCTCCCTTCCAGGTCTGAAAGGTGCCTGGCATCGGCAGATATCCCTGTTTGCCGTTCCCACATAGGGTGGCCACCTGGGCTCATGAAATGAGTGGACATGGGAACCACGGTAGTGCAGAGACGGTCTGGGTGTAGTCACGGTCCTCCTGCACCCTCTCAGGCACAAAATGCCAGTAAGAACTGTTCTGTCTGCCCGGAAGACAGACAGAGCCTGCCCGTGGCTCCGGGATAGGGTCCCTGGCGGGAAGGCCCTGAACACAGCTGGCAAGCGAGACTGGTAGGTGGCTGGGGGCTACACACGGGTAGTTCTGTAGCACTTATGTCACCTCATCGTATCTGAGTGCAAGAGGACCGACGGGAAGGTGCTAGTTTTACTGTCGGTAATCTACACCAACTCCATGGCCGCTCCAAAATGTCCCTTCCAAAGGCAGAGAGGTTTGGCTTTAATGGAGACAGAAGGAATAGTAGCTGGGAGTAAATACATGAATCGATGAATTATAAATCGAGGGAAATCCAGTATTACTTGAACACCTTGAAAGAGGCTCAGAGCAAGACTCTCTCTTAGCTGAACGATCCCAGATGCCCGAAAGGGCAAAGCCACGTGTGTGCCGAGACCCCTCCTGCTTCTGGAACCTGGCAAGATGGACTGGTGGCCGGCAGACATTCATACAACCTGATGGACTGAACTGGGTTCCAGTGATACGGCAGGATCTGAGTTGTTCGTCCTTTCAATTTAAGGGATCCGTGCTCGAAGACTTGAGGCGACTGTGGTATGGTAAAACACATACGTGATCTTCAACCAGGTGTCCTGGGGAACAGCTCCTACAATCCTTAGACTCTGAAGTGCCGTCTTTTCTATGCTAACGAATGGGCGACGGCTGGCAGCCCCCAGGTAGCTTCAGGATGGGGCTGTTAAGACCAAGGCAGGGTTAGAGGGAGGACGGAGGGGCTGAGGGTCGAGCTGACCACCAGTGGCCAGGGATTAATCAGTCCTGCCTACATAATGAAACTTTCATAAAAATCCAGGACAGGGTTCGGACAGCTGAACACCAGGAGGTTCCTGGAGGGGAGTTTCCCCGGGGGAGGATGTGGAAGCTCCGGGCCTCTTCCCCATGCCTGGTCCTAGGCGTCTCTCCGTTTCCTTCCTTGGTAACTTCTGTATCAGAAACTGGTAAATGTTAGTGTCTCTCTGAGTTCTGTGATCCCCTCCAGCAAAGCAACCAAACCCACGGAGGACGTGCTGGGAAGCTCGATTTACAGGTGGCTGGTCAGAACCACAGGGTGGACAGCCAGGGGCTTGCGGTCTGCCTGGGAAATGGGTGCCGGTTTTGCGGGATGGAGCCTCAGCCTATAGGATCTGCCGCTGTCTCTAGGTAAATAGTGTCGGGACTGAATGGAATTAAAGGACACCCAGCCGTCCTGCAGAACTGACTGCTGGTAACAGAAGTCATCTGTGTCCATTTCTGCTCGTTCTCCTGACCGGCGGCCCTGCTTGAGGGCGGAGACCTACGTGCCCCACTGAGGCACCCTGGAGCTGTGTGAGCTCCACATTTCATTTGAAATGCAATGCATTTCATTTCAAATCAAACTCGGGTTCTTCATTCCAAACCACACCAGAGCCCCAGAGCGCCCCACTTTTTACTTGACCTTGGCAAAAACATCTCATTTCAAAAAGCATGAGTGTTAAGGAGAAAGAAGGCGTCAGGCCACTCCGGGCCTCTCTCCTTGAAGCACCCTGGGGTCTCTGGGGGGGACTCCAATCCCAGCCCCGCAGGGGCGGGGAGCAGATGGCAAGGAAAACGAGAGCCAGGAACCATCGTTGCTACCTTTGCCAGCCAGATGCAGTGCTGACGTCGGCGGGGGCTGCGGACTGGGGACAACGTCCCTTTAATAAGGAGCGTCTACAGCGTCTCAACAGGCGTGGGGGGCTGCTGGGGCTAGGCCATGCCCCCATCGCCCGGCCAGCCCCTGCCCCCACCCGCCCCGCCATGTTCACCCTGGTTCATTGTACCTAGGAAGCACCATAAGTATTTCTTGAATTTAAGTGCCTCACATTCTCCTTGAATAGACAGGAGCCTACATTGAAATAAAAGTTCAAAAAGAAAAAAAGCAAGCCTCACATCTCCCTAACTTCAAATAGCGCCCAGTGGGAGGCAGGGCGCTGGGCGTGAAGTCTGTGGTCAGAGAGGGTGACGGCGAGGAGAGGGTAAGGAACGTGGCCCCGGTGTGTCCCCGAAGAAGCCTCCTCCTAATCACCTCGTGGCTGTCGGGCCACGTTTCCCGGGTCCCACGACGACGGGTTTGAAATAAGCAGCTGCTCCCTGCAGCCAGGCCTGGGGCTGTGCTGGGGACGCCTGGCCTGTGTTGGGGGCACCTGCTGGACACACTGAACTGGGGGCAAGTTGTGACAAAACCAGCCTTATTCTTGGGGAAAATGTGTGAGGTGGGTTTTTTGGGTTTTTTTGTTTTTTTTTTTTTTTGGCTTTCCTCCCACACAAAGGTGATTTCAACAATTCCATTTGGCTCCAGCGTTTTCTTCTTTGAGAAGCCGTGTTGAGGTGGCCTGGCTTTTTTGTGAGCTCTCTTTAGCATGGGCTGCACACACCGTCGTAATCCATTTTTTCATCAGCTCCAGGCTAACAAAGGGCCCGCTAAGCCCTGGAAACCCCCCTCTGACGCCGATTATGGGTTTCCTGGTGTCAGTCATGGCCGGTTCGTCAGGGTGTGTGAGAGCGAGAGAGAGAGAGAGAGAGAGAGAGAGAGAGAGAGAGAGAGAGAAGGGGGAAGGGGAGGAAGAGAGGGAGGGGGCAGGGGGAGAAGGGAAGGAGGGGAGGGAGGGAGCAGGGGAGGGGGAAGGAGGGGAGGGAAGGCGCCTGGGGGGAGAGGGAAGGAAGGGAGGGAGGGGGCGGGGTGGAGGGGGGAAGGAGGGGGCGGGGCGGAGGGGGGAAGGAGGGGAGGGAGGCCGCTGGAGTTCAGCCGCCTCTGTGTGTGGTCCCAGGCTAGTCCTCATTTCATGAAATACATGCTTCATTCCTGGCTCAGGGTAAACCTGAGCGTCACTGAATGAGTCCCTTATCCACTTTCCAAAACACTGACGAGGTTTGAAAGGGCTCTGTGGGCAGCCGGTGACTATCAGCAAAAGCAAACAGGCCAGCTCATTTAGCTCAGCGTTTTTAATATTTCAACATCCCAACCTCCAGCTAGTCACGAAAGGCGCAGCCCGCAAGGCAAGAAGGCAGGAGCGCGCTGAAGCCACCGTGTTCCCGAAGGTGGGCCTGCTGTCCCCGCGCAGGGCCAGCCCGGGCCGCAAGCTCCCTTGCTGTCTCAGAGCTGGAGCTGAGGACAGTGGGGGAGCTCTGGGCCACAGCCCCCCGCCGCCCCCACCCAGGGCGGGCTGGATGGATCACTCCCAGCCTCTTCATGATCAGATGTGGTTTAAGCTTAACCTAGTGCTTCCCATCCTTTGAAAAATAAAAGTCTAGGCAGCCCCTCCTTGCAGAAGAAGAAAGCTCTCTGATGGCAGTGTAATTAAAATGCTAAGCTGGGAAGCTGTGGGCGTCCCAAGTTGGGAGCAGGTACAACAAATATTATCCCTGTGGACCCGGCCAGGGCTCCCACTCCGGGTGACTGACGGCCTGTAAAATCGGCCAGCGACAGGCCACAGGCTGGACCCCTCCCTGCCTGGACAGGATGGCACCAGACACCCGCCCACCAGACCTCATACCACCAGCTGGAAGTGGCTTTCTGGTTTATGGAGCAAGACGGAGCTGTAAAGTCCGTCGTTCTCATGGGCCAAAGTCAAGTCAGCGCCCCCGCCCCGCCCCAGCCAGAGGAGGCTTCTGGAGGCCCCGCCAGGTCCCCCTGAGCCAGCCGGAGCCCAGCCAGGCCTCCGGGCCAGACTCACCCGGTGCCACCGAGGGCCTGAATGGGCTCCCTGTCTGCCAGAGCAAACAAGCACCCCGGGCAGGGTGCCCTGGGCACAGCCTGGAGCGGGGCAGGCCGGAGGTTACGAGTGACGCCAGGAGGACAGGGGACTTCTTCTCTCTGGAGATTCCACCGGGGAAAGCCTGCCAAAAAGTTTGCCAGGAAGTTCAGTCTGCTCTGATATTATGGGTTCACTGACAAATAGCCCCATTCAAGGAGGACACGGCCTGAAGGGCTTTGCTGAGGCTACTGCTTTCACCCGGCCAGGACCCCTCCTGCCACCGCAGGCTGCCACCCAGGCTTCTTCCTCTGGGGAGGGCGCCAGGGCTCCTCTGCCTCCCCGGGGCCCAGTTTCCAGCTGAACTCCTTCCCCCTGTGTAAAATGTGCGCTTGGACATCTCACTCGCGGAGCTGTGAGAGGTTTAGAGAAGGACCCCACTTAGACAGGGCCTGGCCTTGGGGACTCCTCAGTGAATGGGGACCATTGTTGCTGTGACTCAAGCTTTGGAGCAGTTTGCAGACAGCCTCAGGCTGGAGGTGGCTGGAGGCCTGGGGAAGCCCATACCCCCCGGGGACTGGGGGAGTGGGTGGTAGGGACCACCCGACATGTCCCTGCCGCGTCCACCTCCCGGTGGGGTCTCCCTGACTAAGCCTGCCGGGTTCACTAAGCCCCTCCCCTTCAAGCCTCCTGCGACCCTGCCCAGGCAGCCTGAGGCCTCCCCGACTCAGACACACTCAGAGCTGCGCCCACGTGGAGCGCCATACTCATCGCGATGCTGTCTGATCACTGGATAACAGGGGCCGGCCAAGGCACACAGGACACGCCTGACCCCCGGCCAGTCTCCCCTCGGGCGGGCCGCCCTTCCGGTTGGAAGGGGAGTCTTGTGACCGCGCTGCTGCGTCAGTCCCCACGGTCCCCCGTGGGACTTCCTCAGAGGCCACTGGAATCTCTTAGACACCCGCCGCCGCCCCTAACTCAGAAGCCCGCGGGCAAAGGGGTGGCACAGGGCGCTGCACAGAGCAGGTGCCCAGTCAGTGTCTGCTGACCTCACTTCGTCGATTCGGAAGGGACAGGGCAGAAGCAGCCAGAAGAGTGTGGCTGGCAGGAGGGCAAAGAAGAGTGGCAGGGACAGTCTCAGCCCAGGATTTCTCGCACTTCGTGGCAGTGTGAATAGTGCTGGCCAGGGAGGACTTAGCACGGGAGCTTCCGGCCCCAGGCGGGGGCTGGGGAGGAGGAAAGGCGTGGCAGGTGTGGCCCGAGGCCACAGAGCTGGAGCCCAGCGAGTGTGGCACCTGTGTCCTGCATTTCTCACTCTTGGGTGGGGGCGGGACTAGAGCCCGTGTCTTTAGGCTTCTGGAAGTGGATTCTCCCCACCGTCTCTGGAGGCTCCTGTCCGATGATAATCCCAACTCAGGAACTCAGGGACCCAGGCACCTTTACCTGGCTTCTTCACGTTCAACTCCTGGACCCTGTTTCCTCACCACCGGGGGGGCCCTCTCTGCCAGCCGGGACATCTCCAGGTGTCTGTGGGCTCCACCCCTGGCTGCAGGCTCTGGGAGCAGGGCCGACATCAGGGAAGACTTGGCCAGGCCCACATTCCAGGGAAGGGACTCTGCCACCCCTGAAGCCCCCAGCAAATCAGCCCCAAGAGAAACCGCAAAGCCCCGACGTCACCATGCTGTGAACTGAACGTCTGTGTCCCCAGATTCATATATTGAAGTCCTACCCACCATTGTGATGGTGTTTGGAGGGGGGCCTTGGGAAGGGATGAGGTGGTGACAGGGTCAGTGCCCTTACGGAAAGAGGGACGAGAGAATCTCTTTCTCCACCATGTGGGAGTGCAGCAAAAGGCATCTGCAAAGCATGAAGAGGAACTTCACCGGCCACCAAGCCTCTGGGGCCTCCATCTCGGACTTCCCAGGCTCTGAACTGTGAGAAATACATTTCTGTTTTCCAAGCCACCCAGTCTGCGGTATGTGTTAGGGCAGCCCCAGCTGACGAAGATCATTGGTAGAAAACTGGTTAACAAATTAAGTAGAACCATAGCGTGGAATACAATACAGCCAGTGAAGAATGAACCGGAATGCCGTGCCGTGTGCTGGCTGGCAGTGATCTCTAATATGAAGCAGGTGAAATCAGCAAGGGCCGGAGTTGTGGGCATAGAAAAACTCCTCTGATGTAAGTAGGGAGCACGTCCTCTTTGCGAGGTTTAGGAGTGAACCTTTTTCTGCCAGGGTACAACAATAAAGTTTTCTGCGCGGAGAGGTACTTGGAATTTCGCTGCACATTTCCACTGTACAGTTTAGGGGTTTTTGTTTGTTTGTTTGTTTCAGTGAGAAAAACTGCATGTGCTGGTTACCAGAGGCGAAGGACACTTGGAGGGAATATTGTTTGAAATAAAGAAGGAGTTGATCAGCGGGAGGGAGACAGGAGACCCTGCCCCGGTTCAGTATGTTTGTGACACTGGAGGCAGTTTTAGTTCAAGCTGTTTGCAATTAATATCGCAGTCTTCCAGGTGAATGGAATATCAATCACACACGAATTACGAGAATCCCAAGAAGGAAACTCCCTCTTTCATATGCCTGTCTGCCCACCACCCACCTGGCTGTAGTTCCCCCAAGGGAAAGAAGACAAAGAAAGAGAGAGAAAAGGAAGGAAGGAAGGGAGGGAGGGAGGGAGGGAGGGAGGGAGGGGAGGAAGGAACGAAGAAAGGGAGGGAGGGAAGGGAAGAGACCCTGCTGCCAATACCAAGAGACACCTTTGGACACATCAGACAAGTCTACTCTGCCTTTCTGGTTTCTTCCCCAGAGCCACAGCTCAGCAGTGGAGGGAGGCTGAAAAGAAACAGCAGAGCCACGGGCTCACATGGTTGGCAGTGAGAGGACTCATTCTCCCTGGCACTCAGAACACCTGCAGTAAGGCCCTGTGGAAGCTACCAGGGCACTAAGAGGTAACATAGCCACTGTCAAATGCACCTCCTCGAAAGATCCACCAGGAAGTGAGTTTTCTGTGTCTGCAAACTAGCTCTGACCTCTTCCAGGTCCTCTGCCCTCTGCTTTGAAAGAAATGATGAATTCAAATCAACCCATATCTCCTGGGTGTCCCCTATAGCCAAGGCTCTGAGGTGAAGGGCAATATGAGATTGCCCGTTAGTTCAGCGGGTCCAACTCGCCGGGAGCTGCTCCTGTGGGCGGTGCGGAAAAGTAACCGCCATCACCGCATTGACGATTGCACCCAGCCAGCAGGCCGTTCTGTTGCCCAGCAGTCTCCAGTCCGGGTGAGGGCACCTGGCGTTTCTTCCCGGGGTTACGCCGAGCTGGAGAACCATTCAGGGCACGTCCTATTCCTCTGTGGGCCTGTTTGCTGTCCCGCAGCGTCAGGGGCAACTCGCATTTGAAGAGGATGTAAGCGACCTGAGCGGTGGACCTCTCTCCGGCACACGCACCTGGGTAAACAGGCAGATCACTTTTGGGGACAATGGAAAACAGCCACGTCCACCAAATCAAGGTGGCATCCGGAGGTAGAAGGAATTTTCTTGCCGGATGGGAAAGCAGAAACCATCTAGGTTGCGAGCGGCTGTGAGGAGCAAGGAAGCTGGGTGGGTGCGGGAATCGAGAGGGCGGTGTTCAGAGGCCCCGGCCTCACTCTGGTGAACAGACGGATGGGAACGTTTGGAGTTTCTGTGCGAGAAGGTATGAGCAAAGAAGATCAACAGGTAAGGATCTTTGACATCTAAAGTTTACCAAACCCTGGGAGGACAGCTGGATCCGAGATCTGGCAGAGCAGTGGAATGCCCCTTTAGGAGCTGCACGCCGTGTTCTGGGATCTGCAGAGCAGGAAGCCAGTTTTCTCCAGCTGCCTCATGAAGCCACCGAGGCTCTGCCAGCCCCGGAGGGATGCCTTATGATAACTGCCAACCAACAGGTTTCCAGGTTTGTGCTCCGCGCCTGGGCTCCCACACATCAGCCAAGGGAGGTTTCCAGCTGATTTTCTGAGGAGCTCAGAGAGCACCCATACATTGGGAGACAGAGGGGGCCACAGTGCTCCCAGAAATGCGCCTTCTGCTCTGCGGAGTCGTCTCATTCCCTGCAGACTTACCAGACACACAGAAGGTGGAAAGTCGGGGCACCCCAGGAGGATGAACAGGGGAAGAGGGGCAACCAGATCGTCTGAAGCAGGGAGGGTGGTTGACATGGTTTGGACGTTTGTCCCTCCAATTCTCATGTTGAAGTGTGACCCCCGTTGTTGGAGGCGGGGTCTGGTGGGAGGTGTTTGCGTCATGGGGACAGAACCCTCATTGAAAGTCTGGGTGCTGCCCTCATAATAATGAATGAGCTCTTGACTAGTTACTGTGAGATCTGATTTTTTAAAGAGCCTGGCTTCTCTCTCTTGCTCCCTCTTTCACCTCCCACCATGTGACAGCCAGCTCGCCCTTCACCTCCCACCATGAGCAAAAGCTTCCGGAGGTCTCACCAGAAGCCAAGCAGATGTGGGTGCCATGCTGCGCAGTCTGCAGAAATGGGAGCCAAATATACCTCGTTTCTTTACAAATCACCCAGCCTCAGGCATTTCTTTATAACAACGCAAAACAGACATCCAGTGGTGTATCCCTGAAGGGGCCACAGAGTCTGCTGATGCTGCGAAAACCTAAGCCCACATTTATGCATGACAAGCCACCTCTGTGGCAGGCACTGCTTTAAGCATGTCTCCACTCATTACATCTTCACCTCGCTCTGTTAAGCGGATTTGTATGATTTTTATCTTAATTTCTATTTGATGATCTAGAAAACTGAGGCATGAATTGATTTAAAGACTTGCTGAAGGTTACACAGATAATAAGTTATTAGTATCTACTGTTGCCTAACAAATAGTTTAAAGCAAAGAACATCTATTATCCCCCAGGTTTTTTGGGTCAGGAATTTGGCACAGCTGAACTGAGTGATCGGGCTCAGGGCTTCTCATGAGGCTGCAGTCCACATGTCACCCAGGGCTGGGGTTTCATCCGGAGGCTTGACTGGGGAAGGATTTGGTACCACGCCCAGTGGCTCTTGTCAAGTGGCTGTTCTTAGGCACTGTTGGAGCCAGGAGCTCAGTTCCCCCGCTGATATTGGCCAGAGGCAGCCAGAGGCTGCCAGAGTCCCTTGCTTCCTGGGCCTTGCCGTACGGTGACTTATGCATGGTAGCTTGCGTGCTCACAGCCAGCCAGGGAGGGAGTCTGCTGGCAAAGAAGTTACAGTCTCATGCAATATCACCATGAAAGGGACGTCTCATCACTTTTGCCATATTCTATTGGTTAGAAGTGATCTCTAGGCCTGTGCACACTCAAGAGGAAGGACTGAACGCAGACAAAACAGCAGGAGACCAAGATCGCTGGAGGCCATCTTTGAGTCTGTCTGCCAGTAAGTACTGCGCTATATTTGAATGTCATCTCGGCACCAAAATGTATACAGGTATTGATCGACTTACGACCCATGCAACTTACGACCATTTGACTTTACGACCACAAGTGCTAGCCACGACTGCTCTGTGTCTGGCAGCGCAAACATTGCCCAGCTGGGCGTACGACGGTGCGGACCAGCTTCCGGCAGCACCACCATCTCCGCGTGCACCATTTCAACTGTTATCCCAGACTCGGTACAGCAATTTGTGTTTTGTGTCTTGGATATTTTTCATCGAACCCCTCCCAAGATGTCTACCAAGAGGAAATTGTCTTTGTCTAGGCCTCAGCCTGCCAGGAAGGAAAGAAGGGCCATCGATCTCGACAGGAAAACGAAGGTAATTAAGCAGTACGAAGGAGGAGAGAAAGTGAATGTGATCACACGTGATACAAAGTTATCACACTCGACTGTGTCAATGATTTTGAAAGATAAAGAAAGAATACTGTACATATAGCCTACTCGACTTATGACCAAATCGTGTTACGACCGATCTGTCGGAACCAATCGTGGTCGTAAGTCGATCACTAGCTGTATATCTACCTACTGTGTTCTTCCCCCGATGACGGTTCTGCCGTGAGCCCCCAGATCCTCGATGCCTGACCCTGACCTGTCTCTCTTTCAGGTGCCCTTATCCCTAACTCTGCAGAGACTCTGTGAGAAGTAGCAAAGCTTCTGCGGGCTTCAAGCCCTCAAGCTGCTGTAAATTGAGGATTTCTAAACTCTCCAGACCTTATCAGCCAGGATCCCAACAGGAAACAGAAGGCACACTCAAATCAGCATCATAGAGGAGAGTTTCTTTATAAACAGACTACCTTCCAGGTGTGGGCAGGTGCGGGGCAGCCATGCAGGAACTACAGTGCAGCGGAGCTGTTGCTAGCAACAGATCCAGTGGGGTAGGGGAGGGAGAGGTTATCAGAACCGAAACATGGAAGGAGGAAGTTGTGAGAAGAACACCCCTCCAGAGGTGACTTTATAGAATGGGAAGATGCAACGCAGTGAGAACCCTCACCTTCCTCCCTCCCTCGAGCTCCTGCAGGGGCTCCCCATAACCCCTGGACAAACCCACTGCAGAAGCCAGAGGGTCCAGGAGTTGTAGAGTGCAGTCCGTGCAGCCATGCAGGGCAGGCTCCCAGGTCAGGAGGGACTGGCAGGGGGAGAGCGGGTCTGGGGGTGATGGAAGAAGCACACAAGGGCTCCCTGCACATGGACAACCCTTTAGCGGGTTCTCCTAGAAGGTTGAAATGTTCACCCAACCTCAACTCAAAACTCAAGTATCAATAGCAGGGAAATTTGAACATCAATTGAAGAAGGGAATTTAGCCATTTCCAAGTGTGCTAGCCCATTTTCACAGTGCTGATAAAGACGTACCCGACACTGGGAAATTTACGGAAGAAAGAGGTTTAATGGACTCCCAGTTCCACATGGCTGGGAGGCCTCACAATCATGGCGGAAGGCAGGCTGGAGCCAGTCACGTCTTCCAAGGATGGCAGCAGGCAAGGAGAGAATGAGGAAGACAGAAAAGTGGACACCCCCATAAAACCGTCAGATCTCAGGAGACTATTCACTGTCACGAGAACAACATGGGGAAGCCTCCCCACGATTCAGTTATCTCCCACAGG
The DNA here is from genome assembly GCF_048565385.1 of Saimiri boliviensis. Lineage (NCBI taxonomy): Eukaryota > Metazoa > Chordata > Mammalia > Primates > Cebidae > Saimiri > Saimiri boliviensis. Next base: position 239,337,197 of record NC_133450.1, on the reverse strand, counting down.
GCCCCTCCCACAACACATGGGAACTATGGGAGCACAATTCAAGATGAGATGTGGGTGGGGACACAGAGCCAAACCACAGCACCAAGTTTAAGTGGAATGTATAGTTTGAGTGATTAAATACTTAGACTGTCCCAAACTCTCAGGAGCACATCTGTGGCTCATGTAAAGCTGGCCAACTGCTTTGTGTAATTCTCTCTCTCTCTCTTTTTTTTTTTCTTGAGACGGAGTTTTGCTCTTGTTGCCCAGGCTGGAGTGCAATGGCACGATCTCGGCTCACCACAACCTCTGCTTCCTGGGTTCAGGCAATTCTCCTGCCTCAGCCTCCTGAGTAGCTGGGATTACAGGCACGCGCCACCATGCCCAGCTAATTTTTTGTATTTTTAGTAGAGACGGGGTTTCACCATGTTGACCAAGATGGTCTCGATCTCTTGACTTTGTGATCCACCTGCCTTGGCCTCCCAAAGTGCTAGGATTACAGGCGTGAGCCACCGCGCCCGGCCTGTATGCTTTGTATAATTCTCAAGCTTCTTTTGGTTCCCACTCTAAACCCAAAGCCCAGAACTTAATGTATAAGAACAGTACTATTATTATTATTGTAACACCTATATAGCAATGTTACACCTTACAGATCGCTAAGTATTATCTATTTCAGGGAAGCCACAGGTTTCACTGGAGCTTAAGGGAACCATCAGAAACAAGGAATTCTTAAACAGGATTCAGTGTTTGCCTGGTGCAAGATGACTATTTTTGCTGGTCTTTCCTTTTTCTAGGCCTCTGTTTCACTGAGAAAAGTTGTAAAATGCTGTGTGTAGGAGAAGCAAAAATGTGTTGCTCAACTTACAATGATTAGCCTGGTGCACCATCGCTAGAAGGTTGGGATGCATCATTCATGGGAGAGAACATTCTGCAGCCACTAAACAAGAATGCATGGAAGACTCCAGCTGACGTGGAAAGATAGTCATCATATATAGCTGAGTGAAAAAATACTTACAAAAGGGTATTGTAGTGAGACGCCATTTTTGAAGAAATCATGTGTGTGTGTGTATATGCCTGTGTGTATTTTTAAGTCACGAAGAAAAGATACGAAAATGACATAAATAGTTAACTTGTCAGGTGGGATTCCAGGTAACTCTCATGATCCTTTTGCTTATTTGCATTTGCTAAAAGAAAAACTTCAGCTGAATTAAATTTAAAGGAGTGTAATCGAGCGATGAGGGATTCGCTCTTCAAGCAGCCTTCCCAGCCAGAGTAGGCTCAGGGACTCCAGCACAGCCACGTGGTGGAAGAAGATTTATGGACGTAAAAATGAAAGTGACCTACGGGAAATGGAAGGGGGGCACAGAAGCAGCTGGATTGGTTACGGCTCGGTGTTTGCCTTATTTGAATGGAGTTCAGTTAGCTACATTTGATTGGCCAAAACTCGGTGATTGGCACAAGTGGAGGCTACTATCTGTTTACACGTATACTTGTTACAGTTCACGATGTACAGAAAAACCTCTCAGCCCAACTTCAAATAGGTGAGGAGGCAGCTTCAGGTGAAACTTGATTTAACACATTTTTTTAAAATGAACATGTATTTATCATCTTAAAAAATGTCACGGTATGGAAGAGAATCCCTGCCTATAACACCTTAGAAACCAACTGAAACCCAGGACCGCCACAGAGCACGGCCACAGGGGCCCTGACCATCTTGCATTTCCTGCTCCTGGTGCAAAGGGACCCTCAAGTCCACTCTTGGATTCTTCACAGCAGCCCTGGACTCTCCTAGTGCTTACTGGAAATAAGGCACTGCAAAAGGCAAGGGGAAAAAAAGACTGGCCCCAGGGTCTCAGCGGAGAAGACGCGGGACCTGAGGCGAGCCTCTCCGGACGCAGCCCGTCTGTGTAAGCCAGCCCTGTGTGCCGTGACTTTTCTCTACGGCTTTATGGTTTTCCGTTCCATGCCCTCTCCTTCACCTCTAAGGGTAGGGCCAGTGGTTATAGTGCTGGTACAGATTCTGGAATTCTGATCTTACAACTTCAGCCAGGCATTGATCACTGCCTTCCTTGTGTTTTACTTCCTATTTGCAAAATGATGATGCTGTTTCCCAGTCTAGAAAACAAAGAGGCCCTTCAAGGGGCCCTTGGACTCTCTACCTGCACCCCCACCCCTTCCAGCTGGACTCCAGATGAGACAGATTAGCCAACACTTTCTCTGTCCACAATCATCGCCAGTGATCCTTTGGTTGAAGGCATCCCCAGATCATATAAGGTCTTCTCAGTTCCCAGCAAAGCGCCCGAGTGACCTCGTCCTGGAGACGTACAATCCAAGCTCTCTGCCTGACCCGCATTTGTGTGGCTCAACACTGTTTTGGGAGCTCTTTTCTCCCTGGTAGTTCTCTCCTGAAGGCAGCAATCTTCTCTCCTTTTCCGCTGTCCTTCCAGCGTTAGATTCCACTGTGTTCTCTAGTGAATTTGTAAACTTTCTCTTTTAAGAAATGTTTCAGATTGAGGAAGGTTCTTAAAGCCATGATACTCCTGAGGATGAATGGATTTTATCTTTTTCTGACCTCCTTTTGACGGGATGGAAGGCTGGGGATACTTGGCAGCTAACGGCCAAAGGTGTTGAGGGATTGGGCCATATTATTATATTATTTTTCTTTCAGGTACAACTTCTCTGATTAAAATATCTTCTCTGTCTCTCAACTTTGATATTCTTGCACCAGAGCTGAACAAGTATAGCCAACTCCAAAGGCCTGTGGTGGTAGGGATCAGGGAGTATGGAGGAATCCCCCGCCTCCCATGGGCTGTGAGGGCGATCACTGCCCCCCACCAAAACGCATGCTGCTTCAGGTTCTCAGAAGCCACGCCCATGGTGGAGATGGTCCTGAGCTGTGAAGACCACCAGAAGGGTCGGAAGGGAAGAGAGACACAGGATGTGCCAGAGACGTAGTCAGGTGCGAATACCCAGGGCAGCAGCACCTTTAAAAGGCTCCGCTGTCGCAGGGGCAGAGGTGGAACCCGGCTGAGGCCTGACTAGGAGCTCATCAGCAGGGGAAATGAGTCACATGAAAGGCTCCACCCCTGAGCAGCAATAATCAAGACGGCGTGTGATATGGTTTGGATGTTTTGTGCTCTCCAAATCTCATGCTGAAATGAGGCTTCCGGGGTTGGAGGTGGGGCTTAGTGGGAGGTGTCTGGGTCACGGGGATGGATCCCTCACCAACGGCGTGATGCTGTCCTCGTTCACTCTGTGCGTTCACAGGAGATCTGATTGTTTAAAAGAGCTGAGCAGCTCTTCTCTCTCACTTGCTCCCTCTCTTGCCACGTGACACACTGGCTCCCCTTAGCCTTCCGTCATGATTGGAAGCTTCCTGAGGCCTCACCAGAAGCAGATGCCAGTCCTATGCTTCCTCTACAGCCCGCAGAACCTGAGCCAAATAAACCTCTTTTCTTTAAGAATTACCCAGCCTCAGGTATTCCTTTATGGCAAAAAAAAAAAAAAAAAGAAAAAAAAGAAAGAAAGAAAGGACTAGCACAGTGTGGTTAGTGGACTAACACATTTATCCTGCCATGCAGACAAACTCATAAATCAACAAAACAAAATAGAGTCCAGAAACATTCCTGTGTGTGTACGCTTCATCGATTGTGGACAAGGTTGCTAGCTGACAGGGAAAGAATTGTCTTTCAACAAATAGTGCTGAGACAAGTGGACAGATACACACCAAAGAACCAGCACCATACACAAAAGATTAACTCAAAATGGATCAAAGACCGAAATGTGAGATCTAAAACCGTCAGACTCTTAGAGGAACACATAGGAGTAAATCTTCACGATCTTGGGTTTGGCAATAAAGATATCATCCATATCTGAGATATGACGGTAAAAGCATAAGCAACAAAGGAAAACAATAGATAAATTAGACATTTTGACACTTCAGAAGATACCATCAAAAAAGCAAAAAGCCAACCCACAGAAAGGGAAAAATATTTGCAAATCATATGTCTCATAAGGGACTTGTATCGAGAATATTACAAAAATTTTTACAACTCCATAATAAAAAGCCAAGTAACCCAATTGAAAAATGAGTACAGGGTCTGAATCGATATTTCTCCAAGGAAGAGACATAAAAATGCTACATGAGGCCGGGCGCGGTGGCTCACGCCTGTAATCCCAGCACTTTGGGAGGCCGAGGTGGGTGGATCACGAGGTCAAGAGATCGAGACCATCCTGATCAACATGGTGAAACCCCGTCTCTAATAAAATATGAAAATTAGCTGGGCATGGTGGCGCACGTCTGTGGTCCCAGCTACTCAGGAGGCTGAGGCAGGAGAATTGCTTGAACCCAGGAGGCGGAGGTTGCAGTGAGCCGAGATTGTGCCACTGCACTCCAGCCTGGCACCTGGCGACAGAGTGAGACTCTGTCTCAAAAAAAAAAAAAGGTACATGAAAAGATGCTCAACATCATTGGTCATCAGCGAAGTGCAAATCAAAACCACCTCACACCCTCTAGGATGACTACAATCACAGTCAGATAATAACAAGTGTTGGCAAGGAGGTGGAATCATTGGAACTCTCATACACTTTGCTGATGGGAATGCAAACAGTGAAGCCACTTTGGAAAACGATCTGGCAGCTCCTGAAGGATTAAACAGAGTTACCATGTGACCAGCAATTCTACCGTCACATCTACACCCAAGAGCAATGAAAACAGGTGTTCAGTCAAAAACAGCACAAATGTTCAGAGTGACAGTATCCATAACAGCCAAAAATTGTGCACAATTAAACGTCCATCAGGGGATGAATGGATACACAAATATGGTATATCCATACAATGGAATGCTATTCAACAGTAAAAAGGAACTGCAGAAGGCTTGAGAGACCTGGGGGCTTAACGAGGAAAAAGAGGTGACCATGAAGGGTAAGTACACACACAAGCTTTCCCGGGCTCGGGACACCGCTGCATGAGTAGGGAACTCCCTAGCAGCATGAGACCTTCAGGCGGCTTATGGCAGGGGTGTGGGGGGATACACCTTCCAGAAGGGTGAGGAGGCAAGGGAAATGGGAAGTGGGACAGAAAGGAGGCTTCTGTGCCTGGGAGCTGTTGCTTGGCAGCATGGCAGGGAGTCTCTGGGTCTGAGAGCCTGGGAAGGTCCGTAGCACAGTGGGGCTGTTCTTACAGCCTCGAGGCTCAGTGTCTGGCAGGGAGTGAGTCAGGTCCCCTAAGGAATGCAAAACAGGCAGGCCCTAAATGGCTAAAGGTCTGCTTGTGTCTGCAATTCTCAAAACAGCTGGATGTGTACGTTTCTGAGTTTGATGCCAGGGGGATTTTGAGCTAAGAGGTCTCAGCCTTCAGTGAAGAAATGAACAACCCAGAGGCTGCTACTCAGAGCCGTCTTTGGCTCATTTATGTAAGAGGAATGAATTGCTGATGTGTGCTCCAGTGGGTGACCCCAACCAAATTATACTAAATCAAAGAAGCCAGACACGAAAGACCACAAACAGTGTGATTCCACACGAAACGAACAGATGAGGCAACTCTATGGAGCAGACAAGAAATTCGTGGCCGGTAGAGCTGGGCGCTGAGTGGGGACGGTGGGGGTGACAGCGGAAGACGCAGTGTTTCTTCGTAGGATGATGAGGGTTCTAAAGTTGATTGTGGTGATGAGTGCACAACTCTGTGAAAATACTAAAAGCCATTGAATTGTGCACTTTAAATGTGTGAATTGTACGGTATTTAATCAAAGCTATTCCAAAAAAAAAAAAAGATTAAAACTTAAAAACAGAAGTCTCCCCCCACAGGCTGCTGAAGTCTCAATATTAAATGAGCAGACCGGCCCTTCTTGAATGAGAACACAAAAGCTGCTAAATGGCCCTCCTTTGAGAGAAGACACACTCCTGCTCCCCAGCCTGAGTCCCCAGGTCTGGATTTTCGGATGACGTGAGCCCTGTACCCAGGCTGATGAGCAATATTATACCACACGTATTCTTTTTTTAATTACTCAAATGTACAGAAATTATGGAAAATTTGCCGGAATGGTATTAATATAAAGAACATTAATATAACCTTTACCCAGATTCACCAACCGTTAGCATTTTGCCACATTTGCGATATAACTCTTTCTATTATCTGTGTATCCGTCTGTCTATCTATCTATCTATCTATCTATCTATCATCTGTCTGTCTAAGAGAGAGAACATACGGTATATTTCTGACCTCTCAATTCTATTTCGCTGATTTATAAGTTTATCTTTGTGGTAGGAACACACCGTCTTGATGATGTTGCTTGAAGATGATACCTTTAATGTCACTCATTCCCCCAACAAACAAACTACCGTGGTCAGTCCCCAGCCCAGGCCCCGCCCTTGCCCCTGAGGGTGTGGTGCCTTTTCCTGGGCATTCACATGTGGCTGTGGCTGGGTTTCTCCTCCTCTCCAGCCTCTCTGCCGTCTTTCTGTTGGTCATTTCACAGCTCAGGAACATTTCCATGGTGGTGTCCTACAAATTCCCGTCAGCGGGGACGGATCAGAGCAGGAAACGCTCTGTTATGCATTAAACTGTGTCTCCTCCAGCTTCCTCAGTTGAAGGCTAACCCTGAGGAACTCGGAATGTGACCGTCTTGGGAGACAGAGACTTTACGGAAGTCACCAAGTTAAGGTGAGGTCACTAGGGTGGGTCCTCATCCAGTGCGACCGGCGTCCTTATAAAAAGGGGAGACACAGAGAAACACTTCATGAAGGGAGAAGACAGCCATCTGCAAGTCGGGGGAGAGATCTTCCCTCGTGGCCTCACCAGGAACAGGCCTGGTGGTGCTGGGTGCTGTGCCTCTGGACCCCAGACTGAGACAGCGAACCCCCTTTGTCTGTGGTGGTTTGTCACGGCCACCCGAGTAGGCTCCTTGCTCCCCCTCCTGGTCCCTCAACCAAAATGTGTCCCCTTTGCCTTGATGAATATTTCGTTTGAAGAACGGCATTGGTTGGTTTAAAAGAAACGTTTGGAAGTTCATTGTTCTCACCCACACTTCTCTCAGACGGGAGCGCTGATGACCACTGAAATGATCTCTCAGAAGTTAGAGTCCTTTTTTATGACTCACCATTTGCTTTCTTGGAGGATGAAGAAGAAAGGAAGAAAGAGGAAGAGGGAGACTGGACCCCAGTCCCTGTGAGGCTGCTGGTGGCTACTGAAGAAAGACCGTAACTGCGCTGCCTTTGCAACTCAGCACAGCCAGACGCAACTCTGCTGCAGCCTCAGGGAAGCAGACGTAGCCCCATGTCGCCACAGCACGGCCACCAGCCTCCAGGGTGCAGATGCGATTACCTTCACTGTCTTCTCCTGACCCTCCGTTTGCTCCTGGGTGGTCCCTGCCTTCCAGGATGTGCTTGGGTGACTGGTCACTGAGTTCCTGGGGACTGTCAGCTCCTGGAGGTTCTGAAGCAGCTGTTGCAAGACTATAAAGCTCTTTGGTCTGTTTCATGGTTTTCTCTGCTCCTCTCCTCCCTCTAACTCTTCCCCGCTCCCCTGTCCTGCGTATTTGTGATGGATAGAGGTAGAGGGACTTCTGGGGCTTTCGGTTTTACAAAGCTCTGGATTCAATCGGTGTTGCCAAGGATTGGATCATGTCTTCTCTAGAAGCTTTTCATAAGTTTCGAATGTTCATTATGTCATGTCCCCCTCCCTCGGCCAGAAAAGCTTGCATCAGCAAGAGTTGAAGTTGTTGCATGCTATTACTGGAAATGAGTTAAGTGAAAACATGCCTGTCTAGGGAAACCACAGAGACCATGCTTCCGCACCAACTCCATGCCAAGCCATTGTTTCGGCGTGGGAGCCTAGGGCTGCCCTCGAGACGTCCTCGGTCCTGGGTGCGACAAGGTACGCAGTCTCTAAAACCCTTTGCTCCAAGTCTTGCTTATTTCAACGACACCTACTCAAAGCCATCACTGGACTTCACCCTTGGCCTTATTCCGTGCTCCTGGGAGAAGGAGCAGGGAACACAGGGCACAATGGAGCCAGATGCTGCCCTTGTCCTCCTGGCAATGCTGTCATGACCAATGGCGCTGCCTCATCCCACTCTGACTTTACCCATAAAAACAGGCAGTGGGACAGATTTGGCCTGCAAGCCTCTTTTTTCTTTTCTGGTGTTTGTTTGTGTGTTTTTGAAACGAGGTCTGGCTTTGTCACTCAGGCTGGCGTGCAGTGGTACGACCACAGCTGGCTGCAGCCTCAACCTCCCATGACCTGCCAACATCTCATTGATAAGTCACTTCGCCTCTCTAAGTCCTAATATCTTCATCTATGAGCTCTCTAAATATCCCCTGCGACCTTTCAGTTTGCAGGTCCCAAGCAGAGTCATTTGAACAATTCAGTTGGAATCTCCACCTGCCCTGAGGTGGGGCATCAGCCCTCTCTATGCCTCTTGGAATCCTGAGTGTGTGTGTGTGTGTGTGTGTGTGTGTGTGTGTGTGTCTGTGTCTGTGTGTGTGTATATGTGTGTGTGTCTGTGTGTGTGTCTGTGTGTGTGTGTGTCTGTGTGTGTGTCTGTGTGTGTGTCTGTGTGTGTCTGTGTGTGTATGTGTGTGTGTGTGGTATACATGTCTCTGTGTGTGCACGTATATAAATACATAATCCCATCATCCCTCTGCTCTGCGTGGCCCCTCATCTGCCCACCCACCTGTCTGTTTACCCCCCAGTCTACACTGAGGCCAGGGCCCCGCTGCTGAAGCTGTGTGCAGGCAGTTCAGTGTCATGGCCCCATCTCTCCACACAGGTCCCACTCACAGGAACCTCCATGCCTCAGCCACCTGCCCTTGGTCCCTGACTCCCCTGACCCCCAGGAGAGCTGGTTCCGTCTCTCCCTGCCATCACTGCTGGTCTCCCTGTGGCGGGGAACACGCCCAGTGCTTGGAGCCCGGGTGCTGTAATTCACCCCGTTTCGTCTCACAGCCCCCGTGAGAGCGAGACTCCCTGTGGAGGAGGGCTTGGTGTCTTCGAGAGCTGTGAAGTGGACGTCTGTGCCTGGGTGTGTCACTCCCTCCTCACCCACCTCGGTGTCCTGTCTGCCCAGCGTGCTGAAGGCCTCCCTCGCCTAGGGAAGGTTCCGACTCAGGGAATTCTCTGCACCCCCATTTCCCAGAGGGTCCCAAGTCCTTCAGACAGTTTTGAATCTCACTTGTGGCTCAAGTTCTTTTGAGTGCGGTCCTAGGAAAATCAGGACAGATGGTTGGACTCCAGTTTGTGTGACCCTGAGGACTTAGTCACAATTAGGGTGGTTTTGTCTGCCCAGAGCACACAGAGGCCCCCCTGGGAACCAACAGCCAACTTCACATCCCACCAACTCTGAGTCTCAAGTCGTCCAAGACACTCCCTCTCTCTTGTAGAATGAGTTTTACTCTGTTGTATCCAACTGCCTTGCAGCTCTGAACTCCGGTGGTGCCTCGGCAATAATTAGGGGAGAAGGAGCCACGTATTAGAAAGGCCTTCCTTGGACTAACTGGTGTGACCGGGGAAAAAGGTATAAAGCCTGTGGCAATTCTAAACACCCTGGCTGTACACAAGAACTCCAGATTTGGAAGCCTGTGTTTTTGGCTACTCCCAATAATTATCCCCCGATCCGTTTCACCTGAAGCAAGAGCGCTAGTCAGCTTGGAAGAGTGAATGCAGAGCCACGTGGTTCTGGGCTCACTACGAAAAAAACCCAGATCTCACCCAGAATCCTCCTTCCAGCGAGGCAGGTTTGCTGCACAGCACTCATGACATCCAGGGTTGTAGCCAGTTAGAGTCGCGTTGTGTAGCTGAAAGGCCCATTCTCCCAGGCAGGAGTGACTACTGGGTGTATCACTTGTCTACTGCTATGAGAGAAACCTCCTCAAGGCTTAGAGACTTAAAATGATGGCAGTTGATTATCTCTCTTGATTCTGAAGGTTGGTTTCTCCACTGATTCACCTGGGCACACTCGCGTGGCTGCATTCAGCTGGAGGGTCAGCTGGGCTGAAAGGTTCAAGTTCAACTTGGGCTGTCCAGATCAAGCCTTGGAGATCACATAACCCCACCTCTGAGGCAGTCTGTTGGTCAAACCAAGCCACGTCATGCCCAAATACAGGAGGAGGGGAAGCAGATTCCACCTCCTGAGGGAAGTCGTGGCAAAGTCGCCTCTCAAGCCATCATGGGCGAATTGACGCGGCCATCTTTGGAAGATGTTAGAATAGCGACAGAGGTGTGAAGTCCCTCAACCACTCCTGGCCTTGTGTGGGGACGACGCGGCAGGAGAGGCCTACGTTCCTCTCTAGACACAGGCTTTCTTTGTAGAAAAAAAAAGTGGCCATCGAGGGTGGGCAAAAGGATTCTGAAGTCATTAGTTTAAGGCTCAGAATGGAGTTTCTGCCTCTAACTGTTAGAACTATCTAGGTTGCAGGTGACAGGAACCCCGTTCAAACTAGCTTCAGCCAAAAGGAGAAACGTTACTGTGATGGTGGATCCCAGTGGCAGGAAGGTGGCAGCCTTGGGCACTACAGGAAGCAGAGGCTCCGTGCCTCGCGACTCTCTTTGCCTCTGCTCCCTGTGTCTCTGGAAGGCCCTGGCTTCCATCTCCCTGGCTGCGGAGTGCATTCCTCCGTGTGGTGGCAAATACGGCTCCCGACATCTCCGGATTTTACAACTATCAGCGAGAAATAGACTCTGTCTCCTGTGTAGTTTCAAGTTCAAGTACACTGGGGAAGGAATTCATTAACAGTGAGTTCGGGGCTGGTCTGCAGAGCAATGAACCACGTGCAGGGGCAGGGCCAGGCAATACTATCAAGGCAGCCACGGAGCCACGTTGGTGGGGTGTGCCAGGGTATCCGGAGGGAAGGTGTGGGCTGCTGGCCGGCAAATCGATGGGCATGCACTCGCCAACCTCAGAGCGGACAGGCAGGCGTGGCTAAAGGGGCAAAACCCAGCATCAGGCTGCCTGCACTGGGGTCTCCATTTCACCCCACGTTACCGGAGTGTGGTCACTAAATCCTCCGCTTCCTCATCTCTGAAATGGACATAGGAGTTCTTATACAGTTTGGAGGATAACAGTGAGTTCACGTATGTGCTGCAGTCTTAATATTTATCCCCTCCAAAACGCCTTTTGAAATTGAATCCCCAGTGTAGCATTCCAGAGGTGACTGGATCATAAGCACTCTGCCCTCATGAATGGGTTGATTTGTTCATGGATGGATGGATTACTGGGTTAATGCACGGATGAGTTATTAGAGAGTGGAATGGGTGGCTTTGTAAGAAGAGGAAGGGAGACCTAAGCTGGTGCTGCTCTCAGCCCCCTCGTCATGGGATGCCCTGCGCCACCCCGAGACCCTGCAGAGCCCCCACGATGCCCTGCGCCACCCCGAGACCCTGCAGAGCCCCCGCAGAGCCCCCGCCAGCAGAAGGGCCCTCACCAGATGCACTGCCCCACCTCCGCCGGATCTCCCAGCCTCCAGAAATGTAAGACATAAATTCCTTCGCTTTATAAATTACCCAGTTTCAGGTATTCTACTATAATCAATAGAAAACAGACTTAAGACAATGTGCAATCAAATCTGAAACGACTTCGGAGGCCGTAGCGAGTGCTCACAATGTGTTAATTATTAAAATAAGAGGAACAGAGTTGATTCTATTGATTACATTGATGTATGATGCAGTATATAGAAGTCCAAAAAAGGCTTTTTTTGTTGTTTGTTTCCTGGAAGTGAAATGACCCACTTGGGGGGAAATGTGTATGAAGTGTCTTTTGTCTACCTCAGAACTGTTCCCCGGGGGTTCACGGGGTGCTGTTTTTCTCTTTTATCCACGGATGCTCAGGGAGCCTGCCCCACACCAGCCGCTGCTCTGTGGACACCATGGGGAATCAGGGCCGACTTCCTGCCATTGAGTGCCGGGACACACTCTGGGTTTCACCTGTAAATGTGCTTTTCTAAGACGGTAAAGTGTATCAGGCCTAAGGTTGTGTCAAACATAGCAGTTTTCAAAAACGTCACAGGAGATGGCCTGAACTAGATTTGGGGCTGCACACCACAGCAAACCTTCACTTCCCGTCCAGTCAATAGTTACTTTCATCAATTTTCTGAAATTCCTTCAACTTCTGCTGCCACCCACCCACCAACATTAATCTCCTGTATTCTACTGGTCAAAGGAAGGGAAAGAAGATTTCCTGAGTGATCCTCTGGGCAAGTACCATAGACGTAAATCTGCACTCAGGTGTGAGTTTTGCAGGAAATTTGGCCTGTGGGCTCTCCCTCCCCCCCCCCCCACTAACTGGTACATACTTTGGAGCCATTTCACCTCTCCATTTCCAAAATGAACTTTTCTGGAATCATCTTTGCGAAGAACAGTCCTTATCTCTGGAGAAGGCGCTCGGGGAACACAGCTACCATGTCTTACTGTCCTCACCGGGTCACTGAGGGCCATGTCTGGGGCTCCCAACGTAAGCAGGACCTACAGACCCTTCTGAGCCCTTCGGGGATAGCTGAGGGGGGCTGGGTGTCCATCCCTTTAGGAAAATATTTGAACACAGCTGGTACCCTCCTTCCTGCCACCCATGTGGTTGTGTTTTTCAATATGGCTTGAACTTGAAGCAGTTTCCATTTATAAAAATTCCTTTGCAGAATGTTCTTTCCAATAACAATATTCCCATGTGTGCTTTTGCTTCTGATATTTTTCTTATAAATTAATCTGCTAAAACAGAGTCCTCTTGGCCTTTGGCTTTCGGTGTCCGCAAATGCTCCCGCCCCCACCCTGCGGTTTTGGGGCCTCCTGCTTTGGCACTGGGACTCAGAAAGGTTGGATCGCCTTCTTTTCATTCCTGGGAGCTTATCTTAGGCGGTTTCCACAGTCTGTGCCGTGCTCAGGGCCAGATGTGCGGCCGCGGCCTCCGCACAGGCTCCGAGGCTGCTGGCCCCGAGCAAGCCCAGGCGGGCACCTCCAGGACCACCGCACATGCCCGTCCTGCGCCCCCCACCGCCTTCCAGCTCTGGGAAAAGAGAAGGCAGTCTGCCTTCGTACCTTCCGCCCTCAAATACCAACGGCCCCTGCTGCCACGGTTCCCAGTTTGGGCTCAACATAGGAGTCACATTTCAAAATCCCTGGGCCAGGTCCTGCCCACGACCATGAGAGGGGATTCCACGAAGAAAAGACCCCAATGTGGGGGCGGCTAGAAGCTCTCCGTGACTCCAATGTGCCGCTGAGATTGAGAACTTGTCCTGGAGGACACCCCACAGCACCCCAGCCAGCATGCAGGGGTACTTGCCAGTAACTGATCAGCCCGGTAGGGAGTTGACTGTGCAGCTGGGTTTCTCCTGCTGGCAGAGGGCTTCTCTCTGCCACATGAGGATTTAGCCAAGTCCAGTGGCTTTGTAACTGGGACTATATAATATTACTCACTTCCAAATGGTGGCAGGCTTAGACAGATGACCGAGTGATTATTACGAAATGCCTGCAGTCACTGCTATGACATCTAGACCCACAAACCAATTTATGTTTGATTTTCTTTGTCAATATTGCATTTTTCTAGTTTGAAGAAAAAATGAGGGACAAACAGAAATTTAAATATATATACATAGATATGTATATGTGTGTACAATATGTATGTATACATGCATCTATGTTAGTAAATAGATAAATTTTAATATATACACACAATATGCAAATACTTACATACATGTATATGTATGTGCACACACACATCTAGAAATGGTTCCAGAAGGACACTGGCTTGGGTTACAATTTTGGGAAGGAAGGCTGATACTTCAATACTCCTTTCCAGAAGCACCAAGGGTCCTTAGTGGGAATGCTGGGGTTTTTACAGAAAGAAAAACCACAGTGAGATGGGCTGAATCAAAGAAACTCATCTGCAGCCAGGCACGGTGGCTCACACCTGTAATCCCACCACTTTAGGAGGCCAAGGAGGGAGGATTACTTAAGCTTAGGAGTTCAAGACCAGCCTGGGCAACATGGCAAAACCCCATCTCTACAAAAAATACAAAAATTAGCGGGGTGTGGTGGGACATGCCTGCAGTCCCAGCTATAATCGGGGGGCTGCGGTGGGAGGATCCCTTGAGTCCACAAGGTCGAGGCTGCAGTGAGCCGAGGTCGTGCCATTGCACGCCCGCCTGGGTGACACAGGGAGACCCTGTTTCGAACAAGCAAAACACAAAGGCTCTTTCAACTTGACAGAGGATATAACGTTAAGGGTGGAAATTCATTTTGACACGTGGGGAGTGTGGCAGGCCCCTCGGAAGGACTCCTGGTCTAGGGCCCCGAGACCTGGCACGCCCCTCAAGGGCAGGGCCTTCGTGTTCCGCCGGCTCCCTTGTCCAGCAGGTACCCAGCAGCATCTGACCAGTGCTCCTGCGATATTCACTGGAAACAAACAAATGAACCCAATACTTTCAAATTTCCATAACAACGTTTATCAACTAGGTTTAAAGTTTAGAGGCAAATTTCAAAATATCATTAGTGTTAAGCCCCTCCCCCACCCCACTCACATGCACGCCTTCCCACAGCCCCTTCAACCCATCCAACTGGCATTTCACCCCCGATTCTTTCTAAAGAGCCATCCTGACGAAATCACTGGAACACCTTGGTCTATCGTGGCAAAAACAATTTGAAAAGACGGTGAGCATAAAGAACCTTTTTCTGGGTTCTAATATTAAGGAGTGTGACGGTAGTATTTTTGAGGTCTGAGCCATAAAACAGTTGTCCAACTGGCTACTTCCTACCTATAAATGAGCATTCCAGAGAGACCATGAGCAGTACACACACGCATTTATGGAGGAAAGATATTTTAAATATGTTTCAACCAATAATAATGTAAAAATACCCAGGAGACTTGTGATGTGGAGCCAGAAGGAGTCTATGAGGTGAGGTTATGTCTGCCCCAGCCCCCTTTGAAGCCCTTAGAAATGTGACAAATATAGAAAAAACCAATAATCCAGAAAAGTGGGAAAGGGGTAGGGAGGTCTTTACCCTCCGTGACTTGGGCAAGCTCTCTCTTTTGAAGGAAAAGCAAAGTCTGAGGCTAAGTAAGAAACATTTTAGCACTTTAAGGCAGAGGAGGTTTGGAGTCCTGGAAAGAGCCTCAATTATCTGGAATTGTAACATTTCACAGCACCGCAGGAACACCCAAGATTTTGCATGCTAGATTAATTAAACCAATTATACTTCATTACATTGTAATAAAGAGTCTTTATCTCTTGAGAAAACTCAAGTAATGTGTCACTGAGTGCTGTGTAGGTCTGACCCGAAGCCCTTCAGCTTCCCTGTCTGAACCGGAAGGAAAGGCTCTCAATCAGAATTGAGGAGACCTGATTTCTGGGCAGAAATGTACGAAATTTTGAATGCCCTGTCCACATCTACAGACTTGCTTAGGCCACCCACAACTTGCAAATAAGACGTGCTCAGCCGTTTCTAAGTGGGTTGGAAAGCATGCTCGGAGCTGCGTGCCTGAGTCCTGACCCACGCAACGTGTCCCGTGCCTCGGCGTCACTGGATTCACCGCTGTGCTAGCTGGCTCTGTCATGCCTTCATGCACTCACCCGTGCGGCGACCTCTGCCTGGAACCGCCCTCCTCTGCTCCACTACGCAAACATGCAGTCTTCTTTCAAACCCAGGTGTCCCCTTGGCTCTGAAGCCTTCCCTGATCCCACGAATAGAGGCCATTGTCCTGCGTGTGAGCACACTCAGGTGTTACCGGGTATCTTTCCAAGTGTCTTTTCCATCAGCAGGTTGTGGAACCCTTCAGGGCTGGGATGATGCTTCATTCATCTCTGCATGTCTGGGGCCTGGACCAGCACCTCTTGGATTGTTGCTCTGGAAGTAATCAAGAAGGAAAGTTCCAGCAAAATGAAGCTCCACTGAATGAAGATAAAAGACGTGGCAGCAGTAACAGCAGCCCGGGCACAGCGGCTGTGCTGGGGGCCCTGAGACTAGCCAGAGGAGCAGGCCTTGGAGAGGAAGAAAGAAGAGAAAATACCTGATGTGACGGAGACAGCAGAGACAGGAGGGCAGGGAGCCTGAAGCTGTGGGTAAACAAAGCCTGTTCCCAACCCTAGAAAAAACAAAAACAAAAAAAAACTATAAGAAAAGAAAGGATTCATGTCTTGGAGCTGGAGTAAACAATACTCACATAGTCATAAAAAGATCAATTTTGCTTCTTGATTTAATGACAGTAGTGGGACGTGCATCAGGACAGAGGCAGTAAGGACACAGGAACTAAGTTAGGGCCGGTACAACCCGCACCGGCGCTGTGGGTGGGACTCAGGAATGTGCTCCTCAGAAGGACGAGACACACCTGGACGTCCGCCTTTTCCTTTCTCCTGCCTCTTTCTTGCCACATGTGGGGACTTCAGGGTTGCTGGGGCGGGCCCATCATCATCTGGCTCCGGGCTCCTTCCATCTTTCTGCTCCTCGTGTCTGGAGTCTCTTATGTGAGAGAGAAACATGTCTTCGTCTTGTTTAAACAACTTTTGCTGGCTCTCTGTGCTGGCAGCTGAACATAATTTCTATCTGATAGACGACGTGGTGCCTGTTATTTAGAGATATGGAGCTAACCATCCAAAGAAACACAGGCCTCCCAGCTGCGCTAGACAGCTTGGGACATGGACAGGTTGGGGGGTCCGTGGGAGGTGGCGGCACGCTGTTGATGCACAGGCACCCCGTGCCGAGGGGTGACCGGTGAGCAGATGGACCCAGCAGATCGAGTCAAGGAGTACCTCCCCAGCAGCAGCTTCGCCTCGTTCCTAATAGGGGGCATGTGTCTGGCCATCCATTTCAACAGCAGTTTGGATTGTGGAATTGCTGTTTAGGCAGACGAGGCTGGACCCTGCTGACTGAAGGCCAGAGCTGACAGTGTTCTACCTCCCGGCTCCCCTCTCCTGCTCCTGTTCTCTGATGAGCCTGCTCAGCCTTCTGCAGCTCCCGCTACCTCCAGCAGGGACACCGTGAACGCTTGTTCAAGTAATGCACTGAGCTAGTCATTCAGGTCATCATTTTTTTACTTAAGAGAGGGATGCCTTTTTCTAAATCACAGAAAGCCCTGTATGGACTGGGAGCCTCCTCTTTCCCATTGCCCTTAAATGAAATCCAACATGGTCTGCCCCCTCCAACCTCACTGCGCCCATGGTGACCTCCCCTAGCGCACCCCGCCCCAGGCACAGGGCGCGCCTCTCCCTTTCTCACGTGTGTCAGACTTTTCCAGCCTCGAGACCCTCACGCTTGTCCCTCTCTGCCTGGGACATTGTCCTCCACATTTGCATTCATCGGGTCTCTGCTCAATGTCATGTCCCCACCGAGCCCTCCCAGGCGGCTCTACCCAGCGTTGCCTCTTCTGGACACCGTCCTGTTCCACTGTTTTATTTTCCTCATGACACTTCTCACCATCTGACGTCCGCTGGTCTGTTTACTCGTTTGGCACCTGCCTTCCTCGTTAGTGCGTAGGCGCCAGGAGGACAGGCTGTGTCTGGGACAGGTTGGACTCCCCGGGAAGCAGGCTCGCAGAGACAGGGATGGAGGTTTACCGGGGTGCACTCTCAGGATCCCCATCTTGGGAAGGGAAGAGAAGGGAAAGAATAGGATTGGGCAGGAGGAAATGCACACCACAGCCGGCTCACCAGACGGCTCAGCAGACGGCTCACCAGAGAGCTCACCAGACGGCTCACCAGACGGCTCAGCAGACAGCTCACCAGACAGCCAGCTCACCAGAGAGCTCACCAGACGGCTCACCAGACAGCCCACCAGACAGCCAGCTCACCAGAGAGCTCACCAGACGGCTCACCAGACGGCTCACCAGACAGCTCACCAGACAGCCCACCAGACAGCTCACCAGACGGCTCACCAGACGGCTCACCAGACAGCTCACCAGACGGCTTACCAGACAGCCAACTCACCAGAGAGCTCACCAGACGGCTCACCAGACAGCTCACCAGACAGCTCACCAGACAGCTCACCAGACAGCCAACTTACCAGAGAGCTCACCAGATGGCTCACCAGACAGCCCACCAGACAGCTCACCAGACAGCCAACTCACCAGACAGCCAGCCTACCAGACAGCCAGCTCACCAGACGGCTCACCAGACAGCCAGCTCACCAGACAACCACCAGACAGCCAGCCTACCAGACAGCCAGCTCACCAGACGGCTCACCAGACAGCTCACCAGACAGCTCACCAGACAGACAGCCTACCAGACAGCCAGCTCACCAGACAGCCCACCAGACAGCCAACTCACCAGAGAGCTCACCAGACGGCTCACCAGACAGCTCACCAGACAGACAGCCCACCAGACAGCCAGCTCACCAGACAGCTCACCAGAGAGCTCACCAGACAGCCCACCAGACAGCCAGCTCACCAGACAACCACCAGACAGCCAGCCTACCAGACAGCCAGCTCACCAGACAGCTCACCAGACAGCTCACCAGACAGCCAGCTCACCAGACAGACAGCCTACCAGACAGACAGCCCACCAGACAGCCAGCTCACCAAACAGCCAGCTCACCAGACAGCCCACCAGATAGCCAGCTCACCAGACAGACAGCCCACCAGACAGCCAGCCCACCAGACAGCCAGCTCACCAGACAACCACCAGACAGCCAGCCCACCAGACAGCCAGCTCACCAGACAGCCAGCCCACCAAACAGCCAGCCCACCAGACACCTCCGCCAGCCCTACAGGGCGTTCTGAAGGTGGCTCTCCCTGTGGCCTTGTCCCAGGTCAGCACACACAACGCTGGGCCGCTGGGCCTTGTGCTCCCCACTGGTTCATCACTGGTGTTGGGCTGCTCTCTAAATGTGCTGTGATCTTGAGGGAAGCAGCTCCCTGTAGCTCAGGCAGTCCCCAAAAGGGCTGACAGCTGAGGACCACCTGCCAGCGACATCCTCCGCAGTGTCTTTCCTTCAGGGGGACCTGGGGGCACATTGGAGCATCCAGCATGTCCATCTTGCCCATCACTACACCTCAAGTGTCCACAACATCCTCGGTCCGTAGGAGGTGCCCAATAAGCTTTTGACAGATGACTAAGGCGCATACAGGTCTTGGTGGCTTGAGGGTCAGCCGTCTCCTTCAAGCAACCATTACAAATGACCGCTCCACACCACTGTGTTTCAATCTTATATTTTAATCCCTGAAGGATGCCTTACTTCCTTCATCTTGGTACAGATTATCAGACAGGGGAAAGGTCACTGTCCCAAGCGCCTGACCACCAAAACAGAGCTTGAAAGAGGTACTCATCCGAGCAGCCCCCAGCCCACTTCCCAGGCACTCTCTCTGCCCACGCTGGGGGCTGCTGGCCCCTGCCACCCTGCCGCTCCCTGGCTGTGAGCCTGCTCCCACAGAACGCAGAGCAACGGCACGTCTCTTCAGGGGTCCCCGCGGCAAGTCTTCACTAAACTGTAGCAGTCCCTCCATCTGACCCCTCCACCTCCCGAAGAATACTCTTGTCACACAGCCCTTCATTCAGCAGAGATGACTCGCCCCAGAACACCGCACAGGCCTCCTTCACTGATTGCCGCTTCTTTAGGCATAGATTCTGACATTTAT
The DNA here is from genome assembly GCF_048565385.1 of Saimiri boliviensis. NCBI lineage: Eukaryota > Metazoa > Chordata > Mammalia > Primates > Cebidae > Saimiri > Saimiri boliviensis. The sequence goes on along the minus strand of NC_133450.1, from coordinate 239,317,674 downwards.
ACAGATGAAGATTAATTTTATATTGAAAACTCTAGGGCATTAAGCTTGAGAATTTGAAATATGTCTCTTTGAAACAATCAAGGGAAAGGAGAGGGCCAAAACTGTCCCAGGGTCGTGGAGGCTTTGGAATAGCCATGAGCATCCCTCTTCGGGTCAGCTCTCTGCAAGCACCAGGTCTCCACGGCGGTTCCTCCGGGGCTGCGCGTTCTCCATTTCTCCTTGCGCCAGTGCCGGCCCCGCTCACGGAACTTCTGGTCCCATATCCTCTAGCACGTGATAGCCTTGACCTTTTCCACCCCCTTGAAATCATCACAACCATGTGATCTGTTCTTGCAATGAAATGTGAGTGGGAAAGACCGTGGACCATTTCCCGAAGGCAGCTTTAAGAACCAGTGCATGCTTTGAAAACCAGAACCGCCCGTTCTCGTCCGGCTTCTCCAACGGTGACGACGTATCTCAAGATGGTTTGCCCATCAGCTGGGCCTCCGAGTGACCGTGAGGCTGACGTGCAGAGGAGCAGGAAGCGAATCTTGGCCGTTGAACCGCAGAGGTGCGGGGTTCATTTGTTACTAAGGCATTACCCATCCCTCCTCTCTCCTTCCCTCTGTCTCCTGCTGTTTTCTCCCTCCCTCTTCTCTCTCTTTTCACTCTAATCACCTTGGTAAATCCAGATTGACCCTTGGACTCCGCTTTCAAAGCGCCTCACCAGGTTTTGTGGCCTCGTCCAGTTACCCGCCTGTCTCTCCCCAGCCACCCCGGGATGGGCTCTGCTACCCTGAGAGATCTCAAGTTTCTGCAGCCTGTCCGAATCCACCAAGTGTTCACACCTCGGCTCCTCTGGCCCTGGCTTCCGAAGCCCCTCTCTCGGTGCTGACCTCTCACACCAATCCTGCTTCTGGGCACAGACCAAAGAGAGAACGCAGCTCACTGGAGCAACTTCCCAGCCATTTCTGCTCCGATCTCACGCTTCCCCTCCCTTCCCCTCATTAATCACAGAGGACTATATTGTCCTAAAGGCAGAGAAAAAGACACCTGTCTTGCTTTAAGATTCGTGCTTGTGGCCAGGCTCAGTGGCTCATGCCTGTAATCCTAGCACTTTGGGAGGCCAAGGCAGGTGGATCGCCTGAGCTCAGGAGTTCGAGACCAGCCTGGGGAACATGGTGAAACCCCATCTCCACTGAAAATACAAAACATTGGCCAGGCGTGGCAGCATGCACCTGTAATCTCAGCTACTCGGGAAGCTGAAACAAGAGAATAGCTTGAACCTGGGAACTGGAGGTTGCAGTGAACTGAGATCATGCCACTGCACTCTAGTCTGTGTAACACAGTGAGACTCTGTCTAAAAAAAAGCAAGCAATGGGGAAAGGATTCCCTGTGTTGATAAATGGTGTTGGAAAAACTGGTCAGTCATATGCAGAAAGCTGAAACTGGACCCCTTCCTGACACCTTACACTAAAATTAACTCCAGATGGATTAAAGACTTACACATAAGCCCTAACACCATAAAAACCCTAGAAGAAAACCCAGGCAAAACCACTCAGGACATAGGCGTAGGCAAGGACTTCATGGCCGAAACACTAAGCATTGGCAACAAAAGCCAAAATAGACAAATGGGATCTAATTAAACTTAAGAGCTTCTGCACAGTGAAAGGAACTATCATTAGAGTGAACTGGCAGCCAACAGAATGGGAAAAAGTTTTTCCAGTCTACCCATCTGACAAAGAGCTAATATCCAGAATCTACGGAGAACTTAAACAAATTTACAAGAAAAGAAAACAAACAATCCCATCAAAAAAGTGGGCAAAGGGTATGAACAGACACTTTTCAAAAGAAGACATTTATGCAGCGAACAAACATTTGAAAAAAAGCTTATCATCACTGGTCATTAGAGAAATGCAAATCAAAACCACAATGAGATACCATCTCACGCCTTTTAGAATGGTGATCATTAAAAAATTAGGAGACACCAGATGCTGGAGAGGATGTGGAGAAATAGGAACACTTCTACACTGTTGGTGGGAGTGTAAATTAGTTCAACCATTGTGGAAGACAGTGTGGCGATTCCTCAAGGACCTAGAAATAGAAATTCCATTTGACCCAGCAATCCTGCTTCTGGGTATACACCCAAAGGATTATAACATTCTATTATAAAAACACATGCACATGTGTTTATTGTAGCACGGCTCGCATAGCAAAGACTTGGAACCAACCCAAATGCCCATCAATGATAAACTGGATAAAGAAGATGTGGCACATATATACCATGGAATACCATGCAGCCATAAAAAAGGATGAGTTCGTGTCCTTTGCAGGGACATTGATGAAGCTGGAAACTATCATTCTCAGCAAACTGACACAGGAACAGAGAATCAAGCACCACATGTTCTCACTCATAAGTGTGTGTTGCACGGTGAGAACACATGGACACAGGGAGAGGAACATCATACACTGAGGCTTGTCGGGGGCTGGGGGGCTAGGGGAGGGAGAGCAGAGGGGTGGGGGCTAGGGGAGGGAGAGCAGAGGGGTGGGGGCTAGGGGAGGGACAGCAGAGGGGTGGGGGCTAGGGGAGGGATAGCAGAGGGGTGGGGGCTAGGGGAGGGATAGCAGAGGGGTGGGGGCTAGGGGAGGGAGAGCAGAGAGGTGGGGCTAGGGGAGGGAGAGCAGAGGGGTGGGGGCTAGGGGAGGGAGAGCATTAGGAGAAATACCTAATGTAGATGACGGGGTGATGGGTGCAGCAAACCACCATGGCACATACATACCTATGTAACGAACCTGCACGTTCTGCACATGTACCCCAGAACTTAAGGTACAACAACAAAAAACCATGCTTGTGACTACGTAATTTCTTTTTCCAGTTTCCTGTCCCTATTCTCGACTTTAATGCATGGCTCCAACTTTCTTTAATAGGACTCCGAGCTCACCTTGTTCAGGAGCCATTTCAGGACCGATTGCACGTGAGTCTGGTCACTCCACCACGGAGGCCTGGAGCCCACTGTTCCCCGGACTGTGTTACTGCAGTCTTGATGGTGAGCCCCTTTGCCAATGCATTCTTAGGACCTCTATGCTGTCTTTTCAGACTAGATTTTGCATGTAGGATTAGCAGAAAGAGCTCAGGGTTGAGACACAGGGGATAAATTAATCTTTTGCTGAGAAATATTTAAACAGCTTCCTTTAAAACAAAAAAAGAAGCCATTTCATTGGCACCTTCTCAGAGGTCACATCTCCTATGTCTTCAGGAGGCTGCCACACTGGCGGATCTGAACATCCTCAGCATCCAAATGAGGACTTTAAACTAGGTCAGGAGATGTATTTTCTAAGGCGAAACCTTCCATTATTTTCAGCGAGTTGCTTTCACAGAAACCGGTTTGACACCACGGTTTCATTTTGCAAGCTGGTTGCTGTCTGATGGTGTTTTTCCATTCATTATTAAAAAGCACGCAGTAAACACGGGAACGTGGCACTCTGCCTAATGCGAGGTGCACAAGGGGAAATAGAAGCTGTGACGCCTGCTTCCGCAGAACTTGATGTTTAATTACTTAAACAAGAGGAGGAGGAAAAAGGAAAATCAACTTCCAGGCGCAGCCACTCTGGGCCCAGCCAGGGCGGGACTTTGAATTTCACCACGTCCACGCTGGCTCCTGAGCTCTTCAAGCTGTCAGAGCAGGGGGCCCGGTGCAGAGCCAGTGGCAGTGCCTGGTTACTAAGCTGTGTGCAGAGTGCAGGTCGTGAGGGAGAGCTGCTCGTTTCCTCACCCTCGCCTTTACCACTGCATTTTACTCTAACACCGTTCGTAGCTTTCATGGATTGAAGATGCTAGACACAAGTTGGGGCGGCTGCCTGGTCTGCGGGAGTTTCCTCAATGCCTCTGTCTCTGTTTGAAAGGTGGGTGTCCCCTCCAAGGGCAGTCATGGGACGTCCCGTCCCTGGCCACCATGAGGAGCAGAGAGGCGAGTGAACACTGCAGATGGGGCTCTTGCAAAGACCTCGGGATCTGCTGAGTTAAGAGAAGTCCATTCCTCTCTACCTGTGAAGCTCTTGAGACACGGGTCCGGAGCGGCTGTGGCCACGGTGGCAGGTTTGTGGATGGCGAGGATGAAGCCAACACCCCCAGGGGACCGGCAGGCCCTCCCAGCTCTCACGCCACCCCACCCGCTGCCACCACCCCTCTTGGCTTGTCTACACTCGTGGTAAAGCAATCCCTGCTTTTTTTCTTTCATAAGTTCAAACTGGGCTTCTATTATTTTCAACCTAACAATTTTAATTAATTATAATAAATGCTGTACATTTTACACATAGTCTCATTTAATCGTCACCAGAAAAACCTCTTAGGTTGGTATTATTAAGTCCATTTTGTAGATAAAGCAACGAAAATGCCAGGTGATTACATACGCATCTTTACTATCATAACAGTCTTCTCTTCTTTTCACTAAAGAACTTTTGTAAAAAAAAATTTCAAGATAAATTCCTTCGTTCAAAATGTCTCAACATCTTCTTCTGCCCTTAGTCATTTTAAAAATTTTCCCCTATTTCTTTATGTGTCCCTTCTAACGTTAGCCTTGTGTTCTCATTCATTCAACATAACATACATGGAGCAACTGTGATCAGCCAGGCACCGTGCTAGACTCCCTGTGTGACAGAGAGCAAAACAGTCACGCTCGCCATCTGCTCAAAGCCTGAGACGACCCGGCAGTTCCTTAGGATCCAGGTTGCTGTGAACTGCGGAGAAAGAAGGAAGGGCAGGTACCGTGGAAGCACGGGCGTGCTTTCTCTACTCTAAAAGGAAAGACCCACGCACCGTCTGAAAGATGCTTTCTTTTTGTCTGTTACGATTTGTCTCTTACTATTCCGTTTTTATTATCTATTTCGCACAGCATATGGTTTTTTTTTTTTCCTTGCAGTTTTACTCACTGCTTTTACACCTGGGCGGTTTAGTTGAGTTGAGTCTAACAAGCATTTATTGAACATCTACTATGTGTCAAAAACCTAGGGAGAAACTGATAGATTCTTGAGGAGACAGAAGCTGAACAGAGCCTCTGGCAGAGTCTGGAAGCTTCTGCTGCTGGTCACCCTGGCTGCCGGGGAAGCGCAGCCCAGGATTCCTCCCCGGCATGGCGCCCCATGGCTGTCCGCGCTGCCCCCTCGTCTCCGCTTCCGCTGTCCTGCCTCCATCCTGCCGCATTTCCCGCTGGATCTCCAGCCCCTCAAACTCCCTTCATCATCACACCTACAGAGCGGCCTCTCTCCGCCTTCCCTAATCCCACCATTATTCCAGTGAAATAAGGAATATGAAAGTAAACCAAGTGGCTGGATTTCTCGTATTTTTTTTTTAGCCAAAAACGGATTTAGGCCAACAAGAACCAAAGGACACAAAATAGAAATTAGATTGTGTCAAACTGAAAAAAAAAAAAAAAAACCACCACGCACATCCCACTGTCCAGCTTCCCACTGGCTTCACGCCTTTGGTTGCATCCTGCTGCTTGTGTTTCTGAGGCCCATTGCCTCTAAATCTCTCCTGATAATAGGATGGGGGTGGCACGAATGAATGAATGAAGTACTGAATAGGATATTTGGGCTATGCAAGAAGGGATTAAGAGGGTAACAAAATCAACTTTGCCCTATTTCTTCTGCCACTCATTTATTTCGCCCTGTTCTCGGCCTCCATGAATTCTGCTCCTCCCGAGCCTCCATTGCCTGCTTCGGTTTTCTGCCCTTCCCGCGGGCCCCTGCTCGCTCTGTGTGGTTGTTTCTGAGACACGACTCGCTGACTCTCCCAGTCTCCACTGTAACCAACCAGGTAGAAAGCACAGGGCGTTTTAATGCGGTTCATTTAGTCTACATAACCCTGGCTTCCCCATTACACTCTTCCTGGTATTTAAAACTTGTAAGAGCTGAGATAAGACTTTTAAAATATTAACATAATCCAGGTCTCAACACAACATAATCCAATGGAAATAATATTTATAGCAACAGCGCCCCGAGCTTCAGAAGCCACGGCTGAAATGTGATTATCGTGCAATGAAAATCCGCATCCTTCTCACTATGGAATCAAAACATGAGCTGGAGCTAAATTATTCTGTTTTTCTTCAACCCCAAGGACAGCCTAATCACCCTGCAGTGCATAAGCAAACTCACCTTAATTTTTTATTTTATGAAAATGAAACTGCTGGCTTTGAACTGAAAGTATGACAGCCAAAACATTTTTTTTTTAATTTAGCCTCTTGTTCAACAGAAGATCCAAGCCTTTACTTCCGTTCCCTGCCAACTGTGCAGCATGAAGGTGGCATCAGATGGCATGGAAAGCTTCTAAGCCGGGTCATTTGCTTTGCATCCTATTGGAAATCACATTATTCTAGTAGTCGGAAGTTTAAGCAGAGAATGTAGAAGAAAAGCAGGAAGAGGTTGGGAAGAGGTAAAAGAAGGCGAGGAGGAAGGAGGGAGCAGGAGAAGAAAGGAGAAAAGGCGGCAGAGAGGAGCTGGCTGAGAGGAGAAATAAAAGAATTCCTCAAACAGTAGGACTGGAGCGGGAGGCAGGGTGAGCGTGGTTTGGAAACGAATCTGAAATATTTCTCCTTCGGGTCAATGGAAGCAGTGGAGCAGCTGCTATATGGAGCTAAGTCCCGGCAGCTTCTGCCATCGGAAGCGCTGCGTTGGGAAGGACGTGTGAGGTCACTGAGCCCAACTAGCCACTTCATCCTTGAGTTTTCCCGCTTCAGGTCTCATCACAGATCTGGAATTTTAATCACGGCGTTCACTTCTCTTTCTAGTTTTTGGAAGTAGATTTTTAACCTCTTCCAGGATTTAGTCTTTCCTGGGCGTTCGTGATAACTTTGTTCTCTGGTGCCGGGAGATCCAGTATTACCTATTTTCCCTCATCCCTGCTTCTCCTGTACTTTTTCAAATGTCTCCCCAAATTGTCACCCTCTTCCTTAAGGTGTGTGCTCTGAGCCCAGCCTCCTCATTTTCCAGCATCCTGGAAAGCATGGCAATCCTCTTCTAATCATGGCAATGACTGACTCAGGAAAGCTGAGTACCCTGGTACTCAGCCTGTGTCCGAAGACAGTGCCCAGGTGAATCATTCTAAGCAATCACGAGAAGTCGCAGGGATTGCCCCAGCCACCCACGATGCTGGAGAAATGCCCGGAAGGCTTACCTCAACTCACCCGACTAAAGAATCAACTCACTCCTCCTCCTCTCCTCCCAGATTCCATCGAAAGCCAAGACTTTTCTTGGCTGGCATCTCCAAGAGATTAGTCAGTGTCATTTAATCTTAAGGAGAATGTCCAGGGTGCCTCGATGATTGTAAGGAAATCAGGAGCAGACGTGGATCTGCTGGCCTTTCTGTGCCTAGTGGGGCCGCAAGACCAGTTTCCCGGAGACCAAGAGGTCAGTCAGGCTCTGGGCTCAGACTGCTTGGGTTCGAATCCAAGTGCTGCCACTGCCTAGCAAGGTGACCCGGCAAGCTGCTCAAACACCCTGGGCTTTCATTACTCCATGTGTGAAGTGTCTGAAAGAGTGTCTGGCAGGCACATGGCAGGTGATTAATAAATGCTGGCTGTTTTTATCATTACCACTCTCATCATCTGTGGGTCAGATTATGACCTGAGTTAAAGAAAAATGAATTAAGCCATGCATTTAGTTCTGCCACATATTAATTATTAAAATAACACACTCCCATTTCGGAGCATGCCTGTGTGGCTATGTGCCCAGCACTGTCATAAGGACACAGCAGTCATTTCATGTCTTCAGCAGTGGGTGAGGTGGGCTCACATTGTGGAAATGGAGATTGAAAGAGTCATGACCTACTTGAGGTCACACAGCTCATAAGAAGAGAGGCCATGGATTCACGGCAGCTCTTGGACCCCACACCCATATCCAAGCCACTGTCAGATACTGCGTTCCTGTGCAACGGCTTGCGTAGAAAGCCAAGCTCAGCGCTTCAGGTGTGAAGGGAAATCAGCAAGGATGAAATCGCCTGTGGGGTTTCTGCATATCTGTGCTTGTGCACGCTTATTTGTTTCCTTAAATTACATTTATCAGCTAGAAAAAAAAAAACCTTAGTCAGACACTGGTCCAGACCGAGAAGGCAGAGATGCCCAGAGGCCCTGCTCAAAGCACCCCTGTGCCAGAGAAACTACCCGCGAAGTGAAAGTGGACCGCCCACTTTGAGTCTCCGCCGCCTCATCCCTCCTCGCTGGCTCCTAACTTGGCTCTCTTAGGCAAGACATTTGTTCCGGCTGTTAGATCTGTTCTCAAACAACAAATTGCACCTCAACCCTTCGCTTTTCACCTGAGTCATTCAGAACATCACTGGCGAATGTTCAGTCACAGGGAGACTGAGCGTTTGTATGAGGGAAAACATGGTTTGTAAAAAAGTGAAATTAACACAGGGAAAAGCCATTTCACAAAGATGAGTGTACAGTCGTCCCTCGGAATCTGTGGGGGATCAGTGCCAGGACCGCCAAGGCTGTGCAGGTTGCTGATGTAAACTGGGGTCGTGTTTGCCTATAACCCACACGCATCCTCCCAATGCTTTAAATCATCTCCAGATGACTTACAATACCAAATACAATGTAAATGCTATGTAAATAGTTGCTGTACTGTCTTCTTTTTAATTTCTCTTCTTTTTATTGCTGTATTGTGATTTACTATTGTTTTCTTTTAAATATTTCCTACCCCTGGTTGGTTGAATGGGTGGAGGAGAGCTCGCAGATACAGAGGCCGACTGGTGTAACAGGTACCCAAAACTTAGACGCTTAAGGCAACACAAATTTACTTCTTACAGCTCTGGACATTGGGCGTCTAGAATGGGCCGTGGCGGGCTAGCAACAGGGTGCCCGCAGGCCTGCACGCCTGCCGGAGGCTGCAGAGGGGAACGCATGGCCTTATTTCCCAGCTTCAGAGGTTCCTGCACTCCTTGGCTTGTGGTCCCTTCCAGCTGCGTTCACATCGCTGCAACCTCCGCCTCCACTGCTGCTCAGTCGACAGCATCCACCCTTTCTGGGAAACATCTGAATGGCTTTTTTCCAGCCAGCCCCTCTAAGAACCTGGATCGTCCCCTAGAATATTCTGTTTGTTTGTTTGTTTGTCTGAGACGGAGTTTCGCTCTTGTTACCCAGGCTGGAGTGCAATGGCGCCATCTCGGCTCACCGCAACCTCCGCCTCCTGGGTTCAGGCAATTCTCCTGCCTCAGCCTCCTGAGTAGCTGGGACTACAGGCACGCGCCACCATGCCCAGCTGATTTTTTGTATTTTTAGTAGAGACGGTTTCACCATGTTGACCAGGATGGTCTCGATCTCTTGACCTTGTGATCCACCTGCCTCGGCCTCCCAAAGTGCTGGGATTACAGGTGTGAGCCACCGCACCCGGCCCCTAGAATATTCTGAATGTGGTGTCTTGGGTGTCTGCTTTCTGTGTAAGCTTAGCAACCCTACAGTCTGAGACTGGCTTCAAGCCCTCGTAAGTAGATAGATTCCTTCTCCTGCCCTATAAAGGGCTGGGCTGCGTCTGGGGTTCTGCGACTCTCCTCCAGGCTTCTGCAGGCTGCTCAGTGCTGGCCGCACAGCCCTGTCTTGTGGCCCGTTCTGTTGCCAGAGGCCGAGCCTGTTGGAGGCACGCGGCGGATCACACAGGGACGGCCATCGTCTGGTTGTGCCCGCTGGTGCCCAGGCCCATGCACCCACCGTGGCACTGCTCCACCTTCAGGACCGATCCCTGCAGCAAACGCCCCCACACAGGCACCTCAGGCCGGCTGCGGTTCTCTCCGCGCCTGGCAGGCCGCCTGCCCTCCATCCTCCCCCCACCTCCCACCTCGTCACCTTGCTCGCGTCGCCTGTCCGTTCACTCTGAAAAAGCAAAACATCCAAACGCGGGACCCACCAAGTAGTTTTAAGAAACGGCTTTTAATTCAACATCAAAGGCATCTGGGACAGCAGGACGGTGTTAGGTGTCACTCCGGCGGAAAGGGACAGCTGTCGTGTTTCAGACCGCGCCGCGCCGCGAAGGGCCCGTGAACCACCGGCCAAAGGAGGCGGGCGGCCATTTTCCTCTCCAGCAGGTGTTTGCTTCCGTTTGCCTTTGTCACGCGCGGACCCTAGGGAACTTCTTCAGAAACGGAGTATAAGGCCAAGCCCCCCAGCTAGGGAGGGAGGGGAGAGACCTTTGCGGCTTGCCCCCTTGGGAGAAGAAGGTGCAGATCCAGGGCCACCAGGGCCACCAGGCCCCTGCCCTCCCGGCCTCCCTTCGTGCCTGCCTCGGCCATTCCAAGGATGCTGACAGCCATAAAAAATCAGGCCTGTTAGCAACAGGAAAGATCACAGGCCTTGATTCCTGTGGAGCGCCTCCAACAACAGCTGCCATCTGGCTCCCCATCACGGGCGAAGGCAGGCCCTGATTTATGGAGAGGCGCAGGTCAGGGAGTGGGTCTCGTGCATTGCCCTATTCCCCAGCAACTCCCCGGTGGACGGAGGCCCAGGAGAGGGCCATTGCAGGTCACCAATAAATCCTGGGGATAAAACGATGCAGAGGTTACTAAAGGGGGCTCAGAGGGGACCCATGCGAGTTATTCCAATTACAGGCACAGTGATCTTCCTCCGTGCAGTTCAAAGTGTATGCACCCTAATGCATTTCAGCAGCTAATAAAAGTACTGTACGGTTTCTTTTTCTCTCTCTCTCTTTCTTTTTCTTTTCTTTTTTTTTTTTTTTTTTGAAACCCATAGCGCTTATAAATTAAAGGGTAGACGGGAACGAAAGATACAAAGCAGCTTTGAAGCAGGAGTGACAACCTCAAACTAATTGATCATAAAAGGAAGTCAGCTGCAATAGACGACGAACCATTTATCTAGACAAAAATAGACAACGGTTTTCCTATGGGGATGGGAGTTTAAAAAAAAAAAACACTAAACTAAATTAGGGGTGGGCCCCGAGGAACAAATGTAACATTTAGAGCCCTTCAGATGCAGGCACTAAAAGTGGAGGCTTTGCAGATGTGACTGTGGCTTTGCGGTGGGAGAGCAGGACAGGAGCGCCACTCCCATAAACATAGAGGAAGCCCAGACCGCTGTGGTCAGCCTGCAGGCAGGAATGCTCTCAAAGCTGATCAAAAGCGTTATCTTCTACATCTTTTTCCAGATGAAAATTTCATCAGAACCCTCAATTGCTGGCCATTAAATTCCTTTAGCTTTCATTGTGCTCAAATGGAATTGGCTGGAGATGGTAATTTAGATTGCATTGATCTAGGGCCGGCTGATGGGGTGGGGTAGAGAGAACCAGGACAAAGACGCAGAGAAATGATTGTGCTGTAACATATATGTTAAAAGATGGGGCTGCGGCCAGGCCCCTGTAATCTCAGCACTTTGGGAGGCCAAGGCTGGCGGATCACAAGGCCAGGAGTTCAAGACCAGCCTGGCCAACATAGTGAAACCCCGTCTCTACTAAAAATACAAAAAAAATTTAGCTGGGTGTGGTGGCAGGTGCCTGTAATCCCAGCTACTTGGGAGGCTGAGGCAAGAGAATTACTTGAACCCGGGAGCCAGAGTTTGCAGTGAGCTGAGATCGCACTCCAGCCTGGGTGACACAGCGAGACTCTGTCTCAAAAAAAAAGATGTGGCCATGTGCTCTAGGGTGCAAATACACACTCCAGCAGTCCGTATTCATGGGTTGCAGAGCATTACCCAGATATTCTGGTCACCCTCGATCAAATGAATAGGAAACATCCTCTGCCCTTCACTGGCTGTCCTCTCTCAAGATACTGATCAAGCTCTCAAAAATAGTTGGCTCTTAGCTGGGCGCGGAGGCTCACGCCTGTAATCCCAGCACTTTGGGAGGCCGAGGTGGGTGGATCACGAGGTCAAGAGATCGAGACCATGCTGGTCAACATAGTGAAACCCCGTCTCTACTAAAAATACAAAAAAATTAGCTGGGCATGGTGGCGCGTGCCTGTAATCCCAGCTACTCAGGAGGCTGAGGCAGGAGGATTGCCTGAAGGCGGGAGGCGGAGGTTGCGGTGAGCCGAGATCGCGCCATTGCACTCCAGCCTGGGTAACAAGAGCGAAACTCCGTCTCAAAAAAAAAAAAAAAAAAAAATAGTTGGCTCTTCTAACCAGGTTAAATCTTTCTGGAGCTATCGTATACAACTGCTTAAAGGCAATCATTTTTTCTTTATTTTATGACATACAACAAAAAAGCAAATCATTTCAGTCTGGTTTGAATTCCAATCACAAGTTAAACGTAACAAAGTTGCCTAGAGGTGGTTTTAGATGAGGCCAGTTGGAAACAAACTCAGAGGGGCACCTGCCTCCACTTTTTCCCCCTTACCATTCCACCTGCCCATCCCCGTGGCTGCCGCCCACCCTGTGCCCCCGAGTTAACTTTAATTACACCCGGGAAGGTGGACGGCTTGGCTCCTATCCATCCCATCCTGCTAGCACCAGCTCATCGCCCACAGCCGCTCCGGCCACAGTCCTCACCTCGCATTCGAGGCCTCTAGCTTTGGGCCTCGTCCTGGGAGCAATCACAGTCTCAGTGGCATGTGGCCATACCAGCTGACGGCGGCCACCCACCCCTGATGCCTCCCTGCCCCTCCAGTTCAGCTGCATCCGCCTAGGGTTAGGTTAGGGGGTCTTCAGTTCCCTGCACCTGGCCTGGAGCCCTCCCATGAACCTCCCTCCAGATGCAGCCAGCTCGCTCCCGGTCGCCGGTGCATCCCTTGGCATGCTCTGCTGTCACATGGAGCTGTGGTCCTGTGCTCCCTGCTCTGTGTCCTCCCTCGAGGCACGCTCTCAGGGCCACAGACAGCCTCACTGCACACATCTTTGGATCCCCTAGAAGTGCTCAGTATGTGCCGCTGGCCGGGGTTTTCATCTGAGTAAGAGAGAGGCGGCACGAACCAGTGAAGGGGACCCGGGCAGCAGAGCCAGGAAGCGACTCACCAGGGCCACCCAGCCAACAAGTGGTAACTTGGGGCTCAAAGGAGGCTTTTCTGACTCTGCGCCAAGGCGTTTCATCTGGGGAGCTGTCACTTAGCATGCATTCCCATACATTCAAGCTAGAGGTGCAGCAAGCAGTCGCCCCAGAGACAGGCTTCAGACGCTTTGGGACCAGGAGGCTTTGCCTGCGCGTCTACCTGTGGGATCTATAAGGGTGCCCATTTCAGACAGCTATTGGAAGAAATTAAGTGAGATAATATGTGCAAAGTTATTATTAAGATACTCTCTGACAGAGAGTAAAAACTCAAAAATGTTAGCTGTTGTTAATGAATTCTACCGATGCTCATATGCAACATAAATGCATCTTCCTATTCAGCAATGAATATCCTCCTTTTTAGTGCTACACACATCTCAGAAATAAGCATTCTATCCGCACAGTTACAATTCTCATTCTTTCATATTTCCATCTTTCTAATGTTCATACTACGTGTACTTTACCCCACATGAAGCCCTGATTTTGAATACCCTAACCGGCAGTCCTCATGGACCATCAAAACTATGTGGAAAACACCATTTTCATGGCTGAAACTGTATTTCCCAGACCGCCTTTTTCACCTGGAAGCCGAGATGAGAAAAAATGTGTTCTTTAAATTTAGTTCTTTTTTTGCATTAGAAAATATGACTCCCTGAGGACACCGGGATGGAAAGCCTCATCCCTCACCCACACAGCAGTCACAGAAGAGCTGGGTGGCTCCCTCACCTGCGACCCCTCCTCCTCAGCTTTGAGGTCTAAACCCCTGTGGGGAGAGTCCAAGCAGGACTGGGTGCCCCGAGCCTGGGAAAGCCTTGCTTCCTTCAGGAGCTCAATAGGCATTTGCTGAATGAATAAATGAACAAGCTCAACACCTGGCCCTTGCTCAGGCACACACAGATACTCCCAGGAAGGGGGCATGGCAGGCAAGGGAGGCCCCTGGCTCCTACTGACTCCCCGGAGGGCCCTGAGCAGTCTTGGAGCGGTGTGTTTCCCCCGATGGCTTTTGCCCCCTCAAGGCTGGCATCAGAAGGCAGGAGTCTCTCGTGACCTCATGCCCAGGGAATCGCTGGGTGTGAGCAGCATGGCCGAGGTGCAAACTTCAGCTCACTCACTCCGTCACCCTCCACAGCTGAGGTCTGTTTCGGGAACTCTGCTACATGAGTGTGTCTTCATTATACCGAAGGAACGATTTTCTTTCTTTTCTCTCTCCCTCTTTTTTTTTTTTTTTTTTTTTTTTTTTTTTTTTTTTACCATTGCTTAACTGAATGCTGTTTGCATCCCATGATGAGAAAAGGCTTTGGGCTTGGGAGTTGGGCGGGCAGGGGGGGAACAGCTTCCTGTGCAGGTGGATGGATGAGCCCTCAGGTGGGCTGACTCTGGGGGTGCCTGCAGTGGGGGCTTCCCTTCCCCCCGCCGCCCCATTCCTCCCACCTGTTCCAGACGGCAGTTCATCTCTGAAGCGGCTGTGGCTGTCCTTCCTCCTTTTGTCTTCTCTTCCTGGAATCTGGTAAGAGCCGCAGGAGATCATTGGAAGCCAGCCCTCCCCAGGTGCTCATCACAGGAAAAGCTTTCTGATTGGCCCGGCTGCTGCCACCCCTGCGGCTCCTGGTGGACCAGCAACTTTGATTTATCACTCTACCAGTAAATTCTAGTAAATAAGTGACAGAAATGCCTTTTCCCCAGTGACTCCCCAGCCCCACGATAATTAACTTGTTCTTTCATCCCTCTCTTACCAACCATGAAGCAGCGACATTCTCTGATGAATGAGTCGCCCATGACTATCTTCCCAACAGGTGTTTCACATAAAAGATGAGCCGTCCCAGGAACAGTGTGAAGCAGGTGTTGAAAACTAGAAGCTCATGGGTCAATTTGCCCCGTGCAATATGATTTTAAACATTGGGGAAAGCACAGATTTCACCTGGAAATTTATACTTTGGCCTTCTTTTGGAAACTGGAAGGTCATCTGGAGCTGATGGGCTTCCATTCCCTCCTGGCAATGAATGCCTGGGCAGGCTCACCCCCGTATGCCATGACCTCCCCTTCCTCTGGCTCTCTGATACCAAAGGCTGAGTATCAGTTGCTGTTTATGATTGTATTTGCTCTGTTACTTTCTTAAACCAGAGACATGTTGCTCCGTATTCATATGATGTGAATTGAAAACAGTTGCAAATTCTTTGTCACTTCTCCCATTGAGAGGTGAAGTCAGTTCCACCTCGTCTTGAATCAGGGCTGCCTGAGATTTTCTTTGCCCAACACAATGTAGCAGTGATGCTGGATAACTTCTGAAACTAGACCTGAAGAACCACAGTCTCTACTCCCACCTACGTGGAATACAACCTCCTAGAGCCCAGCTGTCACACTGTGAGAAGGCTGAGTCACTTAGTGTACCTGCAAAGAACTGGAGCTCTCCATTCTACAACTCCAGTTGAGCTCCCAGCCAACAGCCAGCCCAACTGTCAATCACATAGGTGAGCCATCCTGGACATTATTACCAGTCAGGCCTCCAGAAGACAGCCCTAGCTGACACCATCTGGAGCAGAAGAAACACCCAGCAGAGCCCTGCCCCACAAAATGGTAAGAGGTGATCACAAATGGTAAGGGATCACGAATAGTAAGAGATTGCAAATGGCTGCTGTTGCTTCATGCTACTAAGTTTCTGAGAGGTTTGTCTGGCAGCAGTAGCTAACTAAAACACCTTATCTTTATCAAGGTTTGGGAAGAAAAAAAGATAGGTCTTAAGGGTACGTATTTGAAAAAAAGTGAAAGAAAGTAAACATTTGTGGGACCAAGGACTCCGCCAGTTGAATTTGTACATAAATACTCAGCTTGCTTCAGAAATTCACACTGGTAAACGTCAAAAGAGTTCATCTGAGGCCTCTGATTCTGAGGGAACATGATCATTGATACAAAAACACTGGAGCCAGAGACCACAGCCTCCTAATGGCAAGCAATCATCAATTATCTGGCCTTCCATTTTCCCATCTATGAAAATGGAATAACAGTATCTGTTCAGTTCATCTTCTATGAATATGGTAGGACTCAAGGAAAATTATATATCTGAACATGTTTTATGAATTACAAAGGACTATAAATGCTAAGTATTGTTATTCATATAATGTACCGAATAATTTTTTAATTCTTGCAAAGAAATCTCCGTAGCTCTTAGAAACCCTCAAAGCATAATGTGTTAATAGTTACATTTGATATGCTAAGAGCTATTTATACTCAAATTTATTTATCCAACTGAACTTGAAGTCCATCTCTTTGGACCAGGAATAACAAAGAAGTCTCAGCTTAAGTGCCACGTCCAGTTGTGCGTACTGCCTGGAGAATTATGTTGAGAATGATGCTGAGGCCACATCTGGGAAGGCAGGGAGGTGGCATACAAGACATAAATCACTCTCCCAACATTTGACAGTCTTTTTTCTCAAGCCATTTTGTTTTGTTTTGCTTTGCTTTTCAGGGGCCTTAAAATGAAATAAGAAAATATGAGTTAGAACAAAAGAATTTGAGACCTCACTTCTTTACCTACCAACTACGTAACTGTGACCAGGGACAACAGATAACTCTCTGAGCCCAGTCCCGTGCTCTGAATCAACGATGTTGATGAGGAGGAGGAAGAGGAGGAGGATGAAGATGATGTCGATGAGATGATGAATAGCAAGGATGACCACGAGGAGATGATGATGATGATGATGATGACGATAATGATGATGACGCATCTGTGGAATATTTACTCCATGGCTAATATGTACTATTTCTTTCATTCTTCACGAGAATCCCTGGGGGAAGGTCTGCTTTTTCATTACCCCCATTTAACACATGAGAAGTGGAGGCACATACAGAGAAAAACCCTTGCCCAGGTCACACAGCTAAAGTGGGATTTGAATCTTGATAGTCTAAACCAAATATGAACAAATTTTTTCAATAAAAAGTCAGATGGTGGCTATTTTAGGCTTTGTGGGGCATACAGTTTTTATAACAACCCCTCAGCTCTGCTGTTGTAGTTCGAAAGCAGCCATAGACAATATGCAAACAAGTTTGTGTGCTGTGTTTGAATAAAACTTTATTTACAAAAGCAGACCATCAGCTAGATTTCACCTGGGCGTGTAGTTTTCCAATATGTGGTCTAAAGGAGTGCTGTCCAATAGAAACAGTGCAAGCCACAAATGCAAACCACGTATGTAATTTAACATTTCCTAGTCACATTTTAAAAGTAAAACTATGTGAAATTAATACTATATTTATAAACACAATATACCTAAAATATTATTTCAAAATGTAACCAATCTTTTACATTCTTCTTTTTTTATGTATTTGAAAGCCAGTGTATATTTTATACTTAGCGCCCATCACCACTTGGACCTGCTACATTTCAAGTGCTTGATGGTCACATGAGGCTGGTGGCTACACAGAGGACCTGGAAGTTCTAGAACCCAGCTCTTTGAATCCTCTTCCACGGGGATCACCAGGACTGTAACGTACAAGACCCACAATGGATGTCCAATTGTTGTCACTGGATTCAGCTGAGTCTCTTGGATGGGTTCCAGCCCATCTGAGAATCTATGAAACACTTCAAGACTTTAATTTTAATTTAGCAATCTGGAACCCAGAATGCATTTCTCCTCAGAAACAACTCTATAAATCACCATAGGTGCCTTGAGCTCTCACACACCAGGCCCTCATAAATGGTCACCATACCCGTTGAACGAAGTATGGCTTGAATTACCCCTAGTGGCCATTCAAAGGTTACTTTCCGTTAATTTTAACTAAGGATTCTGGGGAAAGACTACCCAGAGCAGCAGGACACAGCAGACAGTCCCTGAGCTTCGGTGGGGTGCCTGCCCATGGAACTGTCACCCTTGCTGGCACCAGCTCCAGATGCCCTTGCCGAAGTTCTGGGAAGATGCATTCCTAAGTCAGAGACACCCAGCCCAGGCTGGCCTTCATCAGGCTCTTGCATGTAGCTTCTGGTGTATGCTTCTCATCGTCTCCTAAGGGCACGCCTCAGGCCTTGGAAAAGTAAGCAATGGAGCATTCAGCAGTGATTCCCAGGCTGCGAAATTTCATAGGCCAATCAAAACTTTAAAATAAAAGAACTGGAGGACCTATGTAAGGTGGCCAACTTGTAATTTTTCCAAGTAAACATATTCAGGGAAAAAAAAGAAAAGAAACCTAGCGTCTATGGGTTCTATCATTTTCATAGCAAATCATGTCAGAATGGTATTTTATCACCAATAAAAGGAGGAAAACAATCTCTTTTTTTTAAATGACAACATTGTTTATGGACATTTTATTTATGGACATTAAATACTGTGCTGTAAACCGTTCAGAACTGAAATCTGTATTACCGTAGGCAAGTACAATGGGTAGACAGCACAGTGTTTTGTTAGAGTAAACCATTCTGAGTCTCAGAGAAGCATCACCGCATCAGATAGGTACTCTCAGAGTAAACATACTCATAAGAAGGAAAATGAAATAGATAAAAGCAACCTATTACAAATAAGAATTTCTTGAGACTGACAAGGGTGAGGAAGACTCCCATGTGAGCCTCTACCATGTGCCCAGTTTCTAGTTTAACACCTTGCAGAGAGCAGCTGCTATATAAAAATCTGTTGAAAGAACATCAGAAATCATTTCATTTACAGTAGGATTTACATATTTTCACATAGTCTCTCATTTAAACCTCCTATCAATTTCTTTCTTCATGATCTTTACTTCATTAGCTTCATTTACTTCATATATACTTTAATTTACATAATAAATCTATTATTTAAAAACTTTCAATAGATACAACAATTATGACATTTGATTAGGCTGGATTCTAACTTGCTTGGATGAGATTTATTTTGGAAACACACTTTCCAAGCAAAGAAAAACAATCAGTTTATAAGACACAACAAAAATGAAAAAAAGTGAGACAAATGTCTGCCTTAGAAGTTTGTCAGTAACCTCTTATATACACATATATAGTAACAGAGTGGTTGAGAGTCATCTTATACGATCCTTTAGAAGTGGTCCAATGGTTGAGAACTCTATAGAGATGCAGTCAGACAGAAATCATCATGACTTTCAGTGATCTTTTCTTTCCCGTAACTTTAATATCCTTTAGTTGGGGAGAGAAAGAAGTCCACTTTCATCTGCTGTATCTAAGATTTTACGAATCACCGGAGATTCAACCCCAAGTATGTATTGACAGGAGTGGGGCTCTAGCATATATACAGTAACAGCATGAGGCGAATCTGATTCTTTGCACTTCAGTTTCACAGTCACCCGTCTTGGTGACTGTAAATATCTCCATTTCCATAAAAATGTGACACCATCCTGACTGAGTAGGATCGTCTTGAAGATGATAAGCTCCAGCGGTATTCTCCTTAGCCCGTTCAATATGCTCTTCGTGGTTCCGTGTCCTGACACCCGCGTGTCCTGGGGGTGCTGGTTGGTGGAAATATGAATTCCGCTATGGCAGCCCCATGAAAGCAGTAGGAAGCACCAGGAAACCCTCTGATGAGTTGGTGATCCGTCAGTTTGGATATGTGGGCTGTCCCGACGGTGAGCACTGGCTGAGAGCCAGTAGCAAGGGCCTGGCGGATCGCGGGAGATCTCTGGTCTTTAGCTGATGGCAAATCTTCTTGACTTCTCCTAAAAGGCCCTCGGTATTTCTTCCTGCTGCTCCAGCTGCCTCCGAGTGAGGGGCTTCAATGGCGATCCTGGCAGTGATTGACCAAGTATGTCATTCACCGGAGATGCTCTGAGCCCGTCTGTAGAATGACTGCGCAGGAGTGCTGTCAAAATGACAACTTCACATTCACACGCTGCGGCTTCAGCTTCTGAAGGAACTTCGTGCCGGGGTCCGGGATGACACATGTGCGTCGCAGGCCTGGGTCTGGGCCGGCTCTGTCTCCAGCTGCAGGGTGTGCGGACCGCTTCCCGCCCCCACGGGGTAGCACGGCGTCATCCGGCCTTCGGTACTGTGAGTGGGAACCGCATTCGATTTTTCCTTTTCCTCTGGTTCTTCTTCAAGGAGAAGGTTCTTGGCCAACAAACGCCCAAGGCAGTACCATGAATGTTTATTTTCTGACCCGTTTCTCTCTCTTCGTGGTGCTGGCGAACGTTTTCCGCGCCGCGCCTGTGAGTCAGGCTCCGCTCCGCAGGAACAACCGCGTTGTCTACACAGCGGTTCCGAAAGCTGCCTTGGGTCAGGGCCCCGCGAGCCGTTCCTCCGTCCTCAGCCTCCCGGCCCCGAGGCCGGCGCCCCCTCCGTGTCACCGCGCCGCCCTCCTGCTCCACCTCGAAGGCAGCCTCTGCCCCTCCCCACCGACACGAGGGGACTCTGCACTCGCCGTTTGGAATAGTATGGCTGCATACTATTCCAGGACGTATAGGTGCCACATTTTCTTTAGCCTACCATTGATGGGCATTTAGGTTGATTCCCTGTCTTTTCTATTGTGACTAGCACTGCAATGAACATGATACGTGCATGTGTCTTTATAACAGAATGATTTCTACTCCTTCAGTAATGGGATTGCTGGGTTGAATGGTATTTCTGTCTTTGGGTCTTTGAGGAATCACCACACTGTCTTCTACAATGGCTGAACTAACTTACAACCCCCCAAACAGTGTATATCTGTTCCTTTTTCTCTACAACCTTGCCAGCATCTGCTATTTTTTTGGTTTTTAATAATAGTCATTCTGACTGGTGTTAGATGGTATCTTGTTGTGGTTTTGATTTGCATTTCTCTAATTATCAGTGATGTTGAGCTTTTTAATGTTTTGCCAAGGACCATGAAAACTTTGCCTCCAGAACAAATGCTCTGGGGTTACCATTTGGAAACCCCTATCTCCTAGACCAGGCGTCCCCAAACTTTTTACACAGGGGCCAGTTCACTGTCCCTCAGACTGTTGGGGGGCCGCTGCATACTGTGCTCCTCTCACTGACCACCAATGAAAGAGGTGCCCCTTCCTGAAGCGCGGCAGGGGGCTGGATAAATGGCCTCAGAGGACCGCATGCGGCCAGCGGGCCGTAGTGTGGGGATGCCTGTGACCTAGAAGGTTTCGCTGTAGTTGTATAAGGCAATGGAAGGTTCTAGACAGAAAAGAGAGGGAGGAGCACTGGAACAGCTAGGAATGGAGCCAACAGGAGGAAGGTGGCACCCCTCTAAGGGTTTCAGGTGAGAGGAATCCATACAGCATCAAACGTATCTTTCATTGGCACAAATATCTTATGCTTGTTTCTTGTGGTAGACACTATCTGCACGTCCCTTTTACTTCTTTTGATCCTTCTAGAAACACCACAAGATAAACAGGAGAGATACTATGCATTTTACAGATGAACAGTAACAAGTATGCAATTCCAAGGATCAGTGCTATGGCTTCAACGTTCATGTCTCAAAAATTCCCGTGTTGGAATTTAATACCTAACGTGATGGTATTAAAAGGTGGGACTTTTGGGAAAGTGACTAAGTCCTGAGGCCACACTCTGAGGAATGGATTCATGCTTTTACAAAAAGGTTGGAGAGCCCCGGGGCCTTTCTGCCCTTCCCTCTTTCCTGCTGTGTGAAGACACAGCGTTCAGGCCCTTTCACCCTCCCACAGTGTGAGGGTGCATTAGAGGCACCGTCTTAGAAGCAGAGAGCAGCCCTCCCCAGACACTGAGTCTCTGGGGCCTTGGCCTTGGACTTCCCAGCCTCCAGAATGTAAAAAATCAGTTCCGAATAGCTGGGCGCGGTGGCTCAAGCCTGTAATCCCAGCACTTTGGGAGGCCGAGGCGGGTGGATCACGAGGTCAAGAGATCGAGACCATCCTGGTCAATATGGTGAAACCCCGTCTCTACTAAAAATACAAAAAATTAGCTGGGCATGGTGGCGTGTGCCTGTAATCCGAGCTACTCAGGAGGCTGAGGCAGGAGAATTGCCTGAACCCAGGAGGCGGAGGTTGCGGTGAGCCGAGATCGCGCCATTGCACTCCAGCCTGGGTAACAAGAGCGAAACTCCGTCTCAAAAAAAAAAAAAAAAAAAAAAAAAAAAAAAAAAAAAAATCGGTTCCGAATATTTATGAATCACCCAGTCTCAGGTATTCCATTATAGCAGCACCAACAGGCTAAGATAATCACAAATACATACATTTTATATATATATATATATGTCCACATTTGGATATTTTGGAGACTTTTTACTGTACCCAAGCAATGTGTTTGAAAAATTAGTGCTCTTGGGTTGTGTAAATTCCCATCACTCATTTGTGATCCATCTGTAGAGCAGTAATAATACTCAGTGACATTGAGGACCTCATGAGTTCCTGTAAAAGGTTTTCTCCTCATGGGTAGGCAGTAGCCCTCAGCCACCTCCTCTCTGCTGCCGACAGGGATCTGAGGGCCTTGGTCCAGGCTCAGCGCTACTCAATGCCTCGACTATCTGTTTCGGTCCTAAAAGCTTACTGCTTGTATCCGATTTGCGATGACCCTGTCTCACCCATTGCTGACCTGGCATTGCTGGCCCCACAGCTGAAGGCTGGCAGATGTAGGCCTGGGGTTTGCAACGTGGCTTCAGTGATGTTTCCTGCGTAACCATCTTGGAAGGACAATTGTTAACGGTAGCATATTATCATGCCAGCGTTTTCCTGACTCTGGGCGGAGTACTGCGATACTGAGCGCAAAATTATTTTCAGCTTAGTACTAAACAATTTCGCCCTTCCCGATCTCTGGAATTTCGCTTTGACTGGGAATCAACTTTGATGAAAAAGCCTTCCCTTCTTATGTTTGCATCTAGCAAATGTTATGCCTTAAATGTCCCCCCCTTTTTTCCACATGACTTCATGTGCAAGCGCTCTGCCTGCCTTAATGAGTAGCTGCAGCAAACGCACGGTGGGGGACTGTCTCACTCAAGGCAGGAGCAGAAGCCCGGCTGCCACAAAGCGGTGGGTCCAAAGGGCTGGGACCCTGGACCCAGGCTTGGTCTTGGCTCACAGGTTCCTTTTGGGGCTTGAGGCCAGGGAGGGAGGAAGAGACACACGGACTGTTGGTGAGCTTGCCCCGGTCTTCAGCAATCTTTCCTGGAGACGGTGCCTGCAGGAACCTTGCTCACCATGAGAAAGCATGTGCTGCCCCTGCGTCACTCTTGCCTGAGTTTTAACTTCATTAATGTTACCCCTGTTCTCCTCTCCCACTGCCCTTCCCACAAAGGTAAACATTTAAGGGACCGATGTGTGGCTGTAGGGAGCATGCCACCGCTCTGTGTGCCGCAGACGGCACTTCCCTATCTTCAGTGTGCCCGCCTGGGCATCCTTATTCACAGATTCCGATTCAGGAGTGGAGGCAGAATCTGCATTTCTGCCTGTGCCTCTGGCCCCCACTCTCACAGTGGCGGGCTCTAGACCGCATTTGGTTTCTGCCTTTTCACTCTGAACTGCTATGAACCTTGTCTGTGGCCACTAAGTACCCAGACCGCTCTGCCTCAGGCACTGCTCACGTGTGGTCTCCCTCTCCTGCAGACGGTGCTGCCGTGAAGCACATAGTCGAGGGGGGCATGACCCCCATGACCTGTGAGCAGGTAGGAGCAGAATTGCTGCACGTGGGCTTCGTGTGCACTTAGGTGCTGCCCGACTGGGTGTGGTGGCTCACGCCCGTAATCCCAGTACTTTGGAAGGCTGAGGCGGGGGCATCACTTGAGCTCAGGAGTTTGAGGCCAGCGTGACCAACATGGCGACACCACATCTCTACTAAAAATACAAAAATTAGCCAGGTGTGGTGGGGTCTGCCTCAAATCCCAGCTACTTGGGAGGCTGAGGCAGGAGAATCGTTTGAACCCAGGAAGTGGCGATTGCAGAGTGAGACTCCATCTCAATAATAATAATAATAATAATAATAAAAAGCACTGCTAGATTGCTTTTATTTTATTTTTTTATTTTTTTATTTTTTTGAGACAGAGTCTTGCTCCATCACCAGGCTGGAGTGCAGTGGCACGATCTCGGCTCACTGCAATCTCCGCCTCCTGGGTTCAAGCGATTCTTCCACCTCAGGCTCCCGAATAGCTGGGACTACAGGCACGTGCCACCACACCCAGCTAATTTTTTTGTATTTTTAGTAGAGACAGGATTTCATCATGGCCAGGATCGTCTCGATCTCTTGACCTTGTGATCCGCCCACCTCGGCCTCCGAAAGTGCTGGGATTACAGGCGTGAGCCACCGCACCCGGCCTAGATTAATTTTAAACAAGCCCTGCCTCTGTTAAAATGGTGTTGCCACGACTCTCCACTATTATCCCAAAGTAAAAGTTCCATGATAGTGATAGTAATATTCAAGACAGGCAGACACTGTGGAGGGAGGTCCCCGTGACAGCAACTAAGGGGAACACCAAGCAGAGGCCAGACATGGCTAATGCGGGGACAGCCTGTGACATAGGACTTAACCACATCTTCTTGTCTCCAAGAAATCCAGGATGAAATCTCTGCTGCCTGCTACAGCCTGTGGCTTTGGATCGCCTCGAGGCCCCAGAGAGTCAGGTAATATCTTGAAGCCACTTTTCACGTTTCGGCTCACTGGTTCCCACCTCACTTGTGACAGAAGGGCTGTTCGCCATCCCCTTTCACAAATGAGAAAGCAAAGGCCCGCGTCTCCCTCCCACGCTCTTATCTCTAGAGTATAGCAGCTCGTTGGGATGGGAATCAAGTGGTGAGTTCCATTTCTGATGGGGTGGGGGGTGCGATATGGGAACAGTAACTTCTCAGAGAGTCTTGCCTTATAGGAAGAAATATTTTCATAATATACGAGAGGAAACTGAGGCACAGCGGAACTAAAAGCCACTCACCTCAGCCACATTCACGAGAGGGAGAGGCAGCGTTGCTTGGCTCTGCAGCCCGGGTCCGGAGGTGGGGGGAGCACACTCCTCACCCTTCTTGTGTCCCCTTGCGGAGGTCACTTGATCGGTTTACTGAATTGCCCGACATCTGTTTAACTCAGGATTCAGATTGAGCACTCGCCAGCTTTGAAAGTGTGAGACCATTTGCTGCCCCTTCTGACCTCTGCCTTCTGCTTGTGAGTCAGGCATGCTGGTTTCATCCCACAGTCTGGAACACTGGGAAGCTGGGGTGCCTGACACCCATGCCCCATGGGTCCCACGCACACTCTCACCGTTTCTTTCCACAGAGGAAGGTTCCCGAGAGACACTCTACGCGGGAAAGAGTTCATGCGCGTGCACGTCACCACCTTCTGCCCTCGGCACTGACTCATGGGGCGCTTCTCAACTGTGGCACAGTGTGACAACTAATGTGTCCCCTCACATTTCCAAATCCGGGGGTGGTGCAGGAGGCAGCAGGCGGTACTTGTCACTGTTGCACCCTTTGACGCATGCTGCCAGTCCTGCCATCACTGCTGGATGCTCACTGGAAAGGTCTAGCTGAGTCTCTTAGGGCGTGAGGATATTGGAGCACAGAGGTGGCTCCTCCGAGAAGCCTGAGAAGTGTGAGTGTGTCAATGCAGGCTGAGGCTGTGTCTCCCTGGGATTGGAGCCAGCCAACCTCACCCTCCACGCAGCACAAACACCCAGCTCCTCCAGGGAAGTGTTCATGGCCAGACTCCCATGTTCCCTGCCATCAGCAAGGCCCTGATGTAACACCTCCTCCCACACCAGCCACCATCATCTCTCTCCTCCTCTGTCTTTCTCCTCCTTGGGCCTCCTCCTCCTCCTCCTCCTCCTCCTCCTCCTCCTCCTCCTCCTCCTCCTCCTCCTCCTCCTCCTTCTCCTCCTCCTCATGAGACACACTTGTTATATCTCCAAATGGAACAAAAAAGTCTCATCATCATCATGTTCTCCCTCTTCCTCCCCTTCTTCCTCAGAGGTTGATATGTGGTTGATATGGTTTGCCTCCCCCTGAGAAGTGTGATTTGTCTGTATCCCCACAAATCTCACCTTGAATTGTAATAATCCCCATGTGTCAAGGGGACAGGTACCGCCATGCGGCTGTTCTCATGATAATGAATGAGTTCTCATGAGATCTGAATATTTTATAAGGGACTTTCCCCGCTTTGCTCGGCACCTCTCCTTCCTGCTGCTATGTGAAGAAGGACATGTTTGCTTCCCCTTCCATCGTGATTGTAAGTTTCCTGAGGCCTGCAGAACCACTGAGTCAATTAAACCTCTTTCCTTTTTAAATTTCTCAGTCTTGGGCAGTTCTTTCTAGCAGCTTGAGAACGGACTCATACAGTGATAAAATATAAATTGGACTTTCCAGTGTGCTCACACCATAAGGAAGAGAACAGCATCGTTTCTGCAGCAGACAATGTGACCGCCATTAGAGTGTTTACATCTGTGACTGTCCAGTATTCATAGGTCAGGATGCTGGTACGACTTTCTGAGATAGAGAATTATCTTCTCACACGGAAGCTGCTGTGTGGCCCTCCCGCCCCTTGGTCATTCATGGCTGGGTGAAGGGACCCAAAAATAGAGACCAAAAAAATCAGATTCTTGGATTTTCAGTTCTGAATAGACTCTTGAAACTCAAAGGTCATGGCCTGGAAAGCCCAGGCACTAATTTGTAAAAGTTGGGAGTTTAGAGAGAAGAAAAGAGCCCAGGCTCCCTGCCAGGTGTCACACCCTGGGCCTCACGGAGGCCTCCTCTTTCATCACATGGCACAGCGACATTTTCTGCTGAAAACAGAAAAGGCCTCCCTCCCCAGGACCCACCGTCCCTACCCCTCTGCCTTTCTTTTCTCCATTTCTTTCACCTGAAGGCTTCACCGCTGACGTTTGGAACATTCTCCTGCTGTTTCATCACACTTGAGATTCCAGGCAAAGAAATTCTGTGTTCAAACAACAAGGTAACCCCGTAAATAATAAAACGTGTCAGGCCTTCCTGGTATAAGAACAAGAACATGATATAGACACGCACTACCTAATAGAAGAGGAGGCCCAATTTCAACCACATAAAGGGTTCAAGAAGTTCTGTGTTGATTTCTCCTTCACATAAAATAAACACTGGAGAGTCCAGAGACAGGAGAGTAGGGAGCTGCTGGTGTGCTGAGGATTTCACTGCCACCTAGCATCAAACCCTGCTACGAGCATTACCATCACTGATCTTTACATTTCTAAGAGATGGGCCGTTTCATTGCACGGGTGTCACGAAAACAGCAAAATCCCACATGAAATCAGGCACAGCTCAGGACTGCCCTTTTGCAGAAACTGGCTTTTTAGTTACAGGATTCTCCAAGGTGGTCTCACACGTTTCTAATGAATTGGGTTGGGAAGCTACTGCTTTAGAGAGCAGAAGCCGTTTCAAGAGTGTGCTCTCTCTGGGTTATGGAAGTCACGGAGGCAGGACACCGGGCCCTTCCTAGCTGACTCCATCTCTCTCTGCTAGTCCTGAACCTGAGAAATTGTCCTCATAAACTAGGCAGACAGGACTGTCAGAAACCAATCCAGAACACGAATGTCTAATGCGGGACTATTCCTGTGACCTCTTAGCCGAACCTCCCTCTGCCTTCAGGATCAGGCCAGCCTTAGAATCTCTGACTGCTAGAGGCTGGACTTGCAGTGAAACCTGTCCTAGCAGATAAAGATCCTGTATTGAGAGAGTTAGAGAAATGATCTAATTTGCCAGCCAACCTCTGTGACTTAAATCTTCAGAGGCCTTCCTTTGGAAAGAAAGGAAGGCATTCCGTTTGTCACTAAGATGGCTAAGGTGGTGAGTTAATAACTCGATGAATAATTGATGCCATGAGACTGGAAAAAGCTGGGCTGCGATCATTTTAGCCCTACCTGAGCTGTCTTCCATGCGGCGGTGCTTACAACTCCGTAACCCAGACCTGGGGAATGTTCTGTCCGCCAACTGTGTCGTTTCTGTTGGGACTGTGGGCTAATACCACACCCTGTGGGTGGTTCCATAAGGAATAGATATGGTCACTGCTCTGGAAAGAGGAAGGTTCTAGTATGAGGAACAGGGGGTCTGGAAGTGGAGCTCAGAGATGGGATTAGGTACTTCCCTCTCGGGGTTGTTTCTGCCTGGAGTTTGCGGTGCGGCAGTGCTCAGAGCGCTTCCTGCAGCAGGAAGAGTGTGCACCTGGTGAGGACTCCGAGAAGGGGCTGGGCTGTGCGTTTCCTGTAAGTTCTCCTCTGTGTCATATTTCCGTCTTGCTCTTCTCAAACTTCAGCCCACTCTTCTAAAAAGGTACGGTGGGGAACAGTGGCTCACACCTGTAATCCCAGAACTTTGGGAGGCCAAGGCAGGAGGACCACTTGAGGCCAGGACTTCAAGACCCATCTGGAAAACGTAAGAACACCTCCTCCATCTCCAGAAAAAAATAAACAAATCAGCTGGGTATTGTGATGCATGCCTGTGGTCCCTGCGACTCCAGAGGTTGAGGTGAGATCATCACTTGAGCCCAGGAGGCGGAGGTTGCAGTGAGCGGGGATCACGCCACTGCGCTCCAGCGGGGGTGACAGCAAGACTCTGTCTCAAAAATGAACAAAACCAAGGACACAGTCTGATCTCTGCTGTGATAGAGAATTAACAAAGCGGCTGGTCAGTGGTACAGAGGAGAGCAAAGAGCCTCACTGGGAACACGCCGTTGCTGGGACCGCGAGGCCCACTGGTCAGTGTCTCCAGGGCCACCAGCGGCAGCAGCGCACAGGCGCCTGTTGCTAGGGAGACCTGTACTCTGCCCTATCCGGGAAGTTATTCATCTCGTGTGCATACAACTGAGTTCCTGCTCCTTCAGTGAACCTCGAGCATCTGGATCAAGCAGGGAAGCGTCAAGAGACACTGCCCTTGCCGTGAATTTGACCAGCAGGACGTGGGGTGGTTTTACATTTAGCATCACGTCTCCTAATATCCATTCGTCCCTTCTTTCTTTAGCGACAGAACCCCTGAAATTTACCTGGGTGTGTAGGTGCCCAAAATAAAGTCCGTCTTTTCCCACCACCCCTGCAGCTCAGTGTGGGGTGTGGGCAAGCCCCGGCCAATGGGACGGGAATAGAAGGGACGTGTGCTCAGCATGGTGGCCCGCGAGGGAAGGACAGGTCTTGTGCTGCCCACTCTCCACCCCACTTGCCAGAAAGTTGCTGCAGTGGACACCGTGGTACGGTGGGTGCTGTGGATGCCACAGGGCATGGTGGTGAGCACCTTCAGCCGTGTGGAAGAGATGTCGTTCCAGGGCGGGTCTGCACACTATCTGCCCTGCTCACAGGAGCTACTGTGTGAACCTCGTTCCCAGTGCGTGAGGTGAGGACAGGGATACACTTTCAGAGCACCTTGATATTGGCTTGACATTCACGCACATGATCTGTGGATGCACCTCAAGATATTGACCAGACCTGGGCATGAGCCAGGCACTTTTTATGCCAAAGCCACACAGCGCTCTGAGATAGATTGGAAATTTAAATGATAACAGAAATAATGACAGTGGTTCACCAGATTGTGTGAGGAACACTGCTGGAAGGGACGGCAGAGTCACAGAGAGAAGGCAGGGCCTGGGTGCTGTGGAGCCAGCCCAGCCACCCCACCGCAAATCCTCCTACGTTTACAGAACAGAGAAACTCTTCCCTGGTTTAAGCTGCCTTACATTTGGGGGCCCGTTTGTTTCTCAGCCTAAACTGTACCCTGTCGGGTGTGCCTGTGTATGAAGAGCATGTGGGCCTAGCTGATGGACCAGACACTCCATGTACTGGCACATAACATTCTGACGGACAGGGACTTTCCAGGGGCGCCCGTGAGCCACCCCCCATGACATTCCTAGAAACAGATGGGGTGGGCTTTGCAAAGAGAAGGGTTTCTTATGTAAACAAGTTGAAAGATATGGTCCTTGAAGCTGAAAGAGGGGCTACCATGTGACTAGAGAGACTTTTAACATTTGGACCCTACCTTCCAGGAATCCACAATCGATTTGCAGCCCAGTGGAGGCAGAGCGGAGGAGGGTGGGAGAGGAGGCTAACCCGCAATGCGAGGACACGCAGGGCGACCCCCAGAGGCTGCCCCCGGCCAGGAGTCACCTGCGAACTGAGGTGGCCAAGGCAGGTTCTGTGGTAGAGGACGAATGCCTGCAGATGGGAACCAGCCACAGAGGATGCTCAGAGAGGAGCAGCGTGCCGGTGAGGCGGGCCCTCCACGTGGCTCTGTCCTCCCCAGGCCCCCACCCCCAGCACGTGGGAAGTGCAGTGGGGAATCCTGCCCACAGCACAGAAAATGCTCTGAACAGACTCAGCCTGCAAGCAAATCAGTGGCATGCCCAGATGCAGGGCTGGGGGAGCCTGACACAGGCTAACACCCAGCAGCAATCTGATTCATACTCAAAATAGTG
This sequence comes from Saimiri boliviensis, assembly GCF_048565385.1. Classification (NCBI taxonomy): domain Eukaryota; kingdom Metazoa; phylum Chordata; class Mammalia; order Primates; family Cebidae; genus Saimiri; species Saimiri boliviensis. The sequence goes on along the minus strand of NC_133450.1, from coordinate 239,287,430 downwards.
ACAAACAGGCCGCTGTCTGCAAGGCTCCTCAGTGAGGCCGGGGGAGGGGTGCGTGGCTTCAGAGGGGGAACAGGAAGTGCCTTCCAGTCCAAGTGTGTTTGAGGTTTGTGGATTCTTTGGCACAATGATGGCTGGGAATTTATTTGTTACGTCGAAGTGGAGAGTTTTATGTTTGAGTCAAAAGCACACACAAAAGCCCATTGTAGAAAATCAGGCTCTATGATGACATAAATGTGCTTTATATAAAGTAAAAAGAAAAGGCGAAAACAAAGGGTTTTAAAGGACAAATAAACCACGCAGCTTGTAAATTATGAGAGAGTCTGAGGATAACGGGAACGGGTCCAGGATGCGTTTCTGTTCTCCGCCAGGCCTGACGGGAGCCCCCGCAGTACAACCAGCTCCTGCTCGGAACTGGCCCCAGGCAGACGAATGGAAGACAGGATGGTTCCTTCCCCAGGCCCAGCACCGTGATGATTCTAATCCCATTGGACACCCGGCTTCAGGTTTTATACAGCTGAGTTGATGAAGAACAGACTAGGAGGAAAACAAGGGGCAGAAGGTAGGTGGGACGCCTCAACTCGTCCTGAGCGCACCCCACAAAAGTGGTATTAACGCAGCCCCCTCTCCGATCTCAAGCTGCCCTTCAACCTATAGGGACTTTGCACGTGGTTGCCGGAGGTTGACCTGCCCCTGTCAGAGGTGTTTAAACCGGACTGACTCTAGCTTGGTCAAATAAGGCTGAGAGCCACTGGGCTGCATTCCCAGGAAGTCAGGCGTTCTAAGGCATAGGATGAGACAGGAGGTCGGCACAACATGTAGTTCATAAAGACCTTGGGATAAAATAGGCTGCAGGAAAGAAGCTGGCTGAAACACGCCAAAACCAAGATGCTGACGAGAGTGACCTCTGGTCATCCCCATTGCTGCACTTCCACCAGCGCCAGGACAGTTTACAAATGCCCCGGCAACGTCAGGAAGTTACCCTATGTGGTCTAAAACGGGGAAGCATGAATAATCCACCCCTTGTTTAGCATATACGCATAGAAATAACCACAGACGCAGGCAACAGGCAGCCCTCGGGGTTACTCTGTCTATGGAGCAGCCAATCTTTATTCCTGTACTTTCTTAATAAACTTGCTTTCACTTTACGACTCGCCTTGAATCCTTTCTTGTGAGAGGTCCAAGAACCCTCTCTGGGGGTCTGGATCTGGACCCCTTTCCAGTAACACTCCTATTGCGAGAAGGTGCCTTACATGCCGGGGTTCTGGTGCCATGATGTATCTTCACTCTGGGTAGTTTGTTGCTAGCTTTTTTAACAGCTTAATTGAGATATAGGTAAGACATAGTTCATTAGTTACGATATAGTTCCGTTCTTGTGTTGCTGTAAAGGAATACCTGAGGTTGGGTAACTTATAAGAAAAGAGATTTGTTTGGCTCGTAGTTCTGCAGATGGTACACGGCACCAGCACCTGCTTCTGGTGAGGGCCTCAGGACGCTTCCAATCGTGACGGAAGGCAAAGAGGGAGCAGGCAGAGTGGGAGCAAGAGAGAAGGAGGGAACCCAGTCTTTCGGACAGCCAGATCTCATGTCAACTGAGAACTCACTCACCACCAAGGGGATGGTGCTAAGCTATTTGTAAAGGGTCCACCCCACAATCCCGTCACTCCCACCAGGACCCACCTCCAATGCTGGAGATCACATTTCAGCAAGAGATTTGGAGGGGAAATCCAAACTATGGATGCCCTCCAATGCCCATATATGGCACCATTTACTCATTTCAAGTGGACAATTCAGGGGACTTAAGTATATTCATAGATAGGTGCATCTGTAAACAGGTGCACACATCGACATGGTCAGTTTCAGAACATGTTAATCACCTCAAAAAGAACTTGATACTGCCGGGCGCGGTGGCTCACGCCTGTAATCCCAGCACTTTGGGAGGACGAGGCGGGTGGATCACGAGGTCAAGAGATCGAGACCATCCTGGTCAACAGGGTGAAACCCCGTCTCTACTAAAAATACAAAAAATCAGCTGGGCATGGTGGCGCGTGCCTGTAATCCCAGCTACTCAGGAGGCTGAGGCAGGAGAATTGCCTGAACCCAGGAGGTGGAGGTTGCGGTGAGCTGAGATCGTGCCATTGCAGTGGGGGATTGTATACCAGCTTCAATGACACTAACGTTAATAAGTTCTGATGACCCATGACCATCAGACCAGCCTCTAATCTTTATTATTTTCTTTTTCTGCTTCTTTCAGGTTTAGCTCTTCTTTTTCTTTTTTTTTTTTTAAGATGGGGTTTCACCATGACGGCCAGGCTGGTCTTGAACTCCTGACCTCAGGTGATCTACCACCACGGCCTCCCAAAGTGCTAGGATTACAGGCGTGAGCCACCGTGCCCGGCCTAGCTCTTCTTTTTCTAATGTCTTAAGGTGGAAGTTTAGATTATTGATTTAAAATCTGTCTTCTTTTTCCTTTACTTTAAATTATTTATTTATTTAGTAGAAACAAGGTCTCACTATGTTGCCCAGGCTGATCTCAAAGTCCCAGTCTCAAGCAATCCTCCCACCTCAGCCTCCCAAGTAGCTAGGGACTACAAACATGTACCACAATGCCCAGCTAATTTTTATTTTTATTTTTGTAAAGACAGGGTCTCACTGTGTTGCCCAGGCTGGTCTCAAACTCCTTGCTTCAAGCAATCCTCCCACCTCAGCCTCCCAGTGTGCTGGGATTACAGGTGTGAGGCACTGTGCCTGCCCTTCTTTCTTCATACAGGCATTGCATCTAGAAAGTTCCCTCTAAGCACTGCTTTAGCTGAATACCAAAAGTTACAGTATATTGTTTCTTCATTATCATTCATCTCAGACTCTTTTCAGATTTCCCTTCTGACTTCTTTGACTCAATGATTATTAGGGAGTGTGTTGTTTAATTTCCGCTTCTCTACGAGTTTCCCAAATCCTTTCTACTTTCTACTTTGATTTCTACTTTCATCTCACTGCAGTCACAGAACATACATTTGTACTATTTCTGTGCTCCGGATTTACTTGTTTGTTTCGAGGCCTAGCACGTGGCCTGTCATGGAAACTGTGCCATGTGCACTTGGGAAGAGTGCAGATTCTGTTGTTGCTGGTGGCGTGATCTATAGACGTCTGTTAGGTTTAATTCATTTACAGTGTCATTTAGGGTCTTTATTTCTTTGTTGATCTTTGGTCAATAGGAAATTGTTGAAAGTGGGATGTTAACGTCTACAATTATTGTTGAATTGGCTATTTCTCCCTTCCTTTCTTCTGGGTTTTCTTCATGAATTTTGGTACATTATTAAGTGAATTTATGTTCATCATTGTTCCTCTTCCTGATGAATTGATTCTTTATCATTATAAAGTATCCTTCTTCATTCTTCTTTATCTATGTCCTTCTTTATCTCTTTATAACAGTTTTTGTTTTACAGTCTATTTTGTCTGATATCAGTGTAGCCACTCTAGCTTTGATATGGTGGTCATTTGCACGATCTATCTTTTTTCCATGCTTTTGTATTCAGTCTGTTAGTATCTTTGAATCTAACATGTGTCCCCTGTAGACAGTATATAGTTGGATCGTGTCTTTTTTAGTCTAGTCTGACAATTTCCGTATTTTGATTGGATTGTTCATTCACATTTAATGTTATTAATGATATAATTAAATGGATGTCTGATACTTTGCTTTTTATGTTCTATATGTCTTATTTTTTTTTTGTTCCTCTAATCTTCCTTTTTATTATTTATTTTTTACTGTATTTGGGCTCTGGGGTACATGTGCACATCCTGCCTCCTGCAGGATTCTTGCGTAGGTACGTACATGCCATGGTGGTTTACAGTCTCCATCCCTGCAATCCCCGTCGCCTGTGTCAGGCTTTTCTCCCAGTGTTCTCCCTCCCCATCCTCCCTGTGCCCACCCCCGCGCTGTCCTTCCCCTCCCCTCCCCTCTCCCCTCCCACCTAGCCCTGTGAGTGTTGTTCCCTTCCCTGTGCCCAAGTGTTCTCATTGTTCATCACCCACCTATGAGTGAAAACATGTGGTGTTTGGTTTTCTGTTCTTCTGTCAGTTTGCTGAGAATGATGGTTTCTAGATTCATCCATGTCTCTACAAAGGACATGAACTCATCATTTTTTATGGTGCATAGTATTCCATGGTATATACGTGCCACATTTTTTTTTTGTCCAGTCGATCATTGATGGGCATTTGGGTTGGTTCCAGGTCTTTGCTATCCTAAACAGCACCACAGTGAACATACATATGCATGTGTCTTTATGATAGAATGATTTATAATCCTTTGGGTATATACCCAGTAATGGGATTGCTGGGTCAAATGGAATTTCTATTTCTAGATCCTTGAGGAATTGCCACACTGTCTTCCACAATGATTGAACTAATTTACACTCCCACCAACAGTGTAAAAGTGTTCCTATTTCTCCACATCCTCTCCAGCATCTGTTGTCTCCAGATTTTTTAATAATCACCATTCTAACTGGTGTGAGATGGTATCTCAATGTGGTCTTGATTTGCATTTCTCTAATGACCAGTGATGATGAGCATTTTTTCATATGTTTGTTGGCCACATATTTGTCTTCTTTTGAAAAGTGTCTGTTCATATCTTTCACCCACTTTTGAATGGGTTTGTTTTTTTCTTATAAATCTGCTTTAGTTCTTTGTAGATTCTAGATATTGCCCCCTTGGTCTGAAGGGTAGATCATGAAAATTTTTTCCCATTCTGTTGGTTGCCAGTTTAATGGTTGTTCCTTTTGCTGTGTAGAAGATCTTAAGTTGAATTAGGTCCCATTTGTCTATTTTGGCTTTTGTTGTCATTGCTTTCGGTGTTTTAGTCATGAAGTCCTTGCCTGTGCCTATGTCCTGAATGGTTTTGCCTGGGTTTTCTTCTAGGGTTTCTATGGTGTTAGTTCTTATGTTTAAAACCTTAATCCATCTGGAGTTAATTTTTGTATAAGGTGTAAGGAAGGAGTCCAGTTTCAGCTTTCTGCACATGGCTAGCCAGTTTTCCCAACACCATTTATTAAACAGGGAATCATTTCCCCATTGCTTGTTTTTGTCAGGTTTATCAAAGATCAGATGGTTGTAGATGTGTGGCACTGCTTCTGAGGCCTCTGTTCTGTTCCATTGGTCGACATCCCTGTTTTGGTACCAGTACCATGTTATTTTGATTACTGTAGCCTTGTAGTATAGTTTGAAGTCAGGTAAGGTGATGCCTCTAGCTTTGTTCTTTTTGCTTAGAATTGACTTGGCTATGCGGGCTCTCTTTTGGTTCCTTATGAAGTTCAAAATGTTTTTTTCCAGTTCCGTGAAGAAGGTCAATGGTAGCTTGATGGAGATAGCATTCAATCTATAAATTACTTTGGGTAGTATGGCCATTTTCATGATACTGATTCTTCCTAACCATGAGCACGGACTGTTTTTCCATCTGTTTGTGTCCTCTCTTATTTCCTTGAGCAGTGGTTTGTAGTTCTCCTTGAAGAGATCTTTTACCTCTTTGTTAGTTGTATTCCTAGGTATTTTATTCTCTTTGTAGCAATTGTGAATGGGAGTTTGCTCATCATTTGGCTGTCTGTCAGTTATTGGTGTATAGGAATGCTTGTGATTTCTGCCCATTGATTTTGTATCCTGAGACTTTGCTGAAGTTGTTTATCAGCTTAAGGAAGTTTTGAGCTGAGACGATGGGGTCTTCTAAATATATGATCACGTCATCTGCAAATAGGAACAATTTGACTTCTTCTTTTCCTAATTGAATACCCTTTATTTCTTTTCCTTGCCTAATTGCTCTGGCTAGAACTTCCAATACTATGTTAAACAGGAGTGGTGAGAGAGGGCATCCTTGTCTAGTGCCAGATTTTAAAGGGAGTGCTTCGAATTTTTGCCCATTCAGTATGATATTGGCTGTGGGTTTGTCATAAACAGCTTTTATAGTTTTGAGATACATTCCATCAATACCTAGTTTACTGAGAGTTTTTAGCATAAAGGCTGTTGAATTTTGTCGAAGGCCTTCTCTGCATCTGTTGAGATAATCATGTGGTTTTGTCTTTGGTTCTGTTTATCTGGTGAATTACTTTTATAGACTTTCATATGTTGAACAAGCCGTGCATCCCTAGGATGAAGCCTACTTGATCATGGTGGATAAGCTTTCTGATGTGCTGTTGGATCCAGTGTGCCAGTATTTTGTTGAAGATTTTTGCATCAATGTTCATCATGGATATTGGCCTGAAGTTTTCTTTTCTTGTTGAGTATCTGCTGGGTTTTGGTATCAGGATGATATTGACCCATAAAATGATTTGGGAAGGATTCCTTCTTTTTGAATTTTTTTGAATAGTTTCAGAAGGATTGGTACCAGCTCCTCTTTGTGTGTCTAGTAGAATTCAGAGCTGTGAAGCTGTTTGGACCTGGACTTTTTTTGGTTGGTAGGCTATTAACTGCTGCCTCAAATTCAGACCTTGTTATTAGTCTATTCAGGGTTTCAACTTCTTCTTGGCTTAGTCTTGGGAGTGTGCAAGTGTCCAGGAATTTATCCATTTCTTCCAGATTTACTGGTTTATGTGCATAGAGTTGTTTGTAGTAATCTCTGATGGTAGCTTGTATTTCTGAGGAATCGGTGGTGATATCCCCTTTATCATTTTTTATTGCATCTATTCAATTCTTCTCTGTTTTCATTTTTATTAGTCTAGCTAGCAGTCTATTTTGTTGATCTTTTCAAAAAGCCAGCTCCTGGATTTATTTATTTTTTGAAGGGTTTTTTTGTGTGTGTCTCTATCTCCTTCGGTTCTGCTCTGATCTTAGTTATTTCTTGTCTTCTGCTAGGTTTTGAGTTTTTTGTTCTTGCTCCTCTAGCTCTTTCCATTTTGATGATAGGGTGTTGATTTTAGATCTTTCCTTGTTTCTCATGTGGGCATTTATTGCTATAAATTTCCCTCTAGACACTGCTTTAAATGTGTCCCATAGGATCTGGTACATTGTGTCTTCATTCTCATTGGTTTCAGAGAACATTTTCATTTCTGTCTTCATTTCATTGTTTATCCATTTGTCATTCAGGAGCAAGATGTTCAGTTTCCATGTGATTGTGCAGTTTTGAATGTTTTTCTTAATCCTGAGTTCTAATTTGATTGCTGTGTGGTCTGAGAGACTGTTTGTTTTGATTTCCATTCTTTTTGCATTTGCTGAGGAGTGATTTACTTCCAATTATGTGGTCAGTTTTGGAGTAAGTGCAATGTGGTGCTGAGAAGAATATGTATTCTGTGGATTTGGGGTGGAGTGTCCTGTAAATGTCTATTAGGTCTGCTTGGTCCAAATCTGTGTCCAAATCCTGGATATCCTTGTTAACTTTCTGTCTCTTCGATCTGTCCAATACTGTCAGTGGAGTGTTGAAGTCTCCCACTATAATTGTGTGGGAGTCTAAGTCTCTTTGTAGGTCTTTAAGAACTTGCTTTATGTATCTGGGGGCTCCTGCATTGGGTGCATAAGTATTTAGGATAGTTAGTTCTTCTTGTTGCATTGATCCTTTTACCATTATATAATGCCCTTCTTTGTCTCTTTTGATCTTTGTTAGTTTAAAGTCCTTCTTATCGGAGACTAGGATTGCTATCCCCGCTTTTTTTTTTCTCTCCATTTGCTTGGTAAATCTTCTTCCATCCCTTTATTTTGAGTCTATGTGTGTCTTTGTATGTGAGATGGGTCTCCTGAATACAGCACACCGATGGGTCCTGACTTTTTATCCAGTTCGCCAGTCTGTGTCTTTTGATTGGGGCATTTAGGCCATTTACATTCAATGTTAATATTGTTATGTTTGAATTTGATCCTGCCATTTCATTACTGGCTGGTTGTTTTGCCCGTTAGTTGACGTGGCTTCTTCATTAGGTTGTTGTTCTTTACCATTTGGTACGTTTTTGCCGTGGCTGGTACTGATTGTTCCTTTCCCTATTTAGTACTTCCTTCAGTAGCTCTTATAAGGCAGGTCTTGTAGCGATGAAATCTCTCAGCAATTGCTTGTCCGTAAACGATTTCATTTCTCCTTCACTTATGAAGCTTAGTTTGGCCAGATATAAAATTCTGGATTGAAAGTTCTTTTCTTTAAGGATGTTGAAGGCCCCGACTCCCTTCTAGCTTGCAGGGTTTCTGCTGAGAGAGCCACTGTAAGTCTGATGGTCTTTCCTTTGTGGGTGACTCAACTTTTCTCTCTAGCTACCCTTAGGATTTTTCTCTTCATTTCAACCCTGGTGAATCTGACGATTATGTGCCTTGGGGTTGCTCTTCTTGAGGAATATCTTTGCGGTGTTGTCTGTATTTCCTGGATTCGAATGTTGGCCTGCCTTGTTAGGTTGGGGAAGTTCTCTTGGATAATATTTTGAAGAGTGTTTTCCAACTTGGATTCGTTCTCCCTGTCACATTCAGGTACGCCGATCAAGAGTAGATTAAGTCTTTTCACATAATCCCATGGTTCTTGGAGGCTTTGTTCATTTTTTTTCACTGTTTTTTTTTTTCTCTAATCTTGCCTTCTCATTTTATTTCATTGATTTGATCTTCTATCTCTGATATCCTTTCTTCTGCTTGATCGATTCAGTTGTTGAAACTTGTGCATGCCTTGCGAAGTTCTCATGCTGTGTTTTTCAGCTCCATCAAGTCATTTATGTTCTTCTCTAAGCTGGTTATTCTAGTTAGCATTTCGTCTAACCTTTTTTCAACATTCTTAGTCTCTTTGCATTGGGTTAGAACATGGTCGTTTAACTCAGAAAAGTTTGTGAGACGGGGTTTCACCATGTTGACCAGGATGGTCTCGATCTCTTGACCTCGTGATCCACCCGCCTCGGCCTCCCAAAGTGCTGGGATTACAGGCTTGAGCCACCGCGCCCGGCCATTCTGTCTTCTTTTGTTCCCTTGATGGTGAGGAGTTGTGATCCCTGGGAGTGGAGGAGGTCTTCTGTTCTTTGATGGTTTCATCCTTTTTACACGGTTTTTCCCCCCATCTTCCTGGATTTGTCTCCCCTTAATCTTTGAAGTTGGTGATTTCAGGAGGAGTCTCTGAGTGACGTTTTTTCTGTTGAGGTTGGAGCTATATCTTTTTTGGCCTGCAGAAGGCGTTGCTGGGCTCTCTAGGATTTAGTCAGGTTGCCAGGTGGGTGACCCTTCCTTGGAATTTGTTTGCAGGTGAGATCGGCCCCACCTTCCTAATGGCATCTCTCCTTCTCCCGCTGGATCTTCCTGGCTGGGGTCAAGCTGCCTGTTTAGTATCTCTGCATTTATTCATCCTACTTGAAGTTTGTTGAGCTTCCTGGATGTGTAAGTTATTGTTTTTCAATAAACTTGGGAATACTATGAGCAACTCTATACCCACAAATTTTGATAACTTAGATGATACGGGCCAGCATTTTGAAGGACGCAATCTAGCAAAACTCACACAAGAAGAAAAAGAAAATCTGAATAGGCTTATATTTATCAAAGAAATCAAATCAATAATAACCTTTCAAAATAGAAAGCACCAGGCCCAGGTGGGTTCATTGGTGAATTCCACCAACACTTCAGGAAGAAATTATACCAATTCCCTTATAAACTCTTTTAGAAGACAGATGAAGAGAGAATACTTTCTAACTCATTTGATGACACTAGCATTATCCTAGTATCAAAAGCAGAAAAAGACGTTACAAGAAAATAAAACTATAGACCAATATCTATCAATAAATTTGGGGAGTTTTCAACCACTAGTTCTTCAGGAAAAAAAAAAAAAATTGAGACAGGGTCTTGCTCTTTCACCCAGGCTGGAGTGCAGCAGCATGATCATAGCTTACTGCAGCATAGATCTTCTGGGGGTAAAAACACCTTCCACCTCAGCCTTCTGAATAGCTGGGACTACAGGTGCACCACCATCACCAGCTTTTTTTTTTTTTTTTTTTTTTTTATAGAGATGAGGTCTCACTAGATTGCCAAGGCTGATCTCAAACTCCTGAGCTCAAGTGATCCTCTTACATCATCTTCAAAGATTTTTCCGCTCTTTTCTCTCCTTTTCTTCTGATACTTTCTTCATTACATGTATGTCAGCGCACTTAATGGTGTCTCACGTTTTCTGAAGTGCTGTTCACTTTTCATTATTATTTTTTCTCTCTGTCTTCAGCTTACATAGTCTCTATTGATCTATCTTCAAGTTCACATATTCTTTCTTCTGCCAGTTCAAATCTACTTTTGAACCCCTTTAGTGAATATTTCCTTTCAATTATTGCACTTTTCAATTCCAGAATTTCCATTTGATTATTCTATCTCTCTATTGATATTCTCTATTTGATGCAACATGGTCATCATACCTTCATTTTGCTCTGTGAACATGCTTATAACAGATCTTTTGAGGTCTTTTTTCTTTTTTCTTTTGCTTTTTTTTTTTTTTTTTTTTTTGAGACAGGTCTCACTTTGTCACCCAGGCTGGAGCACAGTGGTGTGATCACAGCTCCACAGCTCACTACAGCCTCAATCTCCTGGGCTCAAGTGATCCTCCCACTTCAACCCTGCAAAGCGCTGAGGTGACAGGCATGCCCAGCCTATGTCTTATCATTCTTAAAGGTAGTTCCTTTTTCTTCTTTTTTTCAGGTATATGGATCATATTATACTTTCTTGTTTGTTTGCATGCCTTTTATTGTTTGTCAGCAACTGGACATTTTAGATAATATATTCTACTGACTCTGGGTATTGGTCTTCCACTCCTCCAGAACTTATTATTGTTATTTGCTTACTGCTTTTTCTTTTTAGTGACTAGCTGGTTTATTTTCATGAAGTAAAATTGACACTTTAACAAAGTAGGGGTTATGGGCGTTGACTGCCTAGGCAGTAAAAAAAATTGTGTATAACCTTTGATGCCCCAAAACTTTACTAACAGCCAACCATTGACCAGAAGTCTTGCTGATAACATAGCTAGGCAATGAACATATATTTTGTATGTTATATGTATTATATACTATGCTCTTACAAAAAAATAAGTTAAAGAAAACAGCATTTTATTAAAAATCCTGAGGAAGAGAAAAGCCATTTACTATCCATTAGGTGGAAGTAGATCATCATAAAGGTCTTTATCCCCATCATCTTCATGTAGACTATGCTGAGGAGGAGGAAGAATAAGGGTCAGTCTTGGCTCAAGGCTGGCAGTGGTGGAAGAAAATGTATGCATGGGTGGACTCACAGAGTTCAAACCTGTGTTGTCCAAGGGTCAACTGTGTATTTTTTCTCCCACAGTGTTAAGCCTCTTATATTGCTCCCTAAAGAAGTTCAGTTTTGGATACGCCCACCGTTTGCTGGGATGACAGTGGCTTTGCTAGGGCTCTCTGGCACTTCCCTAACCACATCCAGCTGTTAAGCCCCATTAATTGGTGGCCAGTTGCTCTATTGTTTTCAACAATGTCCTGGGGCATAAATTGTTCCACAAACTAATCCAATTAAATCCCGGCTCCTTTGAAAGAATAGTTTCTGAGGTCAGTGTTTGCTATTTGTTCTGACCCCAGAAGGGTTCCTTCCCGGTGGTTTATTCTGGGTTCTCTCCTGCAGACTAGCTTTTCCCCACTGCCCTTCACCACAACCTCCACTGTTTTTTGAAAGCATCCTTAGGCTTGCTTTTCTCCAAGTTCTGTTGAAAATGAAGTCTGTTCCTTTGGGAAGAGATGAAGAATTATCTTTGATTCTGAACTGTTTCTTCTCCCCTTCCTGGCCACAGACTATCTGAACCAGAGCTCTGGAGCTGGGGTGGAAACAATGGCAGCTTTCCTCTGAATGACCCCCCTCCCACCTTCCCTGTCCGGGAGCTTGGTGCTTGCTGGAGGAGTTGCAGGTAGCTAGTGGTCTTCTTAACTTCATGGAAATACCACTTCAAGAGCCAGGGCAAAAGTGATCAGGGCCACAGTCTTCTCAGCATGTCACACCCAAGGTAGAGCCTCCTTCCATGAGGAGGGGGCAGGGGTGGCAGCCCCCACCTCTCAAGCATTCATGTGAGATAGCCTCAGCAACTCCTCCCTGGAAGGAGGCCCTCTGTGCTGGGAGGAGAGGAGCCCTGAGTTTTGACAGTAGCTGTCTGGAGGGAAATCCCCACCCTGCTGAGCTGGGCGTAGGGAGGAAAGAAGCGGTCTTGGTTCGAATCCCACAGATTCACGTCTCCTACCAAATTAGTCCATTTTCTTGAATCCTGCTTCTTTCCTTTGCTGTTTTTCCTTGAGGCTATTCCAGAGCCCTAAATGGCTGTTTTCACCAGTTTCCATGGAGGGGTGGGTCGGGGGCTCCTCATACTGTCATGCTGGAAACTGGTCTTACTCAGAGTAATTTTTTTTTAATTGCATTTTAGGTTTTGGGGTACATGTGAAGAACATGCAAGATTGTTGCATCGGTACACACATGGCAGTGTGATTTGCTGCCTTCCTCCCCATCACCTATATCTGGCATTTCTCCCCATGCTATCCCTCCCCAACTCCCCACCCCCACACTGTCCCTCCCCCCTTTCCCCCCAACAGACCCCAGTGTGTGATGCTCCCCTCCCTGTGTCCATGTGTTCTCATTGTTCAACACCCGCCTATAAGTGCGAACATGCGGTGTTTGATTTTCTGCTCTTGTGTCAGTTTGCTGAGAATGATGGTTTCCAGGTTCATCCATGTCCCTACAAAGGACACGAACTCATCGTTTTTGATGGCTGCATAATAGTCCATGGTGTATATGTGCCACATTTTCCAGAGTAATTTTAAGTAAGTAGCTATTATCAATACCATTTTATGTAAGTAACAAGGCCATAGCTTTCTAGCATAGCCTTCTTCATGGTGATATAGGAGACTAGAAAGGAGATGTTGATGTCCCAACCCCAGTACCCATGAACGAGGCCTTATTTGGAAATAGAATCTGTAGATGTCTGAAGATGATATTCTGGCATCCCTCATCCAGTCACTGCTGCCCTTATGAGAAGAGGAAAATGCAGACACAGACACACACCCAGTGCAGAGGCCACGTGATGACTGAGGCTGGAGTGATGCAGCGACAAGCCACGGAAGCCACGGAAGCCACGAACTGTGAAAAACACCACAGACTGGGAGAGACAAAGAAGGATTCTCCCCTAGAGACTTCAGAGAGAGCACGACACTGCCAACATCTCAGTTTCACACCTGTGGCCTCCAGTACTGTAAAACGATAGATTTTTTCGAAGACAGGGGTCATTTGGTAGCATCGTCTGGTGGGTGGCTGGCTTGAAAGGAGTTTCCAGAAAACCATCCAGAAGGGTCACCCCCATTCTGGTTCCCATTTAACATCATTCCTTTTCCTTTTTTGTTGCACAATCTGGTTGTATGGGGAGATTGTTAACCTACTTTATCAGCTCCTTCTGGAATCTGGGGAATTCTTGGTTTCTAGAAACTTATTTTTTAAAATACATTTTAACTGTCATACCCCATAATATACAATAACCCCATCTCACTGTTTAGCAAGGCAATAATTAGTCCCCACATTGGCCTATCTTCCAAGGCCCCTATTCGAATTCTCTTCGCTTTGGTGACTGGGTTACTGCCCTATAAAACAGCCCAGCAGTGCTCAGAGTTGCAGGGTGGGGGCCAACCAGAAGTCTGACTAACCAACACCTTCCCCCCTCCCATATTTGGCATATTTTTATTCTTGGCGGCAGTACATAAAACACACTGTTTGCAACATTTATATTTTTCCTAACACCTAATAATTTACTCTTTTATGGTGTAGAATCTGTTGCTACAGAGCTTTTTTTCCATTTATTTCTCACATCTCTGTGTCTCTCTACAATATGACTGATCCCAAGACCCAGGGAAACGTAAGACTGCCTGCATTAGGGCACATAATGGCGATGAGAAGGTTTCCGATCGACGGCCGTGAGGGAGTGCCTTAAACAAGTAACAGTAGCTGTTGCGTCTTAAATTCATCTCCGAATGCTACTCGAAAGTGTTGATTATGTTATGATGCTGAGCACTCCAAGATTTGAGGAACCTCTGACTCATTTTGTACTGCTAAGGATGTTGGACCGCAAGAAAAAAAATATAAGAAAATAAAAATTCGGGGAGAGAAGAGAGGGGGATGCCCCCAAAGAGTGACTGTTGAGAAGACCATCAGCACTTCTGCTCCATATCTGCCGGACTTCTTTTCTGTTGTGTCATTATTTGGATTTTTTGTTCGTTACTTTTGGAGCCAGGACTTTGCTCCACAGTCCGGGCAGGGGTACAGTGATGCAGTCACAGCTCCTGCATCTTCCACGTCCCAGGCACAAGCGTCCTCCCGCCTCAGCCTCCTGAGTAGCTGGGACCACAGGCACATGCCACCACACCTGGATAATTTTTCAAAGACTTTTTGCAGAGACAGGGTCTCATCATGTTGCCCAGGCTGGTCTCCAACTCCTAGCCTCAAGTGATCCTCCCACCTCGGCCTCCCAAAGTGCTGGGATTACAGGCGTGAGCCCCTCGGCTGCCTCTGCTGCGCTTCTTAGGAGAATGGGCAACATCCGCACGAAGAAAACTGATGTCCAAAGGAAAGGCAACCTGACAGTGAAATGAGTGCTCTAAGTCCAGGAGCATTTTAATGAGTTGGTGTGTAAGGTGTGTCAGTGAGACTGTGTGTGTGCTTGACTGCATGTGGTCTGTGTGTGTTTATCACTAGCATTTGAGCATGGCTGCAAGGCGCAGAGTCTTCTCATCCAGCTTCCATCTCAGGATCACCCTCCCCGCTTTCCCCGCCCTTCCTTTTCCGCCTCTTCAGCGGCAACATGGAGCATCCCTTAGTTAGCGACCTGCTGGGCGCTCGCTCGGGTGCCCTTCAGCCACGTCATTGTCATACGGCTGACACATCTAAGGAAACCTGTTCTAATATGTCTCCGTGGGACTTGCATGGCTTCGATTTGTAGAAACGATCGTTTGTGCTTCCCTGGGCATGCACTTAGAAGCGGGACACCCAGCCAGTGGCAAGAGTTCCACTTGGGTTATTCTCCCACCATGCCACTCTTCCGTTAGCGTCTTGGGAGGCCTCGACCCATAATGGATTGAAATTCTCCTCTCATTCCTAAAAGACTAAGAAAGACCCAGACTAAGATCTTGACGCTCAGGTTGACTGTTTCGTAGATAACATGGAAGCTTAGGTTTTTGTTTTCGTTTTTTTAATTATCTGGTGGTGGCGGACACGACTGACGAGAGTGAGGAGAAGAAAGTGGACGCAGACAGAAGAATGTGTGCAGAACCTGCGGCTGTAACCGGAGCAGGAGGCAGGAACCGCAGGAACCGCAGGAGCGCAGTCGGCCGGTGGCAGCAGAAAGTGAGGGAGATTCTGCGCAGAGACATCCGTCGGGGCTGTGCCCGCTGGACCCTGGGAGCCACAGAGAGGCGGGGGGCAGGCGACGGCGTGGGGCCACGAGCCTGCCCAGCAGGAACGTGAAGTAGCCCAAGCTGGCATTTGAGAAGCGCCTGCAAAACCTTCCCAGCCTCAAAGCCAGACCTGCCTTCCCACGGGGTTAGGCACCGCGAGACCTTAGCGTCCATCTCAGCGGTGTCCATTTCTTAGCCACAAAAGCTAAGCATGCATTTCAAAGCCCTGGGGGGCTATAGCAGCACAGTAGGGTAACGTTAAGGTCAGTCCTTCGGGAACCGGGAAAGACCCCCATGTATTTATTTCTTTGGTGGCAGTCCCTCTCCCCAGGCTCTGGGTAAGTGCCATAGCAGAAACTCAGAGCGCCCTGACCTCTCAATGGAGCAGGGTGTCTGCCTCTTGTCCCAGACCATGTCTTGAGCAGGCAGGCAGTGCCCCCTATTTCACAAAGCGGGTATCACGGTAGTGTCATAAAGGGGCCCCAGAAGGATTGGGCAACTTGCCAGAATTCAGTCCTGTCTCTGCTACACGTGACAATCTGCCCTTCCTGCTAGACCTGCTTAGGTCAGACTTCAAAGTTACGAATGAATGGAGAATGCCCCTTTCCTGGTAAGCTTGCGCTCCTGTCCTTGTCACCCACCTTCTGCCCTGGACTCCTTTTCTTCTCTAGATTCAAGGCCATGAAGAGTTGATGAAGGTCCCAGTGAGAATAACACAGGGGGAAGGGGACAGTCACTGTGGACAGGCTGAAGTAACTGACCAGGAATTTGCACGTGGGCACAGGCTCCCTTTATATGGTTCTCCACTCCACCCACACCCTGCACCACTAGACTGCCTAGAATCTCTTTTCTTAGTCGTGTCACATGTCATCAAAGCTGAACAAAGGGGTAGAACATTGGGAAAAATACCTCTTTGTTGTCTCCTGGCACCCCCTTCCTCGTTTGGCCAAAATGTGACCTTTACCTGCCAAAGTTGATCGGTCAGACACCTGAGTGGGAATTTAAATAAGAAATTCAGAGCCTTCTGGTTAAACCAGTGAAGTCTTAAGTCACAGACTCAAAAGACAGCTAAGCTCTCCACTGTGCCAGCAGAGGAGAGAACATGGGAGGTGCCCAGTCCCATGAGTGAGCCTCGGCCGCGGCAGACTGCAGCTGACCCTGCTGTCCTGACCTCAGCTTCCAGGCTTTGACCCAGGGCTGGACAGGAACTGGAGCAGGATGCCCAGGCATTGCATCTGGTCTCCCCGACAAGATGCTCAGTACCTGGGGGTCCAACTTTCAGTCTCCAAGTGTGAGCATACAGAGCAATCTCACAAAGCACCTTCTCACTGGGAAGGAAATGGCTTACGTGTTAACGTGAGTGCACTTCCACAAAGAAGAGCTGGCAACCTCACAGTGCTGGAGACATGTCCCAGCAGCCAGTTGTGCCTTGTTAGGGACTCATTGATTTTGGGTGGCCTGGATTCCATTGTCACCAATGATATGATCACATGGGCCACGTTCCAAATGCCTCTGGCTGTGTTCAGAGGATGAGAAGAAGGAGAGTTAAACAAACCCCCATGCAGAATCTGAAGGCTTTATTCATCCACCCTGGCACTGCTTTGCCCACTGAATAAAACATTCTGTACCCAAGGGCAAGCCCCGGCCCCAGCTGGTACCGTTCCCGATGTCCCACAGGCCTCCAGGCTGCCCTTCAGCACAGACTCCTCCCAAAGATTGTGCTCAGGGGCCACCAAGGTTCCAGCTCCAAAATGCAAACTCAGCCCCAAGTGCCGAGGGAGTGGCTGTCTCTGCAGGGCATTGTCTGTGAGTCCTTGATCCCTGTCTTCACTAAGGGCAGTCCCAGGAAACCGCCTGTGAATAAAAGCCCTCCGGGCCCTGGGGAAGAAGCAGGCGCAGCTGGCTCAAATTGTCCAGCTGAAGACAGAGCTCAGCCTGGAAGGGACACAGCTTGGTCACCACCGTGCCAGCTCTTCCTCTTACATTTGAGGGCAGAGCTTTCAAGCTCCGCTGCCCCCTAGACCTACCTTTTTTCCATTGTGACCACAGAGGTGTTTTTTTTTTTTTGGTTTGTTTTTTGGTTTTGGGGGTTTTTTTTTTTTGAGGCAAAGGGATAACTTAGAGCAATGGCTACTCTTTCAGAGGGGCACCCAGAACTGTCTGTCTGATATGGGAGCTTTTCCTCATTCAGCACAATTTCAAACTTGGTGGTTTTCACAAAGACATGGGCGACTATTTTACTCCTCGGTAAAAGTCTGGCATATTCAGAGTTACTGAAAACAAGGAGCGGTGTCTAATACTTTGGAAACTAGCAGGGGTTGCTTTATTTCCCATTCTGGATTCTACACTGAAAGTGAGGGATCTTATGCAGATCCTAACACTCTGCCCTTCCCCAAATGCAAAGGAAAGTCACAGTCATTTCACTGGAAATGTGGTAAGCAGTTAGGAGACAATGGAATTGTCCCCAGTGCGGGGTGAGGGTGGTTAAGAAACACACAGGTGGGCTAGTTAATGATGTCAGGAGTTGTGGCTTTATGAAGATTTAGGTAAGCATGATGAATTGCACACAGCCATTTGTCTCTACTCCCTCTCAACCCCCCACGAAAGTGACAGGAAAGAGATGAAAAGACATTGGATCACAAAAGCAAAGAGAACATGAAAGGAGTCACAGCAGAGCGAGGTCAACTGGACAACTGCAAGAGGAAGTCAGATCTAGCAGTGAGTAACTGAGCAGACCACAAGATGCAGAAAGCTCACACCGCAGGGACTGGGGCAGGAGCTGCTGGGTGGGTGCACAGCACAGAACCCAGGGAGTCTTAGGAAGTAGAAGCATAGGGCATTGCTCATAGGGAGGATCCCAGTGTTCATTGAAAATCTATAAAAGAATAAGTCAGAGATTCCCTTGCCTACCTCACTCAGGAATGGGACCACCCCTCCCTCATCCAGAAGAAGACAAGGGTGGGGGACGTTGCTACTCTCTAGAGAGGTCAAAGGAAAGGAAGTCCAAGCTCAGGATCCAGCTCTAGGTGAAAACAGTGGGGTGTGGTAAAAATCAAGCCCTGTGGCAGCCCCTTTCCTCACTTGGCTAGGAGCTAAGCCCGGCTCAGGAAATTAGAGAATGCCTCTCTGGGGAAACTCATCAACCCTAGATATATGACTTGCAGATAGTAATGTTTAAGAGTTTCTCAACAAAACAGCCAATTTCCTTCTGGGAAGCCCTACCAAAAGAAAAACCCTTGCATGCAGAGTTTCCAATAAGCTTATGCATTTGGTTGTTTGGTTGTTTGTTTATTTTTAAAGTTCTGAGACAGGGTCTTGTGGCATCACCCAGGCTGGAGCGCAGCACAGTGATCATGGCTGTCACCTTCACTTCCCAGGCTCAAGCCATCCTCCCACTTCAGCCTCCCAAGTTGCTAGGTCTACAGGCTTGTGCCATCATGCCCAGCTAATTTTAAAATTTTTTGTAGAGACAGGTCTTGCTTTGTTACTCAGTCTTGTCTTGAACTCCTGGGCTCCAGCAATCCTCCCACGTTGGCCTCCCATGGTGCTGGGATCATAGGCATGAGCCACCACACCTGGCCTTCAATCATGTTTTTAGTCTAGTCATTTGCCGTTTAAATATGAATGAATTCAGGATTAGCTGATATTTGAGGAAAGTCTTTATGAAGAAAGAAAGAAATCAACAGAATAAAGGAATGAGAAATAACAGAGAAAAAGATACCTTTATAAAATTTATAATTCCTTTTTTAGTGAAAAAGGGAGATGTTGCATCCATAAAACAAGATCAAGGTGCCATATGAAGAGGAACACATAAAAATGACAAAACTTCGTCATAAAAATTGGAAAGCAAAGAGGATCTCTGATGCTAGAATCATAAGGGTTTTGCTTAAGAATCGCTTACAATGCTTTTCAGATCTTGAATTCTAGCAGAACAGCTGACATCAACCAATGTGAAAACCCTTACAGAAGAACTATATCAGCAAGGGAATAAGCTTCTTCATCTCCTCTTCCCTTAACTTTACCTGAATTCTTCAATCAGTGATCCCCACACCTCAGCCCACTCCAAATCCCGTAACATCCCAAACTCCTCAGGGAGGTGGATGTGAGGTTTCCTCCCATCTCATTCAGCTGCCTTATAATTATTAAATTTGTTCTCTGCTACTCCCTGACATCTCAGCATATTGACTTGCTGTGCATTGGGCAAATGAGTCTATTACAAGAGTCTGTGATAGACTCAACTACTGTAGTTGACAACAGATCACCTTGGAATTTCAGAATACTGGGAAAAGTGAGAAAACTCTAAATCTTTTGGAGAGAAAACCAGAGCCACACAAAGGAGCAATGTATTAGTCCATTATTATGCTGCTGATACGTACATATCCAAGGCTGGGTAATTTATTAAGAGAAAGAGGTTTAATGAACTCAGTTCCACAGGGCTGTGGAGGCCTCGCAATCATGGCAGAGGGCAAAGGAGGAGCAAAGGCACGTCTTACATGGCAGCAGGCAACAGAGCATGTGCAGGGCAATTTCCCTTTATAAAGCCATCAGATCTCATGAGACTTACTCATTATCACAAAAACGGCACAGGAAATCCTGCCGTCATGGTTCAATTACCTGCCACAACACGGGGGAATTACAGGAGCTATAATTCAGGATGAGATCTGGGTAAGGACACAGCCAAACCATATCAAGCAGGAATTAGAATGGTACTGGGGTTTTCAAGAGCAAGACTGGAAGCCAGAAGAGCGATGCCTTCAAAATGATTTCCAGCTTCGCATCTTTAGCACTCCCACCCACAATATAAAAATATTTACTTTCAATAAATAAGTGAAAGTAAGATAAACACATTTTCAGACATGCCAGTCTCAAAACATTCATTAAAACACCACTACTTTTTATTGATTTTATTTTCAGGAAGCTGGTGGAGATTGTGCTTCATCAAGCAAGAAAACACACCTGGAATGAGGAAGACATAGGAACAGGAACAGGACATCCAACAAACATGAGAATTCCCAGGGTGATGGAGAAGACCCCTAGGTTGATAACAGCTCTATAGCTGTCCTAAGAAAGCACCAGTCCATACTGGAAGAGAAAAGCTCTAGACAAGATATGGGGGAAAAAAAAATAGGGTAAATGGAGAACTGAGTAAAATATCTGATAGATTTAAACAGCAATCTCTAGGAAGACAATCACCAAGAAAAACAGAAGTCACGTAGATTACCTGATGTATTGAAATGTTTTGAGAGATGTATACTCTGGCTAAGCATTTGAGAATAAATAAATGACAAGTACGTTTCACAATAGGAAATGAAAATTTAGGCAACTGGTAACTCCCAGAGAAACAAAGCAGTGGTCATGAAAGAAAAAAAAAAAAGTATACTATTACACTTAGTGGTTTATATAATCATGATATCATAAAAACAGAACTTTGATTTAACCAAAAATTAAGCTGTAGAGATAACTATATTGGGAGAGTGTGAAGGGGAAGTCTAAATAAAAGCAGCCAAAATTTATATTTTATGGTGAGAAGTTAATTGAGATCTAAAACTGTAAAGTTAGGAAATTGCAATGGAAACTTTACTTCACAGTATGGACATAAACATCAGAAGAAAGAACTAAAAGAGTTAAAATGTTTGCCAGAGGAGTGGGAATGAGGGTGTGAGGTGAGTGGACAAAGACTACTTTGGTTTTGTGTTGTTGTAAAATTCGTTCACTTTTAAAACTATATTAAACTATGTTTATATGTTGATAAAAATTAAAATTAAAATGTTTGTTCAGTGTTTGTGACTTTGACATTTAGGAAACAATGCTATCAGCATTTTTTAAAGTACTTGTTAAATACTTGCTCACACATAGCAAGTTTTAAGCACCAGAACAATGATTTCTACTGCATCACTCCTGAGAAAATGTGGTTTGACCACAATGAGATGTCACCTCACGTGTATTAGGAGGGCCATTATCAAGATGAAAGATAATAAGTGTTGGCCAGAATGTGGAGAAAAGGGAATTCTTGCACACTTTGATTTAATCAAAAATTAAACTGTAGAGATAACTATATTGGGATTGGGAGAATGTGGAGAGGGAGTCTAAATAAAAGGAGCCAAAATTTATATTTTATGGTGAGAAGCTAATTGAGATCTAAAACTGTAAAATTAGGAACTAGCAATGTAAACTTGGGGCACACTGTTGGTGGAAATGTAAAATAGTGCAACCATTACAGAAAAGAGTTGGGTGGCTCCTCAAAAAATTAAAAATAGAATGACCATGTGATCCAGCAATTCCACTGTGGGCACGGGAAATGAAATCAGTATGTCTAAGTATGTCCAAGAGACATCTATTACCCCTATGTTCATTGAAGCACTCTTCATAATAACCAAGATGAGGAATCAAACTAAGTGTCCATCAACAGATGAATGAATGAAGAAAATGTGGTGTGTGTGTGTATATGTGGAGTGTGTGTCCATGCACATGCACATACACACACACACACACACACACACACACACACGAATAATATTCAGTCTTAACAAAATAAGGAAACCCCATCGTTTTCTGACTATATGGGTAAACCTGGAGGATATTATGTTAACTGAAATAAGTCAAGCACAAAAGACAAATACCTCAAGATCTCACTCATATGTGGAATCTTAAAACGTCAAACTCAGAGGAGCAAAGAGTAGAATGGTAGGCACCAAGGACTGGTGGGAGAGGGATGCTGGGAAGACGTTTGTTTGCTAAAGGATACAAAATGTTGGTTAGATAGGTGGAATAAGTTCAAGAGATCTATTGTACAATGTGGTGACCCCATTTAATAACAATGTATTGCATTCCTGAAAATTGCTAAGAGAATATATTCTAATTGTTCTCACTGCAAAAAGGTAAGTATGTAAGGTAATGCATGTTAATTACTCTGATTTAGTCATTCTACAGTGTATACACACTTTAAAACGATGATACGTATATACAATTTTCATTTGCAAATTGAGAGTAAATTATAAAGGAAAATGCGTTTTGACATACAGTATCAGTTTTATTTAAAAGACAGCTATAGAGCACTTGCTGTGTTCCTGTCACTGCAGAGGGGACTGAGGATAGAAAGGTGAAAAAGTTCCCTCTTTACACCTTAAGATCCTAGAATCTGGTGGTGAGCAAAGCCCTGTGGTGAGCTCAGGGCTGGGGAGGAGCCGATGGCATTGTGGGAGAAGCTCAGTGCTGGGAGGAGCCCACAGCATTGTGGGAGAAGCTCAGGATAGGGAAGGAGCCCATGGAACTGTGGGAGAAGCTCAGCGCTGGGAGGAGCCCACAGCATTGTGGGAGAAGCTCAGGATAGGGAAGGAGCCCATGGAACTGTGGGAGAAGCTCAGCGCTGGGAGGTGCCCACAGCATTGTGGGAGAAGCTCAGGATAGGGAAGGAGCCCACGGAACTGTGGGAGAAGCTCAGTGCTGAGAGGAGCCCAGGGCATTGTGGGAGAAGCTCAGTGCTAGGAGGAGCCCAGGGCATTGTGGGAGAAGCTCAGTGCTGGGAGGAGCCCAAGGCATTGTGGGAGAAGCTCAGGACAGGGAAGGAACCCACAGAACTGTGGGAGAAGCTCAGTGCTAGGAGGAGCCCACGGCATTGTGGGAAAGGACACAGGACAGTCTAAGGTGGTCATTTTGATTTAAGTACTTCACGTGCTTTCTAAGCAATGCACATTATTAACATTACCCTAGTGAGACACACTTCTGCTGCCTGCATTATTTCAGATCTGCACATAATTTTATTCATATGTAATGCTTATATAACAAAACATACAACAGTTTTTTTAAATGTCTATTACAGCTGGGTTAGCCTCTGAAGGTGTTATTTGCCCCTCCAGAATTTCATTTTCAGCAATAAATTCTATCGAATACAGAGAGAATTGTTAGACGTGATTGCACTCTAGAGCTGAGAATAAAGGGTTACATTATGACCCAAATATTTGTTAGAACCACAGTAGCTAACATATGTAATATGTTCAACATGTCCAATCAAAATCACAGCTCCTCTGGATTCAAAAAGAAACCAAGTAAGTGATCAGGGGTCATCTAGAGTATTATCTGCTCAGCACATTTCTCACAGGCCTTGCCACAGGGCCCAGCGGTGGCTAGAGAGTGCCACACACAGCCAGGCCCATGGAGCCCCTCCCCGGGATCAGAGGTGGAGGGGTATCTCTTTTCCTTTGGAACACAAGCTGTACAGATGTCATGTCAGAGCAGTCTCCTCCACATCCCCTGCAGCAGCAGGAAGCTTAGAGAATAACATTAATAATTTAGGCCAGGCCAGGCCCTGAACTAAGGATTTCCCCTGTATTAGTTTATTTAATCCTTAAAACAGAGGCATTAAACAGATGCACAAACTGAGGCACAGAGACACAGCTAGTAAGTGGTGGAACCAGATTTCCAAATCCAAGCTCTCTATCAATACAGAGAGCAGAAGCCAGCAATGAGGACATACGCCTTGAATCACTTGCAGTGGAGAAAATTCCTGCTGGTTCACAGCCCTGACTGATCCACGCGTCCTCTCTAAAACATAAGCTAAGACCCCTTCTCAACTTCCGTGTTAATTGCAAGAAAATGGGTATTACTGATGTCACTGGTACCAAAATTCAACGAAGCTGAGGTGTAGAATGTTGAACAACAAGTGTGAACTAGAGAATGGGCACCCAAGGACACACTTGGGCCACCTCTCTAACTCCGGGTGAGGGCATATCTGCATGGGATGCAGCTACTGCCAAGGATGACAAACAGAAATAACGAACCTGGGTTCCCAAGGGTGTCATTTGGGTTGTGAAATTAACCAGCCTCAGAGCCATCCAACTTCTGGACTTAAACTTACATTCGGTAAGTTTTCTTGCCATTTGAAGTCGGGGGTTTCTGTTAACTGTAGCCAAAAACATCCTCATAGTCCGTTATTAGTTTACAGTGTATTTGGAATATATAGTTTATAGTTAAATGATATATGTGTGTATACACAAATGTAGAGCTTCACTTCAAGCCCTGAAAACTCAGTTTCTTCCTCTGAGAAAAATGGACCAAAAATATCCATCATTAAACTGGTTATAAAAGAAAGGGATAGGCTGGGCGTGGTGGCTCAAGCCTGTAATCCCAGCACTTTGGGAGGCCGAGGCGGGTGGATCACAAGGTCAAGAGATCGAGACCATCCTGGTCAACATGGTGAAACCCCGTGTCTACTAAAAATACAAAAAATCAGCTGGGCATGGTGGCGCGTGCCTATAATCCCAGCTACTCAGGAGGCTGAGGCAGGAGAATTGCCTGAACCCAGGAGGCGGAGGTTGCGGTGAGCTGAGACCGCGCCATTGCACTCCAGTCTGGGTAACAAGAGCGAAACTCCGTCTCAAAAAAAAAAAAAAAAGAAAGAAAGAAAGGGATGTGTGTAGTAAACGAAACAGGTCAGACTGAGTCCATAGCAAGCCATGTTATAGGTAAGAACACAGAGCCAACACTGGTCTGTGGAACCCATTTAAGCTAACATAGGCGCACCATGCCATCACCTTGAGGAAAGCAAGTACTAGCGTAATCTCTGGTTCTGTGACAAGAGCAGGGGGTGGTGGGGATGAGCATTGAGGTCAGAAGGGTCCCCTGCTGGCACTCAACTCATGACACCACACAGGGCACACCTCAACATGAAGTCCTCCCTCGAAATGATGGTTTCTAACAAGCACGAGAGAATGGTCACAAGATTTATGTCTGGAGAACTACAGGATTACCGACGTGAGATACACCACAAGTCAAGTGCACACATACACATTTCCTTCCGCATGGGCTATGCAGCTAGAATCCGGATTAGGAAGGCCCAAAAAACTGCTAATCCTAGTCTAGACCCCAGCCCAGGTGGGAATGCGTTGCAAGCAAAGTCTCTGCTATGATTAGCAAATGTCACCAAGTGGGGGGATCCAGTTCCTTTGTATTTATTTTCTCAGACAGGCTGAAATGGGAACAGGAAATGAGAACCACACTTTTAATTCAACCTCAGAGGGTCCCCTACTTTCCGACCAAGACACAGTCCTTGGAGGAGGCTGGAGAAGAGTCACTGCTGCTCGCAGCGGGGTAGTGTTCATCTCTGCTTTGATGCTGTTCAAAAAAATAAGCAACTTCAGCTTTTGAATGGAGTATTTTTTTCTCTGATGATTTGGCCTGTGGGACTATGAATTCACACATGTGGCTCTAGAGAAGGCCTAGAGTTTACCCTGTGGCTTTTTCTTTGGGGACTTTCCTTCCACACACCAGGTGGCTTGGCGGGGCTGTCAGTCACAGTCCCTTCTCTACCAGCGAGCAGATCCGGGTCCTTG
Source organism: Saimiri boliviensis (assembly GCF_048565385.1). NCBI lineage: Eukaryota > Metazoa > Chordata > Mammalia > Primates > Cebidae > Saimiri > Saimiri boliviensis. The sequence goes on along the minus strand of NC_133450.1, from coordinate 239,261,758 downwards.
ACGGGTCGGAACACCCCTGGCCTGGGTCTACTTCAGGGGTGGGGAAGCAGCTAAAGCTGAACTCTCCGGGGCTCTTCTGGAGATAAGGGCTTGATACTGGGGACTCCAGGATGTATTTTGTTAGGTCTACCTAGCATTTTCCAAAGCAGAAACTTTCATTTTTAAAAATCCAGCTTTCTGGCTTTTCTTGAGAACTGGAGCTTCTGACAACAGCGGACTGTGTCTCTGGAGTGCTGTCTGAGCCTCAGAGCCTCTGCTTGTCACAGTGCCCAGACGCATTTCTATCTGCCATGGGGCCCTGTGGGGACCCGCTCTGCAGAGTGAACTGGGGAGACTGCCCTTCGCCTGGAGTCTGTGGGCAAGGAGACTGCCCAGCGGGGGCTTCCAGCCACTGCTTTTCTCCCTGCGGGAAAGCGCCCGTGTGCAGTAGGAGCGAATAGGGTAAGTTCAGAGGGTGCAGATCCCAGAACCGAGTCGGAGCAGGGCTTCGGGACTCAGCTGCGCTCTGCTGCTTTCTAGCTGTGACACCTGCTTCTCAACTTCTCCATCTGCAAAATGGGCTGAGGATAGGACCTCTGTGAGGAGGTGGTGAGGGTTAGACGCCAGGGTTTGTGTGATCTGTGCCGCCTGCTCAATACATATTAGCTTCCACGGTTACCACTTGAGTCCCTGAGCCACCTCCAAACTGCCCAGCTACAGAAGCCCAGAAAGTTCCTTTGCCATTTAGGCCAGCATAGGGGCCTTCTGTCACTCACAAGTTCAATAGCCTACAAATCTTTTTGCCCCCAAAAAATGCTGGCCAGGCACAAGCTGTGAGGCCGAAGTAGGATGGTCACCCGAGGCCAGGAGTTTGAGACCAACCTGGACAATAGAGCAAGACCCTATTTCTACTAAATAACTAACTAAAATAAAACAAGTAGCTAAGGGCGGCGGCATGTGCCCATTGTCCTAGCTGCTTGGGAGGCTGAGGTGGGAGGATCTCTCCAGCCCAGGAGTTGAGAGCTGCAGTGAGCTATGATCATGCCACTGTCCTCCAGCCTGGGTGACAGTTGAGACCCTGTCTCTTAAAAAATAGGCTGTTATTAAGATTCCTAAGAAGAGAGACAACTTCTAACCACTCATTGAAAAGACCCCCAGAGGGCTACGGCTTCACATTCGTGGGTACAATTTGAGGTTCCAAACACCTGATAAGTCTCTGTCCCTTCTTTTGTCAGGAGGGCCTGACGGAGGATCACGTGATTTCAGTATGTCCCTTCACAAGCACGGAGCCAATACTCCATTTTCTTCTCATAAAAGCAGCCTGTAAAACAAAGGTGCTGGCAGGATGCAACTGAACGGAACGTTGGCGGCCAGCTGTCAGGTGGTGCGTTTCTCTGCAGGCAGCCCCGTTTTCTGTTGCAAGGCTATTGGTTCTGTGCATCAGCAGAATCCATTTCAGGGTGCAGACCACTGGTAAGTCCCCACGGCATGTGGGGCTTTCTCCCTCTGGGAGTGGCCGTGTGTACAGTTGTCCCTCCTCCCCCACGTGTGACTGAGCGCCAAAGCCCTCCATGGGTGCATTTGCAACTTCTCCAACGAAGTAAAGACAGCCCTTAAAAGGCACCGGGGCCTGTTCCGGGGATGTTTACAGAGAAGTAACCCCGTGTCATTTTCCCTCGCAGGGAGGTCCTTCCTTGATTGCTAATAGTCTGTGTAGTTTAGCCATGTGTGGCGCTGCCCAGGGCCGAGGCCCCAGCAGCCAGGCCCCCTCCGTCCCGCAGCTTGCTTTCAACTGCACGGAACACAGGAACACAGCGAGGCTGTGCCGGCCGGGGCCACCCAGGGAGCCGCCGCGGGGCTCTCACGCCGGGGACCTCCCAGCAGCGCTGCAGTCCGCACTCTCCCCGACCAGCGAGGCCCGCCGTTCCCCTCGGAAACGGCCCAGCGGCCCTCCTGACCTCCTGCTCCGGACGCCTCCTGGACCTTCCACGCCAGGGCGGCAGCATGACCACCATGCATAGCCTTCCCAAGCCTCTTCTAAGTGAGCAGTTCTCTGTTGAAGAGCTCAGGGGAGGCCTAGGAAAGACCGTGGGCGGAAGGGTGGTCACCGGAGGGTGTGCTCTTCGACCTCATCGCCCCGGCCCCTCCACAGAAAGTGCCCTGGAGAGCTGAAGATCTCTTGCAGGGACTGGAAAACACCCTGGAGGCCTGTGTGGCTGCCTGGAGCCAAGGGGCAAAGTTGGGAAGGAGGGGTGGGCAGGCATGGGCGAAGCCAGCTGGTCCGACTCTAAGGACTATGGGGATGAGATTTACATTTCATGCCAGAAATGGAAAGTGGGTGTCGGAGGAGCAGAAATGAGAACAGGCAGGCTCTGGAGGACCTACAGGAAGAGACTAGGGGCTTGGGTGAGGGTGTCGGTCCTGCCCTGTTCCAGGAGCTGGTCTGTCTGATCACTGCCCTCTTGGGGCTTACATTCTAGAGGGGCTGAAAATCCATAAACAATACAGAAAATGTTCAGGTTGCAGTAAGTTCTGTGTATAAAAACTACTCAGAGTGAGGGGTAAGGTGAAGATAGATGAAGAAAATTGCAGCGCAGAAACAAACAGCTTACCAGGACTGGTTAGAAAGGCGGGGTGCTGGCCCCAACCCCTTCTGTGACCCAAGTCCTGGTGGCATGAGTCAGTGCTTCCCAAAGCGGCCTGGTGACAAGGTCTACGGAAACACAGCTTCTGGGGCCCTGACTCATCAAATCAGCAGGTGCCCGAGGGGACCAGGCAGTGTGGACACTTACCAAGTGTGCCACGTGAGTCCTGTCATTAGAGAAGTCTGGGAAGCAGAGGCATGCGGACCATTCTCAAATAGACCTGAGCTTTAACGTAGCTCCTCCTGGCTCTCCTAAGCCTCGTCTTCCTTGCCTGTGAAATGGGAATCCTAACGGTAATAACCTCACAGAGTTCTCATGAAGATTAAGGATAAGAGGCTGATAAGCCACTTTGCAGAGTGCCTAGCCCATAGTAGGGGTGGTAAAATCTGGAGAAATCTGGTTTTCTACAGCATAACTGGTGATACTCGATTACGTTTCATTAAGTTGATGAGTCTACACTGAAGATGACTACATACATTTCATATCTTGGAGTCAAAATCTCCCTTTCCCTTGCAACCCAAGTAAATCAAGTGTCACTGATCCCACATCTAAATAGTTCCTCAACAGACCCTGGCTCCCACCATGGTGGTCCACACTCCAGCCCAAGTCACCGTCATCCCACCCTGTCCTCCCTGGCCACCTCCAAGCCATCCGTTCTCTAAACCACAGCCCTGCTGTAGTTCTCATTGGATTGGATAACTCTCCCACTTAGTTTAATGGCTTTCCATTGCCCATCAAATACAATCCAACATCAGCCTCATGGCTCACCAAAGCTCACCTTGACCTGGCTCAAGCTTCACCATGAAAACCAGGAATTCTCAGTTCCAACTTAAACATGACTTACTTGGGAAGACTTTGATCCCCCTCTAATAGGCTCCCATTGCAACCTTCTGTAAAACCCATCAGACTTGCAATGAATTGTTTACTGTCTGTCTTCTCCAAGGAATAGGAAGCTCCACGAAAGCTGGGGTAGGTCCTGCCCCCTTAGAGACATAGTGGTGTATTGGGATTAAGTTAGATAATAAGGGAGACCAATCTAGCATGGTAGGCAAATCATTAAGGTTATGGTAATACTGAGATGCAGACCCAAGTTGAGCTGTTAATTACCAGACTTCCATATGCATGCTCGGTGCTAAGAGATGTCTATTTTTTTTTTCAAGCTATTTAAGGAGAAGTGATGGCAATTGATGCGTGGTGATTGATCTATAACGTCAGGCTACATCTATAGAGACAGAGATGGAGCCAACCGGTACCCTTCAGGGTTAGGTGTCAGGTGTCCTGAGTGGAGCAGTGAGAGAGAGGAGGGTGTGCTCAAATTCCCACAAACAACTAACGGAAGTTTCACCGTTAAGAAAAGTGGGCTGGCCGGGCGCAGTGGCTCACGCCTGTAATCCCAGCACTTTGGGAGGCTGAGGGGGGCGGATCACGAGGTCAAGAGATGGAGACCAGCCTGGCCAACATGGTGAAACCCCGTCTCTACTAAAAATACAAAAATTAGCTGGGTGTGGTGGCGCGTGCCTGTAATCCCAGCTACTCGGGAGGCTGAGGCAGGAGAATTGCTTGAACCCAGGAGGCGGAGGTTGCGGTGAGCTGAGATCGCACCACTGCATTCCAGACTGGCACCTGGCGACAGAGAAAGACTCCGTCCCCCCCACCGCAAATAAAAGAAAGAAAGGAAAAGTGGTCTATGATTATCTGCAAATCGCTCTTCTAAAAGATCAAAATGGAGCAGGCTGTCACCCTGGGGCTTACCTTTTGCCCCCATGCTACTGCCTTATCAATGTACTTGCTCAAAATGAGCCACTGGGATCAGGAACAAACCCCACCACAAAGTAGCTTATGTGAATAAGCATAGGAATCCCTGGGGATTGTGTTAAAATGCAGATTACGATGCAGAAGGTCTGCTGGGCACACACAGTTTGGGGCTGAGTGTGGGGTTTCCAGGGTTAGCCAGCTTGTGATGGAGTGGGAGGGACTGGGACCCCAGAAGGCAACGAAATCCCGGAAACGGGGCTTATTTCATCATAAAACATTTCTCCACTTGCATCTCCAGGTCTCCTCAACGGTGGGGTCAGCCACCCTCACCTCAACCAGGACTGGCAAAAACAGACTCACGTCCTGCTCGGCTTTGATCCCGTCTCCACGCCTCCCGAGACGGAAATGATGTTTTCAAACTTCGTCACCTTTCCATAGCCTTCCAAAATCTTCTGTTGTTGATTTTTTACCAAGAAAATTAGCAAACAATGGGAAGAAAGGGAGTTGGTTTACGTGGATTTCTCTCCAGGTAGCTTTTCAATTGTGGCGGAATTTCTGCTTTAGCTCAGGGTACCCGCTGACCTTATTCTCCAGTTTCAGCCCTTGAAGTAGACCCTCGACCATGCAATGCCCGCGTGTGGTGGACGTGTAGGATCGTAGGCCAAGATGTTTGTGTTTATGGCCCAAACCCAGAAAAAATAAATAGCTACATGGGATTGAAATCACCTGTCAAAATACCCACTGCAATTCTGGGCACAAAGAGAAGTCTCTTGGTGTGATTGGCTTACTTGCTTGAAGAATTCAAAGGCTGTTTATCTCATTTAGTTGTTTTTTTTTTTTTAAAGACCTATAATTACTGCATTTTGACCCCAAGGCAGCCAATTACTTCACAAAAGCCCGCTCCAGGAAAGCAGACATTAGCCTGCCTAATTAGGCTGACATCACTCACAAACTGCTCACATCACAATGCAGATGGACCCAGCCCCAGAAGGTCCTGCCCGTCAGAGGTGACTGCGGGTGGCATTGCGTTGTGTGTTGTGTTTTGTTTTTTACTACTTAATTTTATGTATTCCTTGAAGCCCAATCCCTTTCCCAGAGATGGACTCTGATCAAAAGGAAGGGGCTCCTGGACAAATGGGTCTCCTTTATTGCGGGAGGAGGAGGAAGCTGGAAAAAAAAGAAGTAAGAAAGGAAAGCAGCCGAGGTTGTAAATTCCTTCTAACATAGGACATCGTTCTTTGCCTTTTAGGAAAAGGGTTTGTTGTTTCAGCCGCTCAGGCCTATTGCCTCGACCCTTTTGTCCTTGCACATCTTGGGGGTGAACTTCTGTTTGGATTCTGTGAGGCTGCGCAGATTAAGAGGGGGAAATGTCCCAAGCACGTTGACTTCTCTCCCTCTGAAGAATGAGACGCCTCCGGAAGGAGCCTGTCAGGAGGGTTACAAAGTCACCAGACCCCTTCTACCCACAGAGAGGTGGGTGTGCGTGGGTCTGGGCAGGAAGATGGTACGTGAGGTCTGGGCAGGAAGATGGCGCATGGGGTCTGAAATGACGCCACGTGGCCCCGGTGTGGGGTCAGGCTGCCTGGTGGTCAAAATCTCTCTCCCTTGACTTTCAAGTCCAGGACATCCCAGCAATTGAAACAGCGGTCTACACCGGAGGGGTTTTCCAGGCAGATGGGGAATGGGTGATTCTCTTCCAGGAGGGCAGACTGGAGCTGTCCCCTTAACAACGCACCACAGGATGCCTTGGAAGACCAGGTGACAGTGATTTGGTTTGGGTGGGTCTCAGGAAGCAGGATGTGGCCCCAGTCAGCTCAAGTCGGCTTTCAGTCGTGGTCAGAATGACCTTGGCAAGTCAACTCTTTGAGCTCAGACCCTGGTGGTGTTAAAAAATTATTCTCACACTTGGTAAACTATAAGAAAGACTTGACTCAGGATGATTTCCAGCTCTACCCTGTATGGCAGTTTGAGAATTCCAGAGGAAAGTTCCCAGAGATGTACAGAAAAAGCCATGCTACCTCTGCATTCTTGCTCAGCAGTGTCTTAGAGGGATGAATAACTACAAAATAGTGATTCCAGCACTTGGAAGGACCATCTTAAAGGCAAAACTACCTAATAAAGTTCAAGCTGCATGGTTTGGCCTTTCAGCAGATCGCAGTCTTTCTCACCGAGCTACTCATTTTCTCAGGGTGAGATGGCTGAGCCCCACGGGGCTTACAAACATGCGTTCGTATGGTGTGTATGGTGCGTGTCTGTGTATGGCGTGTATGGTGTGTGTGTTTGTGTGTATGGTGTGTATGGTGCGTGTCTGTGTATGGTCTGTATGGTGCGTGTCTGTGTATGGTGTGTATGGTGTGTGTGTGTATGGTGTGTACAGTGCGTGTCTGTGTATGGTGTGTATTGTGTGTGGGTGTGTATGGTGTGTGTGTGCATATGGTGTGCATGGTGTGTGTGTATGGTGTGTATGGTGCGTGTCTGTGTATGGCGTGTATGGTGTGTGTGTGTATGGTGTGTATGGTACATGTCTGTGTATGATGTGTATGGTGTGTGTCTGTGTATGGTGTGTATGGTGTGTATGGTGCGTGTCTGTGTATGGTGTGTATGGTATTGGATGTGTATGGTGTGTATGGTGCGTGTCTGTGTATGGTGTGTATGGCGTGTGTGTGTATGGTGTGTATGGTGTGTGTCTGTGTATGGTGTGTATGGTATTGGATGTGTATGGTGTGTATGGTGCGTGTCTGTGTATGGTGTGTATGGTATGTGTATGTATGGTGTGTGTGTGTGTATGATGTGTATGGTGCGTGTCTGTGTACGGTGTGTATGATATGTGTGTGTGTACGCGCGTGCATGCATTCTGTGTGTGAAGAGAATTTTTTAAAAGGTAACTGTGATTCTAGAAGTAGAAAATGAACTTGTGTCAAATGTTTTTATTTAATTAATGTGAGAACAAGGAAGATGTTAAAACTGGTTCAAGGGAGAATGCAAAGAAACAGAGACGTACATAAACCACAGATCTAAGTGGCTCCTTCTACAGTGCAGGAGGGAAATCCAGTTACATTCTTGGTCCATTTCAAAGTCTTTCACAATTTCCCCTACTATGCAGTAAACACACAACGCACACATGCACACACACTCTCCCACCTCCGTGCCTTTGTTCACGTTGGTTACTTTGGAACAAAATCACTCTTCTCTCTCTTCTGCAAGTCCAAATATGATTTGCCTGACATACTTCTAACAAATCAGCATCTCCAAGGTGGGGCCCAGTACTTTACCCTTCCAACAGGCTTCCCCAGGGGCATCTCTGATGCGCAGACTTTGGAAACCCCAAGTGAGGAATGCAAGTTCAGCCCCTGAGAGTTCAGGAAAGGGAGACTTCCACATGCACTGAAATTATGAGGGGGTGGTTCCTACAGGAGGCAGGTTCCAGATTGGAGCTTGAATGATGGGCAGGATTTGGAGAAAAGAGGCGAAGGAATTTCAGGAAGCGGGAAGCCGTGGCGGGAAAGGGCACAGGAGTCAGAATCAGCCAGGGGAAGCCAGGATTCCAGCCTGAGCATGCAGGAGGAAGAGAAAATTGGGTGAGTGTGGCAAACACAGGTCACAGAGGACCGAAGGGTGGACAAGAGGGTCAGACTCAGCCAGAGGTAGTACACATTTTTTTTAGCAGGAGATTAAAATGCGAACAGCAATGGTTTTTAAAAGGCTTGTAGGGACATCGTATACAGCAGAGGCTCTGCTCCCAGAGGACAGGGAGGCATGAAAACATACTTGATTCCTGAATGTGCCCCTTCAATTCAGTCTGGGCCTTGTGACTTACAAAAAGCAGGTTAAGGAGGGTGACACTCACTCGCAGAACGAGAATCAGCCAATTTCCTTAAGCGGAACCACGGAAAGACTCAATACACAAACAGGCAACGCTCGGACCAAATGAAAATAGAACTCTGACCTGCCATCTGCAGCAACCAGCCCAGGCAACCAACCCATGACCTACAGTAACCAGCCCTGGAAGCCAGCGACCATCTACACATCAGACCACTGTCTCTGGCCATCGGTCCAAGAAATCAAACAATACCCTCCGGCACAACTAGCCCAGAAAGGCCAGGACTTGACTAATAACTGACAACTTCCCTAGTTTTTGTCCCCACCCCCAACTTAGGAACAGAGAAAGCCAAATACGCTCCCGAGCCAATCCCATCAGATGCCCCACGTCTGATTAGCCCACCTGCAGCTTCCCAGACCAGCCGCCTCCTACAAGGACACACCTGAAGCCCTCGCCTGTTTCTACTATAAAGATTCCCACTCCTCTGCCTGCCTTTGAGTCTCTGCCAAATGCAAGCAACGGCAAGCCCTGAATCAATAGCCTTTGCTTGTTCTCTTTGGGTGGTCTTCATTTCCACACCACAGACGGTCATCAGCGTCTCAGCTCAGCCAGCACAACAGGCTTACATCCACAGACCTACTAATTTGAACACTCAAGGTTATTATTACCGTGAATTTAATGTGCTTCATCACAGGTGGAAAATTATAATGGACATTTCTCATTTCTACATACCATATATCCCATACATAAACAAAATCACCCCGTCAGGCAGCTGTGGTCCGTGAAAAGAAGTGGCAGCTTGGAAGAAGACACGGGTTCTAGACTCAACCCTTTACCATCTGTGTGTTTCTAGGTCAGTGTCTGACTTCCTGGGCATTCGTTTCCTGTTCTGTGAGATACAGACATTGTAATTGACCATGACTAAGGTTCTCTGTGATTCTAGCCATCTGTGATTTTCTTATAAATACGGATTTTTAAAGTACCTCCATCCTTCCTAGACTAGGTCTTCAGTAAGTTCTCTCATTTATATTTTTTTCCCAAATGGTTCAGAATTGAATAGGGAAATGGATGAAAACTTCTGTCGAGTGGGCTCCAGAAGTTTACCGAGTATCCACTCTGAAACTCACAGCACGGACTTATTTGGTGGCTACAAAGGCATTGACGCCTTGCTTTGTGCCTTGAGGAGCTCACACACTAATTGGAGGAATAGGAAAGTCGCACTTTTAAATCTAACCAGAAATTGCAGATGCTGAAACACTGATGTGGATAAGCAGTAAAACTAGTGAGAAGAGGAGGGAGAGGAATCGCCGACTCACTGTCTCAGGGAAGGTGGAATTCGAGCTGGGTCTGCAGGATGGTACTATTTGGACAGGTGGAGAGAACGAGAGCAGAGGTCATTCGAGGGAGGACAACGGCGTGAGTCACGAGGAAAGAAGGTGCATTCGGAACACCACAGTAGCCTCATCAGACTGGGTTCCACGAAGCCAGAGAAGTAAATACAACAGGAATCGTGACTTTAGGCTGAAACGCACAGAGCTGCAAATACAAGCTGAAAGTTTTAACTTTTCTAATCATTGCTTGGTGTTATTTCTGTTTTCCGTTTATCCTTCTGTTATCATTTTAGTTAAATGTGTGATAAAACTGACTCATCTTTGGAGCTGAGAGAAAAGACTCTAGTGAGTGAGAGGGAGAATTTGACGTTTGCCTTTTGTGTGTGTGTGTGACCCTATTTATCTCTAGTAATGCTTCGTTTTTCATTGTGGTAAGGTATCCCTACCGTAAATCTACCATTTGAACAATGTTTACCTGCACAGTTTAGCGGTATTAACTTCATTCACATCTTTGTGTGACCATGACCACCAGCATCTCTAGGCGTTTTCACCACCCCGAACTGAAACTCCATCCCCATTCGACACCAGCTCCCCGTTCCCCCGTCCCCGGGCCCTGCTCATCACTGCTCTGCTTTCGGCTGCTACAAATTTGACTCTTCTAGGGACCTCGGGTAAGCAGAGTCATGGAATCCCAGCGCTTTCTTGTCCAGCCACCTCCTGAGCACATCTCCCAGAGTCATCCCTGCTGCGGTGCGTGTCAGAATTTCCTCCTGTTTTAAGGTTGAGTGATGCACGCACGTGCTACATTTTGTTCGTCTAGTCACCCACTGGTGGCCCCTTCGGGTTACTGTGAATCCTCCTGCTGTGGGTGTACAAAGATCCACTGGAGCTCCTGCTTTTGATTTTTTGGAGCACAGACCTGGGCGCAGGATTGCCGGGTCACCGTCACAGGGGTCCTTATGCTGCCCCTTTGTGTCTCCCCACTTCCCTACCGCCACCACCTCAACCCTTGGAAACCACAACTTGTTCTCCATCTCTACAATTTTGTTACTGTAAAGTTATTGCCAGGCGGAGTGACTGGCACCTGTAACCTCAGCTACTTGGAAGGCCGAAGTGGGAGATGACTTGAGCTCAGGAGTTTGAGACCAGACTGGGCAATATAGCCAGACCCCATGTCTATAAAAATATATTTTGTTTAGTATAAAATAAAATTTATTATAAAATAAAAATGTATACAATATATAATATATATAATTATATGTTTAATATATATTTTATAAAATCTTTTTATTTAGTATATATTATATATATTTTTATTTTATACTAAATAAAAATAGAGTCTCAGCTACTCAGGAAGCTGAGGCAAGAGGATCCCTTGAGCCCAGGAGTTTGAGACTGCAGTGAGGTACGATTGTGCCACTGCACTCCAGCCTGGGCAACAGACAAGAGCCCGTCTCTTGAAAAGAAGTTACATAAAATCGAATCATGCAGGCCAGGTACAGTGGCTCATGCATGTAATCCCAGGACTTTGCGAGGCTGAGAAAGGTCACTTGAGGTCAAGAGTTTGAGACCAGCCTGGACAACGTGACGAAACCCCATTTCTACTAAAATTACAAAATTTAGTTGGGCATGGTGGTGCACACCTATAACCCCAGCTACTCAGGAGAGCGAGGCACAAGAATCGCTTGAACCCGGGAGGTTGAGGTTGCAGTGAGCTGAGATTGTGCCACTGCACTCCAGCCTGAGCGACAGAGTGAAACTGTGTCTCAAAATAAATAAATAAATAAGATCATGCAGTATGAAAGTTTTTGAGGTTGTATTTTGCACTCAGTGTGATTCCTGTGAGCTCCATCCCAGTTGCTGTGAGCTCTGCTGGTGCTTCTTCCTTGCTGAGTGGTATTCCATGGTGAGGATATTCCATGCATTTGTTTAACCATTCATTCACTAAACAACATTTGGGTCGCTTACCATTTGGGGTTGTTACAAATAAAGCTAATTTAAGCATTCCTGTATGTGAGTTTCTGTGGACATACATTTTAATTTCTCTGGGATAAATGCCCAGGAGTGCAGTCACTGGGCCATATGGCACATTTAGTTTTACAAGAAACTGCGAAACAATTTTCCAGAATGCTTATCCTATTTTACACTCACACCAGCAACACGAGAGAGTTCCACTTTCACTGCATCATCACCAGTAGTTGCTACTGTTGTCTTTTTAACATTTTAGCTTCCCTAAGAGGTGAGTAGTTAATGATTGTGATTTTTCAGAAGGGTTTATGTTTGCTGTATATCAGTTCACCTACTTCGCATTTCTTCCGCTTAGTCCCACTTTTAATAAAGAAAACTCTTTCCACCTTGCGTTCCCTTTCCTCACTTGATTATTCCTCATGGGAATAACAGAATTAAAGGAATGTGGACTCATGTCCGTTCTTCTCTTGCATTATATTGTCCTAAGAAGCCTCAGTGATCTCTTGCCTTACAGTCAGCAGGCGCGGCAGAAATCGGAGGGCTGGCAGGGGCGGGGCTGCTCTTTGTGCTTGTTTATATTCATTTTCTAGTCACAGCTCAAGTGGTCTCGCTTTCTGCTGCTCAGGGAGGCGAGGGAAATGTAAATGTGCTCGCTGTTGTTTAAACCTCCCAGACAGTAAAAACAAAGGTGGCCGCACTGCCTTTCCCTAAATAACCTCAGAACCCCCTTCGAGAGCTCATTGAACAAGATTTACACATTTCAAAGAGTTTTGAAGTTAGAAGAGGTCGTAGGTGAGTCCCTCTGTACATGTTAATGACGTGGCTACGGTGTGCCTTGCTCCAGCACCGTCACCCAGTGCTGGGCTACGCATCTCCATAGGGAGAAGTTACAGCCCCTCCCTCCCGCGCTCTGCTGAGTGTTACAGAGAGGCGTGGGCTAAGTGCTCGAGCAGAGATGCGACAAGCCACTGTGGGGGATCTGGAGGACCCCGTAGCTTACTCACTGCCCAGGAACTGAGAAACTCGGTCAGTCGTCAAGTCACCCAAGAGCTTCTCCAGCCTGCCTGAGGTGGGGAATCACGTGAGGCGCCAGAGGAAAATAGAAATTCCCAGATCCCACCGCAAAGACCTGGATCAGAATCTCTAGAGCAAGGAGGCAGGAAGCTGTGCTTTAGAACGAGCCGTTCGCAGGTTAAGTTATGAACTGAATTGTGTACCCATCTCCCCCATTCATATGTTCAAGCCTCCCCACAGTGTGAAGGTATTGGGAGGTAACGCCTTTGGGAGGAAATTAGGTTTCGCAGGGGGCATGAGGGTGGGGCTCTCATGATGGGATTAGTGCCCTTATAAGTAAAGACACCAGACACAGGCACCACAGAGATGACCACAGGAGCACAGAGCCAGAAGGCGGCTGTCTGCAAGCCACGGAGATGGGCCTCAAAAGAATTCAAACCAGCCGACACTTTGTTCTCAGACTTCCAGCCTCCAGAACCCACACAGTGAGAAGACAGCCATGTGCAAGCCAGGAGGCAGGCCCTCACCAAGTACCAAATCAGCCAGCACCTTGACCTTGGACTTCCAGCCCCCAGAGCTGTGGGAAGTAAATTCCTGTCGTTTAAGCTGCCCTGACCTGAGCTGACATAGTGGCGAACACAGTATGACTCTCACGATTATCCCAGTGGAGAACTGGGTGCGTAATCCAGCCTGCTCATTCAGGTGAGGGAACCAGATACCGCAAGGTTGAAAACCTCACCCTGCGTTCCCACGCTAGTTAACGGCCTAGGTTTTCTAACTACTAGACCAGTTCCCGTTCCACCAACTCGAAGTTGACAGGTGGTTTTCATCTGAATGCCAGCTCTGGCTCCTGGTGGTGGCTGCCAAGGGGACTGCGTCAGGAATGACTCTGGGGACAAGTCCAGGCTCAGCTGACCTTAGCGCCATGGCTGGCCATCAGAACGCGAGGAGTAAGAAGTGTTATGGTATTGGCAGGAAACTTGGCCCAGGACCAGCTATCCAGGTTGAATAACGTGGCAGGTGTCATGAGCGTCACTCACTGAGAACGGTACGATTCGAAATGTGGTTCACGGGCCAGCAGCACCAGCATTGCCTGGGAGCTTATAAAAAAACATAAAAGTTTCAGGTCCCACCCAGACCTACCGAATCAGAATCTCCGGGACTCAGATTCGTAAATCTGTCCTGATACCCACGCACACTACAGTTTGAGAAATCCTGGGGAGGGTGGCTCCTGCCTGTAAGCCCAGCACTTTGGGAGGCCCAGGCAGGCAGACTGCTTGAGCCCAGGAGGTTAAGATCAGCCTGGGCAAGATGAGGAAACCCCGTGTCTACAAAAAATACAACAAATTAACCTGGCGTGGCGGCACCTGCCTGCAGTCCCAGCTACTGGGGAGGCTGAGGTAGGAAGGCTGGTTGACAGAGGAAGACCCTATGAAGAAGAGGAGGAGGAGGAGGAGAAAGATGGGGGAGAAGGAGGAGGGGAGGGGGAGGGAGGGGGAGGGGAGGGGGGAAGGAGGGGGAGGGGAGGAAGAAGAGAAGGGGGAGGAGGAGGAGGAGGAGAGGGAGGGGAAGGGGAGGGGAGGGGAGAGGGAGGGGAAGGGGAGGGGGAGGAGGGGGAGGGGAAAGGGGAGAAGGAGGGGGAGAAGGAGGAGAGGAGGAGGGGGAGGAGGGGGAGGAGGAAGAAGCCCTGCCCTAGAAAGTAAGGACAATAATATCATTGTCTCCCCACGGTGACAAGTGAGAATACGTTATCAACTAAAAAGCACTTTGCAAATGTGCCTTGGCCTCCCTCTGCTAGCATGAGTCTCATTTCCACGGTGGATCGCTGAGCTGAGCGTCCCTCTGCCTGGCGCCTTTGGGAGTGTCTTCTCCTCTGGCTGCGTGTGGAACAAATGGGACCCTTCAGAGACGTCCTGAGAATGCCAGGATGTTTCTTGCAGGCCTCATCTCTCATACCATTTTTAAAATGCCAGGGCTGTGTATTTTTAGTGCAGGCATCTGTATTTGCCAGTTCCAAGCCCGCCCCTAACCACGTGGCTAGCATTGTGCAACTACTACACATCTTCATGGCAAACCCTTCCATTTTCTGTTATGTAATCTGTTTGGAAGGCTGAGTGAATCAGAGACAGTAAGCATTTGATTGCTTACATTATTCTGGTTCAAACATGGCTCGCGGCCCGGGACTAATTTATTTATGCTGGTATGGTACATTGCTGTTTCCCTTGGGAATTTGCCACCACCCCATCCTCTCTTCCAGCTGCTCTCCCTTGGCCCACCCACCCGTCTTGCCACCCTTATTCCCGGTCTGCCTCTCCTGCGGGTGGAAAGTTTGTGAACGATGCCCCATCAGCCCACCAGCCGCCTCCAAGCCAGAGACTCCCCTCTCCCACGTGGCTGGCTATTTCCCTGCCCACCCACAGCCTCCGGCCTCTACGTCCTGGCAAGGTCAGGGTTTCCCACCAGGGGCTCACTTAACCCTGTGGATGCAGATCTGGGGTCCTGCCGGCGGAGCACCTGAGGAAAAGATAGATGGACAGGGACGGAGACCACCTACCCTTTCTCCAGAGTCACCAGACCTACACACTGAATCCGCTGCAGGTTTGGCTCACGGCGAAGGGTGCGAAGCAGCCCCGGAGTGAAAGAATCAGTGTCCTATTACACGTCCCCTGCGCCAGGCCCCCATTCGCAAAGGCAGCCTGCTGTACATATGGGGTGGAAACTGCGTCCTGGCAAAACACAAAAAGTAAATATTTAAAGGGAGAAAAGCGCACACAAGGAAACAAAATGCCTCGCGTTTCTGCTTCCACGGTCGGCCGCCAAGGCGCCCGCGCCCTCGCCGGCTGGTGTGGAGTGCGCCATATGGTTTGGGACAGGGGATTAAGCCCCTCCGAGACTGTGAAATACATCAGTCCATGTGGTCTGGCCTTGCTCTCCCTGCATTGCCTGTTCATTTGTGAGTTTCTCACACCCCCAGGCCGACTGCCGTCAGTGTGTTTACAGGTTTGAGGTGGCTGGTGGCAGGGAAGTCACCAGCCACCCAGAGCCTGCAGCAGGTGTCTCCAGGAGGAGGGGGCTGGCCGGCACCCGAGGGGCGCTGCAGAGCAGAGCCTGTGACACGCGTGACACAGAGGAGCCCACTTTTTAATGCTTCGGTGATCAAGATTTTCCCCCCAAACTGAGGATAAACATAAAGAAGGATTTAGTGTCCACCGTCTCCCCCTCGGCCTCCTCCTTTGGTGCTGCCGAAGCTGCGTCCTGAAAGCCGGAGCCTTGCCTGGAACGGGGAAGCCTGGGCCGCAGACAGGGGAGGCCCCAGAGGCTGGAGGACGCTCGGCCAGAGCCAGCAGGGTCAGAGCCTGGCCTCGTCTCCCTCGAAGGTGGAGCTGGACCCTTGCACGCTGGGGCTGAGAAGCAGGGTAACAAATTGTCATAAGAAGTGAATGAAAATATTTCATGCAAGGCCCGACGGTTCTTTCCCCGGTTCTGAGGTGGCAGCGCAGCACCCACGTGTGAGCTGGGGAGACACGTGGAGATGCGAGGGCATGCCTTCCGCACGAAAGAAGCCGTAAAAGCAGTTTGTGTGTGGCCCGATCAGGCTTCCAAGCTTTTCTTCCATCACAATCTCCCACCGTCCCTCATGTCGTGCTCAGTGACGTCGCTAGAGACGGAGCCACATGGGGATCATTCCCTTCTCATTTCTCACTCTGTTGAATCCGAGTCAGGCGGGCGCTTTGTTGGATTTGGGCCCTGTAGCGAGTTTGATGGGTTGCAGGAGATTGCTCAGCAGGAGTCACCGGGGCCTTTCCGCTGCAGATCGATGGGTGGGCTAACGACATGTGTGTTCAGAGATGTGTGTTCGTCTTTGAAGAGAGAGGACGACACAATACAAAATCATCACTTTCATTTTTTGCAGCTTCTAGTCTGGGTTCACAGAGAGGCTGTCACCCTCCGGATTTGGAAGTTTCCGGATTTGGAGGTGGATCAACTAAACTTCTTTATTGTAATAAATTATGCCTTGACCTGGCATGGTTATTGAAGCAAAGGACTTTAGAGGGCCTTAAGAAGTCATTTTTGCCCAACCCATCCCCAGCTCCGCCCTCACCTCTGGTCCTTTGAATACCAACTTTCAGTTTAGATGTTTACAGGACCTCTCAATGTGACCCAATATTTCTAGAGTTACTGACACATACGACGGCTGTTCCTGAGCCCAGAAGTGATTGGTCACAGCTGCGCATTAAGCTCTGAGTGCATCCGAGGAGAGGCAAGAACTCTACCCGCTTGCCATGAGCCAAGCCCACAATAGGAACTGGACAATGCACCCCAAAATAAAGGAAGACCAGAGTCGGCCTGAGGGATAATGAAGGAAAACCCAGAAGAAATGCCCCTGGGGCAGACAGGGAAGCCCCACACTCATCACAGCTGGGAAGCAAAGACCTCCCCGATGTCACCAGGGTCAAACAATCTTAACTGAGCTACATATAAAATAGAAATGAAGCCCTAAGTTTCTTAGAAGCACTAACATTATTTTTAAAGCTGTAAGTTCTCAGAGTAGTTTTGACCATAACTCATAGGTTTTGAAATGAAATATCTTCCTTTTCTTTAATTTCTAGATAATTTACCATTTCAAACTTGCCTTTTTATATTTTAGTAAGTACAGGTTAAGCAACCCTAATCTGAAAATTCAAGATCCAAAATGCTCCCAAATCCACAATTTTAGCATGGTTGCACGAACCTGCAATCCCAGTTACTTGGGAGGCTGAAGTGGGAGAATGGCTTGAGCCCAGGAGGTCAAGGCTGCTTCAGTGAGCTGTGATTGCGCCACTGCGCTCCACCCTGGCAACACAGCAAGACCTCAGCTCTAAAGAAAAGAAAAGAAAAGAAATAAAACCTACCATTTCTGGACACTGAACGATGCCGCAAGCGGAAATGCCACACATAAGTGCTTAACACAAACCTTGTTTTGTGCACAAACTTATTTAAAATATTGTATAGATTTACCTTCAGGCTATATGTATAAGGCATGTATGAAGTATAAATGAATTTTGTGCTTAGACTTGGCTCTAATTCCCAGGATGTCTCATCATGTGTGTGCAATGATTCCAAAATCTGAAACACTGCTAATCCAAAGCATTTTGGGTAAGGGCTCCTTAGCCTTAACCACTCAGGTCATTTCTCCAAAGCACATGACAGCTCAGACTCCCACCAGCATCCAGTGAGACATCACTGTGCCTTCACCTTTACTAGCGCTAAACGTCATCAATATTTTTATTTTTGGTCAAGCTGACCAGCAAACAATTGAGTCCCGCTATTGTTGCAATAAACATTCTCCCCAGTACTAGTGATGATGGGCATATATTTAAATGTTTGACATTCATTTGCATTTTAACTTCAGTGAAATATCTAACTTCCAACTTTTTCCTGCTTAACGATTTATAAGAGGGTCCCAATATTAGAGACATTAATCCTCTGTCATGTGTTTCAAATATTTTATCTAGTCTCATCATGTCTGTCAATATCTTTATATTGTCTCTTGTCATGCAAAACGATTACATTTTTTATGCTGTCAGATTTGTCGGACTTTTCCCTTAAGACATTTCGGTTCCCTGTCTTGCTTTAAAAGGCCTCCTCTCCTAGAGGTTAAAAAATATCCTAAACCCCTGATTAGAATTGCTTTAATCAAGTGTCACTTTAGAAAGATTTATATGTTTATAATATTGTCTTTCTCTCTAGCAGGGTCAGCAAACTATGGCCCATGAGCCAACTCTAGCCCATTACCAGTTTTCACAAATAAAGTTTTATTGGAACACAGCATGCTCATTCATTCACATATTGTCAGTGGCTGCTTCTGCACTGCACTGGCAGAACTCAGTAGTTGTTGCAGAGACCCTATGGCTTGCATAGCTTAAAATCGTTTTCATCCGGCTCTTTACAGAAAAAGTCCACCAACCTTCGCTATGTGCAACGTATGAATGTCTCCAAGGTCTTTGAACTGTCTCTTTATTTCTTCAAATCTAATTTTAGTTCTTTCAAGAACGTTTCACAATTTTTCCTCACTTTAAAGGAGGGATCGTGATAGTACCTGTCTTATGGTTGAGAGGTTAATTAAGATAATTACTATAAAATGCTGAGCACAGCACCCTGGTTCATACAAAGGTCTCAAAAACAACAGCCATTGTTTTATGCTGGGACAAAGAGGCACAATAGACAGAATTCTTGTTACTCTGAATGTCTTAATCACTGCAGATTTTCTTTATTTTTAAATCATTGGCTGGCTTATTAGAATTACTTTTCTGGATTATAAATTGCATACGTTCTAGAGATTTTGGAACATTTGTTCTAGAGGTTTTGGAAAAGAAATAACAGTAGGAAAATTACAACTAAAATTAACATCTCCCCCTGATTCCTCTACCCAGAGAAACCAGTGCTGCTGTGTTGGTGTATCTGCCGTGTGGTTTTGTTTCAGTAGGCATGTATGCGTGCACGTAACCGGCGTTAACAACTCCCAAGTATTGGGTTACCAGAGACAAGACATCACATTTCTTTTTCTAAACCATATTGAAACCTGGCTGAGCCTGATAAGAAGGCCAGCATCAGCCATTCTGAGCCTCGATCCTACGCCTTCCATTGCATCCTTTTGGAATCCTGGGTTTTCGTCCTTCTGGGGAAAGGGGCTGAATGGTCCCTGCTGCAGGGTACTCACTGCTATTACAATGGCATCATCACCTGGAGGCTCTGCAGCCACCGGATAGCAGTCCTTCACCATCTGTAGACACCGCACCCAAGATGGCACGAGGACCCCTCACAGTGGTCCTCTCTGCCGAACGCTGGCTGAGCCCCAAAGACAGCTGCTGCTATTCCAAAGCCACAGCATGGTAACTCACCCCGGCACCCAGGCAGCCACTACCTGGGGTCACACCCCCTGTCCACCCTGTGTGAGCGCAAAACTTCTGCCCCCTCACCAGTCTTGGGGTGTCTGTCCACCCATCATCTCCCAGCGGGGCATTTGGCCCCCTCCCACTCTGGAAGCACAGAGTTCCTCCTGGTTTCTCATCCCAGGACTGAGCTCTCCTAAACAGAGACCCACACGGTCCCTGGAACATTTTGTTTTCATTAGACAATGGATTTTATTTGCATACAAATGCATAGAGAAGAAATAGCGTGAAGACATCCATGTTGTAAAGGAGACAAGGTGTGGGGCTAGCGCGCAGAAAGACAAGTCACTTGGTGTGAGTGTCGGGAAGGGCGGGGTACAGAAATCATAAGTCATGAATGCAGGCAGGGGCGCACATTTGAGGACTTTATCATGAAAGCAGGAAGCATGCACCTGATTTGTTGAAAACCAGAAGCCATTAAAGAGTATTGATCAAAACCTTAACAGGGCCACATGAACTTTCAAAAGATAGGATAGTGTTTCCCCTGCTATATTTAAATATATATGAGCATATACATATATTTATGTATACATATTATATTTATATTATATTTAGAAATAGACAATTACATGTACATTTTTTTAAAGACTGTTAAATTTTAATCCCTTCTCAGTAGGAAAGCCCCATCTCAAGAAAAGAAAAGGGGGAGATACTTCTTTTTTCTTGGTATATAGATAAACTACATGACACGGAAGAAATTTTGGAACTGCATTATCATGTAAATGAAACAAAATAAAAAAGACACTACTAGTTTATAATCTGAAAGGATATTCCAATGTTGTTTTACCGTCTACTGTTATGTGGTCTTAATATTGGATGTGATCAATAATCGTGAGATCTGATAGATTCTCACCATCTCTGATCAGTGTAACAGCAAGGCAAGACCTGTCTTTAACTTGACAGAACACCTGATTAGACACTTTCAGGTCCAGGTAAGCATTCTGAATAAAACATAGAATAAATCTCCGTTTGTGCTTGTTTGTTTGGCTTTTGCTTTTTTGAGACAGGGTCTCATACTGTAGCCCAGACTGGAGTGTGGTGGCATGATCACAGCTCACCGCAGCCTCCACTTCTGGCCTCAAGCCACCCTCACACGTCAGCCTCCCAAGCACTGGGACTACAGGTGTGGTTAATTTTTTACTTTTGTGGAGATGGGGTTCTCGCTGTATTGCCCAGGATGATCTTGAACTCCCAGACTCAAATGATCCTCCTGCCTCAGCCTCCCAAGTGCTGGGATTTTAGGCATGAGCCACCACACACAGCCTCGTTATGTGTTTTAATATTAAATTCTTCAGCCAGTTGATAAATAAATGAATTATTACCAGTAAGAGTAGTAAAATGCAGAAATAAATTGTATAGCTTGTGAAAACCATTCACTTCACATAAAAAAGTAACAACTTTCCAATCATTAAGTAGAGAACTACATAGCTACTACAAATATTAACGGAGGGTGTCAGCTAAGTAACTTGAGGAAGAACTCTGTTTCCTTTTAATGACAATGATCATTTATAAAAGTTGCAGTCATACAGAAGAAAATAATCACTAGACCATACTATAATTCTAATATTTGGCAAATTATTTGAATGGGAGCGTTGATAATATCAACCAAAACAAACTTTAAGAACTACATTTAATTTTTGGTTACTTAATTTCACATAAGCCATTAGTCTTTCAAGAAAATATTCTGCTTCGATCAAGCTTGTCCAAACCATGGCCCACGGGTTGCATGTGACCCAGGGTGGCTTTGAATGTGGCCCAACCCCCATTCGTAAACTTTCTTAAAACATTATGAGATTTGTTTGCAATTTTTTTAAAGCACATCAGCTATCATTAGTGTTAGAGTATTTTATGTGTGGCCCAAGACAGTTATTTCAGTGTGGCCCAGGGAAGACAAAAGGTTGGACACCCTGATTTAGATAATCTTATCTAAAATGTCAAGCAGCATGTCATCTTTGTCACCTCAAAATTTCATAAGGAGGAAAATAAATCCAAAATCATTGCAATATATGCTGAAAAATTATGGCTGATCCAGATATAATACAGAGCATAAAATGATAAAGAGGTACTCAGGAAAAACGCGACGCCCAAAGCATCTATTTTCACCAGCCAAATTCAAAACAATAGAATTCCCATGAATTCTTTAAAAACATAATTCCTGAGGGATTGGATCTGTGGAAACCAAACATCTGACTTCTCAAAATGTTATTGACAACCATATTCAGTGGACGAAGACAAAGAACACTTGTAATTTGCTCAAGGGATTAGGTACAAAGTTCTTTTCAGAAACCGGGTCATCAAAACGCTTTCTTCGTGCATGATACTCCGCTGAGTGCACACTTTCTCGGTGTTATTAAATGTGCTGCTTTTGTGTTTTTCCCATCAGTTTGACAGCCCAGTAGATTAATAGTGAGGCTGAGTGCGCTCATCTTTACCTTGTTGCCAAGAAGCTGCAGTTCTTCTCAGCAGAGGGAATCTTATTGTAGAAATATTTATGAAATGAAAAGTCCATCAAGTAAAGTGTTAGGCAATTGTCTCCAGCAGTGGAACAAACATGGTGAAGGCTACCAGCAATTTGGGAATCACGAGCATCCCACGGTTTGTTCACACTCCTCAGCTGTGTGTCGAGAAAGCAATTACGGCACAGAACGGCCGCCCGTAATCCCCAGCGAGTGGGCTGCTTTCATCATTCTTTTTCATCCAAAGATAAACTACATGACATGGAAGAGATTCTGGAGGCGCCTTATCGTGTAATTTTACAGCATGTTCCAGGAAACTGCAACAGTAGCTATTCTGTGTTCAAAGGCTGCTTGAAGAACAAAGAAGCCTTAAAATTGTACCATGCGAGAAGCAATGCCAAGTTGCCATAGCATTCTTAACAACCAAAGGCTGCCTGCAGAGAACGCGGCTCGTTTGCTGGCATGTGCTGAAGAAGTGACCCGCTCCACAGGCTTTGGGAGGCAAGCACTTATTTTCTTCTTCGGGCTGCTTGAGACCCTCCTATTTTCCCAGGTGGAAAGGTGCTGGGATTCACTTGCTTGCAAGGGGTGCTGAGGTGCATGGACATTCGGACATGCGGTGTTATCTTAAAAGCCTATTCCAGTGCTCCGCTGTTAATTTTTAGATCCGACACTCCAGGACAATTTTTTCCTCAAAGGCATGCAAATTATCAGAAAGGAAGGTGATGGAGGGAAGGCTGCCATCTGAGCCTGCTGCAGAAATGTTCAGAAGGCTCCTCGAGCAGAGCATGCAGCTTCTGTTTGCGGGGCTGCTGCGTTTCCCACAACCTCATCGCCAAGCCCGGGTGGTAAAGAGAGAACGCCTGACGTTAGCTGTTGCAGTAGCCACCCCGGCTAATCTGCAGGAACCATCCAAGACCCCCTGTGGATGCCTGACACAGCAGATAGCATGGACCTTACACACACAACACAGGTTGTCAGGCAGCACAAGCTGTTCACGCTCCCGCTTGAAAACGTTTGAAAGCGTGAAACCACGTGTTTCTCCCCAGTGGGGCTCTTCCTGACGCCAGGACAGAATTGGCCTCTTGGATTAGTGTCCCTGTGAGGCCGAGCCTTCTGTGGGGATTTCTGTCCGGCCCTTACCAGACCCTTGCAAGTAATACCTGGATTTTTTTAACCAAACCGGGACCAACAATACAGTGTTTAAGGGGTGTGAAATTCAGGTATGCAGAGGGACATCTGTCCTGCGGTTTTCCCCAAACGTAAAGACCTATGGAAAAGTTTAGTTTATAAATGAAAGCTAAGAGGCTAAGACATTAACAACAATAACTAATAATAAAATAGAACAATGATAACAATATCTGTAATAAAAGTTACGTGAATGTGGCTTCTCTCTCTCCCAAAATATCTGACTGTACTGTACTCACCTATTTCCAGACCGCAGTTGACTGTGGGTAACGGAAGCTGCCGAAAGCAGAAGCACCGCGTCTGTGAGCAGGGTCCCTCTACTGTGACTGGCACGATTGACATTTTGGACTAGATGGTTCTTTGTTGTAAGGGGCTGATTGTCCTGTGCATTGTAAAAAAGTTAGCAGCACCCAGCCGGGTGTGGCGGCTCACGCCTGTAATCCCAGCACTTTGGGAGGCCAAGGTAGGTGGATCACCTGAGGTCAGCAGTTTGAGACCAGCCAGGCCAATATGGTGAAACCCTGTCTCTACTAAAAAAACACAAAAATCAGCCAGGCATGGTGGCCCGCACCTGTAGTCCCAGCTACTCGGGAGGCTGGGGCAGAAGAAATCGCTTGAACCAGGGAGGCAGAGGTTGCAGTGACCCCAGATAATCATGCCACTGCACTCCAGCCTGGGCAACAAGCAAGACTCTGTCTCAAAAACAAAGTCAGCAGCACCCCTGACCTCTACCCAGTAGACGTCAGTCCCAACCTCCCACCACGATTTTTGGACATTGCCTAATGTCCCCTGGTGGGGGCAGAATCACCCCTAGAACCACCAGCTTAGAGGAAGGAACACTAGCTCATATGCTACATTCACTTCCTACCGGTAACCCGCTGTGGCAGCAGTCCCACTGATCCGCTCCGGGCACCAGCATCTTCTGCGGATCCTGGTGCTGACCCAGCTACCAAAGCACATTTACGGCCCCGCTGGTTTCCTTGGAAATGGACTTCCGTTTCCACCGCAGATCTAAAAGCAGTGACCACAGGAGCACCCTGCCCGTGACAGTGCTGAGAGGCCGTTGTTATCACACTCTGATATTAAGTCTTAAAACTTAACTGCGGGGTACAAACATCAGGTTTGATGGAGGAAATAAGACCTGGTGTTTGATGGATCGGTAGGGTGACTATAATCCACCATAATCCACCTGGTGTACTTTTCCAAACAGCTAGAAGAGACTACTTCAAATGTTTTCTGGCATCAAGAAAAGATAACATATTTAAGGGATGGATATTCCAAATACACTGATTTGATCTGTATGAATTACACAAATGTCAAAAATCATCACTTGTACCCCCAAAAATATGCACATCTATGATGCATCCATTTAAAAACCAAAAATAAAATACAATTTTAACTACTAGAGTTCTTAAATGAAAACTGAAACATTATTTAAATTCTTAAAGAAAGCTGGACACGGTGACTCATGCCTGTAATCCCTACACTTTGGGAGGCCAAGGCTGGTGGATCACTTTAGGTCAGGAGTTGAGACCAGCCTGGCCAATATGGTGAGATTTCATCTCTGCTAAAATACAAAAATTAGCTGGGCATTTTTGGTGGTGGTGCACCTGTAATCCCAGCTGCTCAGGAGGCTGAGGCAGAAGACCCGCTTGAACCCAGGAAGTGGAGGCTGCAGTAAGCCGAGATCACACCACTGCACTCCAGCTTGGGCAACTCTGTCTTTAAAAAAAAAAAAAAAAGAAAGAAAGAAAGAAAAAAAAAGATTTTAAATAACATTTCAGATGTATGCATGTAACCCAGAAGTTCTAAGCTGGCAATATTTGGCTTTGGTCAAATATCAGTTTGCAAACTTATCTATTCAACATTGAGTCACACTGCATATTTTGAGCACATGTCTGAGAATAACATTCCCAAAGCAGAACCAGAGCACCGCAGGCACTCTGGAAGGGTGCTTGGTGGTATTTGCTGAACGAATGATTCCATTAGCCAATCCTATATGGTCGAACATTTAAGTTGTCTGAAATACTTTGGTCTTATACAGTATTTTGCAATCAGGTTTCTTAATTAGAAATCAGTAAGGTCCTATTTAGCCCCTTCAAAACATTTTTTAAGAAGTAGAATTATGGCATCAAAAGGTCTGATTACTTTTGTGCTTTTTATACCTATTACTGTGTCTTCCAGAAAATCCTAGTTATGTAATCAGAAATAAATTAATGTTTTCCCCCACACGCTTGTCAGACCCTGGAGTTTTTCCCTGAGGTCTTTGCCCGCATCATAGGGAAACATCGTATCTTCTTTTAGTCATTTTGCATTTCTTTGGTTTGTGAATAAATAACAAAAATTGCATAGGGTCATAATGATCACTGATCACAGTTTCTTTAGTTGAGCTCCTGGTGAAGTCATTGGGCAGCAGGTGGGAGGCAGAAGGTATGAAGCCCACCTGGCATGGCGAGACCCGCACAGTTTGAGTGGGGGGAACTGAGATTCTCAGGGGCTCTAAAGCTTAGAATCACACTTGGTGTGGTGAGACCCAGACAGTATGAGTGGCGGGTGGGGTGGGGGGGGACTGAGATTCTCAGGAGCTTTGAAGTTTAGAGTCACACCCAGAGTGGTGAGTCCCTCACACTGTGAGGGGGTGGGGACCGAGATTCTTTCGGGGAACAGCAGCTGCTCAGTCCCAGATACAAGTTTGTTGAGTGGAAGATGAATAAACAGAGACTTTCGAGTTGCCTTGATTGCACGGGACAGGTAAGCACGTGGGAACCGCCCGCGTTTTTGACTTTGCCTCTTGCCTAGCTCTTCCTTTGCCCACCACGGAGAGTCAAATGTGCAAGCTGCGACGCAATCCTGATGTGGCTGATCTGTGTCGCTCACTGAGCTGCCACTGGGGCTCACGGACATCATGCTTCCCCTTTGTTCTGTGACACAGTCTTGCGAGTGGGCAACACCTCTGTGCTGCACAGGCCCGAGGCCCCAGGCTAGACGGTGGCAGTGCTGGAATCTACAGCCTGCTGTGCCTGGTGCTAAACTCCCACCGCCTTATTTCCCATGCCACGTGGTGCGCTCATATCACGGCTCAGTGCCCGTCTCTCCTCCTGGCCTTTCACCCACCCTGGCCAGAATGAAACGCCCATGCTTCTCTCCAACCTGGGTTCCAAAAGAGCTGCTGAAACCAATCAATTATTTTGATGGCTGTTACAGAACACCTGGTCCCCCCACGCCCCTGCCACCCCCAGCCTCCCCTCTGTTGTAGGGCAGGGAAGAGCAGGCGGAGAGGCCAGGGAAAGAAAGGAGGAATTAGATTCCTTAGTCCAAAAAATCACAGCACATTTCCAAAGCAAACACTCAAGGCGCTCGTTCTCCAACTCCGCTTTGACTTTAGCTTAGCAGCGTCCCCCTCACCAAAGTCCCCTGCCACCTCCAAGGGAGGTGCCACGGCCACGTGATGTCGCAGAGCCTGGCCCAAGCTAGATGTTCCCATTCCCACTGGAAAATGTTTGAAAGTGTGAAACCATTTCTTTCTGTCCAGTGAGGCTCTTCCTGACTCCGGAGCAGACGTGTCCTCTTCCGTTAGTGTCCCTCTTCCGTGATGTCCATCCTTCCGCGGGGACCTTTGGCATGTACCGGGACCTTGTCATTCCAGTCGCTGTCATTGAAAACCCTGCTCTACAGACTGAAAGGCTGACTCAGCAGCTCTACCCGAGAATTCCCCATCTTCCAGGGGTAAGAAAGTGAGCAGGCCTGTTCAATCGCCAGTGAGTAATAAAACGAGACAGAGCTTAACTCTATGTACCAATGTCTTAGGTTAGATAGAGAGGAAAAGGAAGCTCCCCACCCAATAACCTGCATTCTAATGCCAAAAAGGGCACTTTTAATGAGGTGACCTCAGAAAATGTCCTTAACATTCCAGGACGTTTCTTCTTATAAGGATGATCTAGAATAGCTGTATCTGGTCCCATGAAAATTATAAAAGCTCGACCAGGCACGGTGGCTCCCACCTGCAATCCCAGCACTTTGGGAAGCTGAGGTGGGCAGATCACAGGTCAAGAGATCAAGACCATCCTGGCCAACATGTTAAAACACGTCTCTACTAAAACTACAAAAATTAGCTAGGCACGCGGCACACACCTGTAGTCCCATCTACTTGGGAGGCTGAGGCAGGAGAAAAGCTAGAACCCGGGAGGTGGAGGTTACAGTGAGCTGAGATTGTGCCATGGCATTCCAGCCTGGTGACAGAGCAAGAATCCATCAAAAAAAAAAAAAAAAAAAAATGAAACCTCATTCAAATGCAAGTTATGATCAGGCTTGATAGTTCACCCTTATAATCCCATCACTCTAGGAGGCCAAGGCAGGAGGACTGTTTGAGACCCTTGTCCAAGACCAACCTCGGGAACATAGAGAGACCCCATCTTAACACAAAATTTAAGAATAAAATATTAGCCAGGCACGGTGACATATGCCTGAAGTCCTAGCTCCTCAGGAGGCTGAAGCAGGAGGATCCTTGAGCCCAGGAGTCCGAGGCTGGAGTAAGTTATAGTCGTGCCACTGCACTCCAGCCTGGGCAACCGAGTGAGATCCTGATTCAAAACAAAAAACAAATGCAAGTTATAGATTAGTGTAATTCATAATAGCACTCTCCACCGTCTAGCCTACTGTATATTTCGCTCATTTCTTCTGTTTCTTTTCCTAACCCCATATCCTTCCAACCTTCCCGCTCATCACCAATGTAGCCTCTAAAATTTTATTCCCTGAAGAACTTTGAGAGAAGGGCAGGTAGGTTCCCCTCAAACTACGCCAGCGATGATACCCCCCGGGGGGCAAAGGTAGAACCAAGGGACTAATCGTTACTTTGAGTCCTAATTCTGTGACTTCACTCCCTCTACTCAGGGTCAGCGCCACCGCAACACGCTAGTCACAATGCTGAGATCAGCGTTCAGAGGCAGACTTCCTTTAAAAACGTGTGAAACTCTGCTCCGGAATACTAAAACATGTATGACTGCCTGAGCTCCTCCTCACCTGCCTGGAGGAAAACATTGCACTTACTGATCACAGATGGAGCTACTGGCTGCCCTGACGTCCACGAGGCCCCAAGTCTGCCCAGGAGTCTTCTAAACCTCCTTGAACTTGACATCTGCCAGACTTTCCAGAATGGGTGACTAGCCACTCCCGGAACGCAGGGCTGCAACGTGTAGCCAGCACTGGGCTCCTGCATTCTGTCCCTTCCTCCCTCCCTCCAGGAGAACATATGGCGAGAGCTGCTTTCTTTGCAGCAAATCCTTAAGGAAAAACAGACTTTTCATCTTTTTTTTTTTTTTAAGTTCCAGTAAGCCCTTTTACTGATTTCTAGGGAAATCACTTCAGAGCTTCATTGTGCATTTCCCATCAGAGCGGTCGCTTCCGTTACTGGAGAAAATGCAATGGACAGGAGGTTCTGAGGAGGCAGGGAGTGTGGGCTGGGTGCCCGGGTGCGTGTGTGTGCATATGCACGCGCACAGATGTGTGCACACACCCACGTACACAGTGCACCTACCCATCACCGAAAGAACTGCTCAGGAAGAGGCCATTGGCTGTTCCAGAATTGGCCACATCACGCCACTGCTGACAGCCCAGCCGGGCAGTGCCTGTTGACATTTTTGGCCCTGGAAGCGACAGGTGCTGATGACTCTGGCCTTCTCGGGACCTCTGACACTACAAGGGCTCTGTGTGTATGTGTCTGGGGGTTGGGACAGAGGAGCAGGAAAGGGCTGGCTCCAGGGACCTTTGCTTCCCTCGCTTCTCCTAATAAATGCAGGGGACAAACGCCACTGCCAGACTGGGGGCAGCCGGGCAGCAGTCCTAAATTCACACACATGTTACTGTGCTGAAACAGAGCGGCGGCATAGCTTTTGTCCTGCATACGTGGGTCGTGTCACATAGGAAGGCCCTGTTTCTCTTTTCATTTGCAATGTTTGAGCAGGGTGTTATGCCTCTTAAGGAAGTGTGTGGAAGTTTCAGTAACTGCATGTGGTTCTCTCCTTCCCCAGATGCTGGCGAGCAGCCCCGCTAATACAGGAGCTATTTCCTTTCACTTTTCTGCACGTCCAGACTTCGATCCATGGGTCCAGGTGTGCCCACCTCTGAGAGACAGCCCGGGGCGCATCCCTCAGTAATTGCCAGGTGGGGAGCTCAGCCCTACTGTCTCGAGCCCCTGTCTGTTTCTAAATGCAGCCGTTGTCTAAGGAGAAGCATGGAGATGACTGGTGTACTGGAAAGGCGAAGCTGGGAGAGTGGCGCTGGTGCGGAGACCACGGCGGAGCGGCTCACGCCCGCAGCGTCTGCACACCGCCGATCCCGGCCACTCTCAGCAGAAAAGAGTCAAGCTTCTGGCCTTCAGCATAGTCTCCCTCAAAATAAAAACGCTGCTGCTTCTCCAAATAAAATAGAGTCAAAAGCCATGGGGGGAAAGTGTGTGTGTATGGTGTGTGTGGTGCGTGTGTGGTATGTGTGTGTGGTGTCTGTGCGTGTGTGTGGTGGGTGTGGGGGTGTGGGGGATGTGGGGGGTGTGTGTGTGCTGTGTGTGGTGTGTGACGTGTGTGTGTTATGTGTGGTGTGTGTGTGGTGGGTGTGGGGGGAGTGTGCAGGGGGTGTGTGCTGTGTGTGTGCTGTGGTGGTGTGTGATGTGTGTGTGTTATGTGTGTGTGGTGTGTGTGTGGTGTTTGTGTGTGGTGTGTGGTGTGTGTGTGGTGTATGTGTGGTGTGCATGGTGTGTGTGTGGTGTGTGTGTGGTGTGTGTGTGGTGTTTGTGTGTGTGGTGTGTGTGGTGTGTGGTGTGTGGTGTGTGTGTGGTGTGTGTGTGTGTATGGTGGGTGTTGGTGTGTGTGTGTGTGTGTGCACATGTACCTGGTGTGTATTCCCAGTATAGCTTTTGAGAAAGCCCAAGAACTTCTTCTGCCTCAGGTAACACGTGGGTGGGATGCCACTGGCTCCTTCATCTCTTTGTCCAAGGACCATCAGTGGACCAAATCCCAGACCTCACTAAACCATCTCGTCGTCTGTGAGGGTGAGAAACGTGCCCCTGCAGCCAGGCACAGGCCCTCCCGGAGCACACGGCTGGTGAGCAGAGCAGGCTGGATTCTAGTCCCGCTCCCTCCAGTGAGTTGTTTGTGCTGGGCTTAAACGGCATTCGCGGATAAAGCAGTGCAGACAGACCTGAGATTGAAGCGAAGGGAGGGAGAAGACCCAGCTTTTCCATCAGCTGGGGATGCTACAGCCAGGGATTCCCCGACTGGCACATGTCACAGAATTTCCGCAGCTGGGAGCCTGGTCTGTAGGAGCATCGCAGCCGGGGTCTTGTTCAGAGGTTGCCGGTTCCAGAAGGAGCTCACCAGGCTTCCTGGATCCTGTCCACCTCCTGGGCGTGGTCTAATACTTAGCAGTGTTCTGGGGTGCAAAGGGCATTCAATACATGCTTGGACTTGGCTGCATGGGCTCCCTGAGCAACCTCTAGAAGAGGAGTCTCGGCGGACCCCTGGCTTCAGCGAACTGGATGCAGGAACGGATTCCTCAGATGCACCCTAGTTCTCATGGAGATCTATAGATTACAATAAACCCCACATATCACCACACACACTCACCACACACACCTCACACACTCACCTCACATACCTACCTCACGTACTCACCTCACATACTCATCTCAGCATAGACCATCCACACTCCCAAGCAGCAGGGGCGGAAATTAAAGCAATATCTCAGGAGCGATTCAAGTTCATTTCACCCTGGCAAGATGTTTTAAGACCGAGTGTGAAGAAAAATAAATGTCTCTAAAACAAGAAGTCCTGATGGTCCCCCGCCGGTCCTGGAGGTGACTCAACCACAGCTCTACCACCGCTCGGAACATCTGCCCCAAGAAGCTTCAACACAGTTGTAGCAGGTATGTTTTGTGGTTTCCCCTGAAAACAATATTAAGCTCAGATGTGTAGTGAGTAAATTGCAAAGACGTTTATTGGCTGCAGGGCACCATTTCCTCTTCAGCTCAGAGCAACTTCTGTAATTATTCAATTGTTGATAGAAATCACTTTAATCCACGTGGCTTTTCAGACAAGACCCACTCTGAGGAGGCAGGCACAGATATTAGGACATGTGCCACGGGGACCCTGTGGACCCGCTGTGTGTTGCAGATGGAACGTCTGAGCCACGCGGACTAGCCCATCACCACGAGGTTGTATGAGGTCGGGGTCACCCTGACGTCACTAGGAACGGAGATGCAGCAGTTCTTTTCTTCCCTTGGGAACAAAACCTTACTTTCGCGGCATGTTCAAGGCTTTAACTGCTAAATATGTTGATTTACTTTTTGCAAAACTAGGAGGATTCCAGCAATCATCTCTTGCCACGTCATCAAGCCTCTCCCTCACCTTGCCCTCATTCTCCTGCTCACATTGGCAGGTGAAGTGGTTCTCACCAATAGGTCACCCAAAGGCTCCAAAATAAAAGTTTCCCGTGTGTTTTTTGGTAGAGAACTCTCCCAGGCAAACACAGCAGGGCTCATGGCGGTGTGGCGCAGACTCCTGCTGAGGGACAGGCGAGCACGCCCGGGTGTGGGCTCCTGGTCACCAGCCACCGGCTGGCTTCTGTCCAAGGAGCCTGGGGCTCCCAGAAGGCACAGGAGCTGAGACAGCCCGGACAATGGGAAAGCAGGATAGGGCAGGAGGCGGGTGGGCGCGCAGTCTTCTCGGGTGGGAAAGTCCACCCTCCAGGGCCTCTGGCCAAGAGGGAGACCTGACTCAAGAGAGGCAGGGAGGGGGAGAGGGAGGAAAGCGGGGAGGGAGAGAAAGAAGGGAAGAAAATGAAGGAAGAAAAGAAAGAAGAGAGGGAGGGAGGGGGAAGAAAGAAAGAAGAGAGAAGAAAGAAAGAGGAAAGAAGGAAGGAAGGAGAAAGAAAGGGAAAGAAGAGAGAAAAGAAAAGAAAGAAAAAGAGAAAAGGCTGGTTGAGCTACGCATAGAATCAGCTTAAACACCTGGCCAGAGAACAAGCCTCGGGCACACAGAGAGGGACAGACAGCTCCCGGCGTGGTGGCGGAAGGCAGAGCTCACGTCTAGGAGACATCCAGGAGGGGCCGACCAGACAACCAGGAGGTCAGTGCAGGACAAGGTGAAGCCGCGACTTCCTTCCCAAGAGCCTACTATGTACCAGGCCCCATTCGAGACGCCCAGGATAAGGCACATGTGGCCCCTCCCTCACTGGGCCCCTGTCCTAGTGTGGGGATCCACACAGTATGAAAAGATTCCATTTCAAGACCGGGCGCGATGGCTCATGCCTGTAATCCCAGCACCTTGGGAGACCAAGGTGTGCGGGTCACCTGAGGTCAGGAGTTCAAGATTGGCCTGGCCAACATGGTGAAACCCCATCTCTACCAAAAACACAAAATTAGCCAGGTGTGGTGGTGGGCTCCTGTAATCCCAGCTACTTGGGAGGCTGAGGCAGGATAATCGCTGGAACCTGGGAGCGGGAGGGTTCGGTGAGCCGAGATCACGCCATTGCACTCCAGCCTGGGAAACAAGAGTGAAACTCTATCTCAAAAAAAAAAGAAAAGAAAAGATTCCATTTCAGGTGGTAGTGGCCGCTGGGGTGCTGGAGTGGGCGGCTGCTTAGGGGTGGTTGGGGTGGTTAGGAGGAGCCTCTCTGACGGGTGGAAGAGACTTTCCAGCGCAGGGAGCAGTGACCAGGAAGAAAATCACTGGAACCCGTGGAAGGTCTTCCTTCCCCAGCCGCAGAGCCAGAGCCCATGAGAAGGAGGATTCAAGGGCTGTCGTGTGACTCTTCAGGGATGAAAGAGACCACAGCTGGGCAGCCTGGACCAGGGACTCTTCGGCAACCAACCAATCCACAGGGCCTAGAATGCTCGACCTTCCCTGGTGGCTTCGCGCTGGTCCTCAGGAGAACCGCACCTGAAAAGACGGGACGCATCTTGGCCAGCTCGGGCTGCTGCAATGAGTGCCATACATCGGTGGCTCAGAGACAACACACACTTGTTTTTCACAGTCTGGGCCAGAAGTCAAAGCTCAGGGTAGTAGGGTGGCCAGGGTCTGCCGACGGCTCTCTTGTGGGTTGCAGGTGGCCGTCTTCTTGTATCCTCACATGGCAGAAAGAGGGCAGAGAGCGCTCTAGCCTCTTCTTCTAGGGTCACTAATCCCACGGATGCGGGCCCCACCCTCATGACCTAATCACCTCCCAAAGGCCCCAGCTTCTGATACCATCACATTGGGATTAGGGTTTCAACAGATGAATTTTGAGAGGATACAACCACTTGGTCAATTGCAGGAAACTCAATTCACCCCGCCCCCATTCAGCCAGCTCTAATTCCAGGCAGCTCTATCAGAAGCATTCATTTTCTGCAGAGGAACACACATCTACCTTCCTAAACCCCTACCTTTCTTTCTCATTTTTTTCCTAAAGCTTCAAGGATAAGTGAAATCCCTTCTCTGTGAAGGCGGTTCAGGTCGCTCCGTGTGGCCACTGTTCCTCTCTACAAGCAGACAGAGGCATGGGCAAGACACACTGGATTTCAGCACCATTCTCTCCTAACCCCAAGCCCAGCATCAGAACGCTAAAGCTCTCTCGCCCTACTTTATGAGCTTGCTATGAAAAGTAAGCAAGATAATTTGTAGGAAGTCCGTGGCCCCGTGGCCGGCACGCGGACGAGCACGGCAGGGCAGCTTCCTTCTCAAAGCTAAGCATCGCTAGTTCCTTCGGTGACTCCTTTTGTGACATGGCTTCAAGAGCTGTCATGCCCAATTGTCTTCCGATGCTCTGTTATGACTCACACACGCTTCGCCCAAGGCAACCCTGGAGGAGGAAGAAGGCAGCCAGGAGCGGGTGCACCCTCACTCTCCAGCGGGGCAGCTTCTGATGGGGTCGGGGCCAGAGCGTCAGCCGGACAGGCTGTCTCACGGAGGAAGCCAGCGACATGTGACTGTCTCCTTCTCTCTGTCCCTCTCTTCTCACACATACAAACACACCCAGTGACATCTGCCCTTTTCTAGCTGTCTGTCAGCTGTCTGTTTTCTACGGCCCCACGATTACGAGCAATAATTAAACACACGTCATCTGCAGGTCCGGCCAAGACGCCCACGTGGCCTCTGCCGTGGTGGCCTTGCCTGCTCGGGGTTAGCTCAGCGCCGTATCTGTTGCACCCTGCGTGGAGAAACCAGCGTGGCTCGGGAGGCGAGGCCCTCCACTTGCTTTATCTCACGGCATCTTCACACAGCCTGCACCCCAAAAGAGGATTTCTTCCTTTCTCATCTTGCTGTTCCTAAGGGAGTTTTAAAAGTTCGCTGTATTCACGGTTCTTGAGTTAAAGTGTACATTGTTAACTCTTAAGTTCCCAGCTACACAGAACTAAGGCAGGGCCGTTTCTAAGACAAGGTTAGAAGTCCAGGGAAACACTTAAGAAGGAAGTCAGAGAAGATACACACCCGCCCCCCCCACAACACACACACACACACACACACACACACACACACACACACACACACACAAAGTAGTCTTCATTGCACACTAATGGAGGCCAGCAACGCGGAGCAGCGTTTTGATGGATTTCTTGGGAACTTGAAATGCTCTCCCTGCTCGTCATGTCTGTGAAACCCTGTCCGTTCCCTGTAGTTACCAACAGTAACAAGCCTAAAACAAAGCAAATATGGCGAAGGGCTCATGGGGTGTGTTTTGGGGACGGGAGAGACGTTTCTTATCTCTTTGCGCTTCTGTGCGGTCAGGAGAAAGACTCTTGAAAAAAGCAGATAAAGACAGGCCAGAAGGAGAGGCAGCTCTAGTCAGCGCGGTGGCTCACGCCTGTAATCCCAGTACTCTGGGAGGCCGAGGTGGGCGGATCACAAGGTCAGGAGTTCGAGACCAGCCTGGTCAACACGGCGAAATCCCGTCTCTACTAAAAATATAAAAATGAGCCAGGTGTGCTGGCGCATGCCTGTAGTCCCAGCTACTCGGGAAGCTGAGGCTGGAGAATCACTTGAACCTGGGAGGTGGAGGTTGCAGTGGGCCAAGATCGTGCCACTGCACTTCAGCCTAGGCAACAGAGTGAAATTTTGTCTCAAAAAAAAAAAAAAAAGAAAGAAAGAAAAGAAGAAGAAGAAAAAAAAGCAACTCCCTACACCCTCTGGGAGAAAAACAGAGCAAGGAAATGTGGAAACAGCTTGGGAAGAACGGTCCCCAGGGAACTCACCTGCAGGAAAGCCACTCTCCTTCTGATGGTAAGTTGTCAAAACTTCCCAATAGATTTATTTAGTTGTGTGCTGAGTGTATTTTGGATTATGCAGAGCTATGCTACCGTACTTTTTTCATCATAGTTCAGTCTTTCAAGAAAGTTGACCCTCACTTCCTATAGGCAGAATTAATTCCCAATGGGGATTTTTCAACAAAAGCTGGATTTCCGGGCCGGGCGCGGTGGCTCACGCCTGTAATCCCAGCACTTTGGGAGGCCGAGGCGGGTGGATCACGAGGTCAAGAGATCGAGACCATCCTGGTCAACATGGTGAAACCCCGTCTCTATTAAAAATACAAAAAATTAGCCGGGCATGGTGGCACGTGCCTATAATCCCAGCTACTCAGGAGGCTGAGGCAGGAGAATGGCTTGAACCCAGGAGGCGGAGGTTGCGGTGAGCGGAGATCGCGCCATTGCACTCCAGCCTGGATAGCAAGAGTGAAACTCCACGCCCCCCGCCCCCGCTACACACACAAAAAGCTGGATTTCCAGCTGCCATTCTCAGCCAGTTCTTACCTTTCCTTCCCTGCCTGTCAACATTGGCTTAGTAACCTACTGCACGTTTCCCCTCATCGGATAATAATAACAGCAATGCCAGTAACACTAGCTAACACCGACTGAGGAGTTCACGTATGCTGGGTGCCGTCGTATGAGCACCGCACATCTGAGCTTGTTAGGCCTCTCCACATCTCCGTGAGGAAGGGACTTCTCCCCATTCTGTGGATGAGGAAACTGAGGCTTACAGTCACACAGCTAGTTAGCAGGGGAGCCGCACGTGCTTGCAGGCGGTGACTCCAGAGCTCCCGACCCTGGAAGCCCACACACGCCTGCACACGGAGCCTCCGCCACTGAGCACGGACTTCAGGCTGGGCTCGCTGCTTTCCAAAGTGCACGGGTCCCCTTCCACCCTGCCCCAACACAACCCGGTGGGGTGCCTCGCAAAACATTCCACACCGCACCCCAGGCCCTTTCTTAAGTGAGGAAGCCCCAAGCCTGCATTAACAGATAAAATGGAGATTCCCAGGACGAATCCGGAGGAGGGGCGAGGATCCCGCGCCCTCCCACCCCAGCCCCTCCGCAGGGGACCTTAGGGCTTCTGTGGAAGCAGCTGGAAAACCCCTGGACCAGACTAGCCTTGGTCTCCCTCCAGCAGGAAAACTGGCAGCTCCAGAGCCGCCCTCCAACGTGCTTCCAAAACTCCAGAGCCTCCTCTTGCTTCTAGGACAAATGTGAAATTCTGCACAGGGAACTCCAGGTTTCCCAAGCCCCATCTTCCCAATCTTCCCCCCCAGACCCTCGTTCCGTCATGCGGCCTGGCCTCTGTGCCGCCTGAAAGCAGGCAGCGTTCAAAGGCTCTGGGGCTGCTCGTCTTGGCATCGGGGTTGGGTTTTGCACTCGCTCCTGCCCTGCTGTGTCATTAGCATACAGACCTCACTGCCAAAACACAGACAAAAACAGCAAGGGCTTCGACAAGATGGAAGTTTATTTCTCTTGCAAGAATCGTCTGAGCATGGGCAGCCCCAGGGTGTGGGGATCCAGGCTCCCTCCAAGTCAGGCTCCGCGGTGCTCACTACCGATCTGGTCCTCGCAGGGAGCTATGGCTTAGGTCCCGACCCCTGGCATCTGAGTGCTACCAGCTAGAAGGGGGAAAGCGAAGGGGAGGGCAGAACCTTTTTTTTTTTTTTTTAAGATCATCCTCCACTCCTCATCAGATCCCAGGGGCAAGATGGACTGTTTCAAGAGAAAAGGAGAGAGGAACGCTTTCTCTCATCTCTCATAAACTCCTGGAAGAAAGGAACCTTCTTCTACACACTGCACCCATTTAACCTCAGGATCTTTCTACACCTTGAATGTCATCAACAAATATTAAAGAATGAATAGTAGGTATACAAATTAATAAATAAGAAAACAGATACATGGACATTTTTGGAAATAAGACAATATTGAATTGCTTTATATCTGTGCTGAATGTAAAATTTTCAACTACTGTGTTCTAAATGTAAGATTTTTATGTACTTACTTTTGGAAAAGTTACCCCAAGAGAGAATATCTGAATGGATGAGGCGCTTACACACGCACGCACGCACGCACACACACACACACACACACACAGCTCCAACTTATTCAAACACAGAATCTGGGAAACTGTTTTATTTCTCCTCATGCTGTTTTCCTAAGACAGCCAACACAAAATTACTAAAAGGTTTGGAAAGCCGATATTGAAAACATAAAAGCATAATCATAAAACTACCTTTCAGCTGCTCTGTGACAGGAACATCTCCGGTCATTCACCAAGAACTTTACCAAATGGTGGGAACTCTGGCAATGTGTGACCCAGCTGATGTTACTATTAGAGGATGAGGTTTGCCCCAAAAGAGAATTTATTTTTAAATATTTACTAAATATCCTTTTCTTTTAGGAAATATATGGATTTATGCATTGATTCATCCATCTCTACATGTATTAGTTGTTACAAACACGTCCAAAAGTTTCAAGAAGTTTTAAGGTAGCTATAGTTAAAGAATAGTAAGTACAATTACCCTATTTGCCAGTTGCAATATATATACATATTTGGAGACAGAGTCTCACTCTGTTGCCCAGGCTGGAGTGCAGTGGCACAAGCTCAGCTCACCGCAACCTCCGCCTCCCAGGTTCAAGCAATTCTCCTGCCTCAGCCTCTTGAGTAGCTGGGATTACAGGCACGTGTCATCACACCAGCTAATTTTTTATGTCTTTTGCAGAGATCGGGTTTCATCATGTTGGCCAGGCTGGTCTTGAACTCCGGACCTCAAGTGATCCTCCCACCTCGGCTTCCCAAAGTGCTGGGATTACAGGCATGAGCCCACTGCGCCCGGTCCAGCTGCAAAATATTTTATCAGTTCTGACTTTCTTAGCCTTGAATGAAGCCTGAGAAATAATAACAACGATAATAAAAGCAGCTTCCTTACTGCACCTACTCTGGACCAGACATTGTACGAACTGCACCATGAAGATTCCTTCAATCCTGTAATAATTCTATAGATACAGAACTCAAGGCGCAGAGGCATGGAGTAATCATTCAGAGTCTTTCAGAACTGCATTCAGATCGAGCCCATTTATTTCCAAAGACCTTTGCCTTTTCAAATACAGAGAAGTCAGGATAATAGCTGGCACTCTTCCGTTACCTGTAGGCTTGAGATGGAGCCCTATGCAGCGATTCACAAAATGTATGCCCAGCTTACGACACGACAGAAGGGATTACTAAGAGTGTGTCCATGATTCCGCAGGGATCGGTGGTCGCTGGAAGGCCCCGCTGTCAAATGGGAGCCTCAGGAGCCTCTGAGCACCCAGGAAGGGCAGAGGCTCACCTCCCACGCCCCTGGACAGGGTGGGATAAGGCAGCATAAAGATACTGCTGAGGATCAGTGTTTGTGTCCCCTCAAAATTCATATGTCAGATCCTAACTGCAAGGTGATGTTATTTGGAGGTAATTAGGTCATGGGGCTGGAACCCTCACAGATGGGATTAGTGCCTTTATCAAAGAGGCTCCAAGGAGTTTCCTCTTCCCTTCAGCCATATGAGGACACCGTGAGAATACTGCCATCTACGAACCAGAAAATGGGCCCTCATCCGACGCCAGATGTGCTGGCACCTTGATCTTGAACTTCCCAGCCTCCAGAATGATGAGAAATAAATTTCTGTTGTTTCTTAGCCACCCAGTCTGGTGTTCTGTTATAGCAGCCAGAACAGACCCCACTGAGACACAGAAGGAGGAGCCTCCCTCAGAGGAGGCCCTCTCAGTCCTCCCACTTCTGCCATGGTGGCGTCCCCTCAGCCGCACCACCCCCTCCATGAGGTATCCCCACATGGGGACATGGTTCTTGCCGCTGGAGTCGGGGCCAGCAGCATAGCCTGAGTAAAGGCCAATGCCCTCTCTCCCTGGCCGGCCATCGGGCAGCCTGCGTCCCACAGGGAGGACTGCAGAGCCCTCCTGCTCGGGCCGAGGCAGGTTGCTCCTCAAGGTCCGCAGACCTCAGTAAAAAGGGGGGATTTTCACTTCCCCTCCCTTTAGAAAACAGTCCAGCTTTCCTTCAGAGCACCTGGCTGGCAGAGACTGGCTTAAAATCACAGTTGCATGAAAATGTTGTAGGATTTAACTCTCCCCCATGCTGATTCACAGAGCAGTACACTTAGTTGGCCAGCTCATCCCAAATAGATGCAGAGGGCTCGTGTCTGCAAAGCTTTCCTTAGGGGGATGGACTCTCACGCAGACCTCCTGCGCAATGCTGGGTCTCCCACGCGAACACTGCCTTTAAGTCTTCCTCAAGAAACGTCTCTCTCTCTCTTTGCTCTAGCCCAGGGCCACTTAATAGGGCACGACTGACATTTTAGCGAAGGTAAATTCTTCATTGTGGGGGCTGCCTTATGTGTCGGAAGATGTCTAGCAACACCCTGGAATCTATCCACCAGATGCCTCCCTGGCTGTGACAACTCAAAATGCCTCCACATGTGTCACATGTCTCCTGGGGGCAAAGTCTCCCCCAGCAAGAACCACAGATGCACCTGAAGCACATTTGGCTAAGAACTGAGAAAGCCGAGAGGGTAAGAAGTCCTCCTTCTCCTCCAGAGGCTGCGCATCCAGCTAGAAGAATCCCAAGTCAACATGCCAATCACGAAGGCAAATACTCCGCTAGTGACCAGACGGCGAGATATGTCCTGAGATGGCATGTAATTAATAGAATCTTTCAAACTTTTCTAATACTTGCAATATTTTATTTTATTGAAATTATTTAACTATCTGTCTTCCTTAATTTCAAATGGAAGCGCCATGAGCGTAGACACTGACTCATTTTGTTGACCCTGGGAGCCCCCGTGCCCAGCACCGTCTCTGACACATAAGAGGCAGTCAGCACATGTCACATATCAGCCTGGTACTGGGTTAGACCCAGCACGAGAAGCCCCTGTCCAGGTGGCTTCTGGCATTCACTGGGAACCAGCTGGCTGGATGTTTGACTCTTCTTAGTGTTTTTAATTAAAAAAAAAAAAAAAAAAAAAAAAGCTAGGTTCAGGCCAGGTGTAGTGGCTCATCCCTATAATCCCTACACATTGAGAGGCTGAGGCAGGAGGATCACTTGAGCCCAGGAGCTGGAGGCCGCAGTGAACTATGATCACACCACTGCACTCCAGCCTGGGCAACAGAGCAAGAAAACCCTGTCTCTTAAAAACAAAACAAACCAGCCGGGTGTGGTGGCTCAAGCCTGTAATCCCAGCACTTTGGGAGGCCGAGGCAGATGGATCATGAGGTCAAGAGATCGAGACCATCCTGGCCAACATGGTGAAACCCCGTCTCTACTAAAAATACAAAAAATTAGCTGGGCATGGTGGCGCGTGCCTGTAATCCCAGCTACTCAGGAGACTGAGGCAGGAGAATTGCCTGAACCCAGGAGGCGGAGGTTGCGGTGAGCCGGGATCGCGCCATTGCACTCCAGCCTGGGTAACAAGAGCGAAACTCTGCCTCAAAAAAAAAAAAAAAAAACCTCACAAGATTCTGGAAACGGTCTCAGAAGAGCTGTTTTCCATATCCCACAGCCCTTCCCTCCCTCCATCCCCGATCTTGTCTCTGAGTTTAATTCCCCCTGGAAAGGCAAGAAGACAGCAAAACAGAGGTGCAAACCAGGGTTCTTGGGGGATAGACGGGCTGCGTAGGGCCAGGCAGAGATGAATCTGTAGCCAGGAACAAGGGGAAAACACCAACCCACATCTGTGGCTCGCCTCTGGCTTTCATCACCTGTTTGTTTGTGAACACAGATTGAGCACCTGCTGTCTGCTAGGCAGGCCCCTGCTCCTGGGGACCCCGCAGCACGCACAAGAGGTAAAAGCAGGCTCCCGGAAGCCTGCGGTCCAGCTTGCACGCACAGGCCTGCACGTGCGCATGGCGCCTCCCAAGGACGTGCGCAGGCAGAGGGCTGGGCCTCCTCCCACAGCATGAGATTCTGCGGGTCTGGGTCAGGCCTGAGAATCTGCATTTCTAACAAGGCTCCAGGTGAGGCTGATGCTGCCAGTCTACAGACCGCCCTTTGAGTAGCCCTGGACTCAAGCCCACATGCAAAAGAAACAAGGGAGCCGTTCGTTGTCACGTGTTTTGGTCAGTAGGTGGGCCAGGAAGAGGACCCCACAAAGCATCTGAGAAAACAAGACGAAGGGCCCAGGCTCTAACAAGGGGGGACGGGTGCTGGGAGCGGGGTGATCGTGGGTCTCTTCTGTTTCCTGGAATTTCTAGGGAAGGCCCTGGTCACAGCCTCTGCAGGGACAGCTCAGCTGCCTGGAATGGCCAAGCACTGACCCCTGGCCGCCCGGCACCCTTGCCAGTGCTGGGGAGAAGGGCGCATCGCAGTGGGTGGCATCGGGTGGCTCCTTTCTGTTGGTGGCCCCTTCCCGGTTGGGACCAGGCTTGTGGGAGGGAGCGGAGCCTTCACAGCCAGCCGAGCCTCTGACCAGTTTATTTACTTAAACAACAAACATCCCTCTTGCCTGGGGCGGGCCCAGGGCAGTTCCTGAATGGGAAGAGACACTGTCTTCACAGAGGCCCACCCACGTCGCCAGGCGGGTTTCAGGGAATCACAGGCTGTGTCGGGAGCCCAGGGCTGCCCAGGAGCCGCCACCCAGGGCCGGCCGGCGGCCTCCTCTCCTTTCTCTCCCAGCTTTAAATCTCCCTTTATTTTGCCTTCTGAGATTTTATTCCTCTCCTCTGCAATGGTGATAAAGAAAAGCAGATAATAATAATGAAAAAAAGAAACAAAAAAAAATGTTAAGCTTTCTCCCTCAAAAGGGAAAGAAAAAGCTTTGAATAAACAGAGTGTCACCGAAAAGGCAAACGAACAAGGCTGTTTCTGAAAGAACCAGATGGGCTTCCAAATGGCCCTTCCGATCCAGCCCACGGGCTGGGCCTGAGGGCGTGGGGGGTGCCCGGGAGGTAATTTAGGGCCGGAGTCTAAATCTAAACGCTGTAGGTCACCCTGTGAACACGCAGGCCATTCTGAAAACCTCCAGCCCCAGTGAATTGCAGTCAAATTAAACAAGCCCCATATTACCTTCCATTTTTGTCAACACGTCCTGTATCATTACTTTTTTCTGACAGTTGACTGATGTGTTGAATACAGAATTGCTGACCGTGTTTGTTTTATGATTGCGAAGTTGGGTGATCGTTTTTGTTTTCCGTTTTTCTGAAGCTCTCCAGGACTGAGCTAAACGGCCATGTGCAGTTAGATGGGTCCCTTTGACTGGCCTTTCTCCTTGCCGACTTAATGCGTGCTTTATCCAATAAATCAACGATGTTTTCCAAAATGGTATCTGACTGATATCCAGATTCCTCTAACAATTTCTAAACAGCAGGATGATACATGCCGTACACAGATGAAAGAGGAAAACATTTGTCTTAAAAACCATTTTTGTATTCTCTAAGGATAAATTCTATTTTTTAAAACAGACTATTTTTAGAGCAGTCTTAGGCTCACAACAAAACTAAGCAGAAGCCACGGAGATTCCACATAGCCCCTATGCCCGCAAGCAAGCACAGCTCCCGAATTATCTACAGCCCAGATGGGGGCACTCGTCGCAGCTGATGAACCTGCCCTGACGCGGCGTCACCACCCAGAGTCCAGAGCTGACGCTAAGGCTCGCCCTGGGTGGCGCACCCGCTGTGGGTTTGGACAGATGTGCAATGACACGCACCCACCGTGACAGAACCATGCAGCGTAGTTTCGCCGCCCTCCAGTTCCTCTGCGCTCCACCTCGATCAATCCTAGTTTTCAAATGGAATCAGGTTCAGCGTATTAAGTCTCTCCTATGTGACCTTTATATGCCACTTATCCACTGGAAGAAAAAAGTCTTTCCTGTCAAATCTTCAAGTTAGAAAGCTATGAAGAAGGGTGGGAGCTGCCCAACGGATGGAATGCCTGCTGCGGAAATGTCCCAGCAGGGGAGGCTGGGACCACGCAGGTCCCAGTTCTCAGGGGAGGCTCAAGCCCCAGCCTCTGCTGGTCCATGAGATTCTCCTGATTCTAGGAAGGAAGGCCTGGAGTTTTCTGTGCCAAGCCTGACGGCGGATACTTAAAAGGCCTTCCATGCGGTGAACGTCTGGGGTTAACCTCAGAGCCCCCTCTGGCAGCATATTCTGACCAATGACCCCAGATAGATGGAGCGGGAGGCAGAACCCAGGAGGGAAAAGGGATGGAGGCCAGCGGTAACCTCCGCCTACTTTGGAGAAGCCTCCAGACCTCATTCTCCTTACACTCAAGTGAAATAGGTCAAGCAAAACGTGTCTCCATGGCCAATCACCACATGTCATCTAAAGGGCACTCACGGAGCTGGGAGGCAGGACTCCTGGGTGACACAGTGGCTCCATCTCCACCACCATTTACCAGAACGTTGCCTTAACTCTCCAAGCCTTGGAGTCTTGCAACAGAAGGAAATTGTCATCAGACACACACAGCCTGTGGAGATTAAGGAAGTCAGTGTCTAGAAAGGGTCCCTCCTAAACAATGTATATTTTATTTTAATGAATGTTTGTGAAGCAACTCAATTCCTTTATTGTTTCTTTTCTAGAAAAGTAACCAGGTATATAAAATAAATTTGGAGGAGTTCCCAAGGATAGAGATGGCTCAGCCGATTTTAAGTTTTTTCAGGTAAAATAAGAAGGAAAGAAGGAGGGGAGGAAGCGAGAGGGTAAAACACAACCCGCGACGGGTTACGTGTTTTTTGACGGCACTGACAGAAGTTTTCACTATGCCCTTGGTTTTCAGGTGGAAGCGGGACCATGGAGTATTACTTTCTAGTATCAAAACTCCAATGTGGATTGTAGTTATGAACCAGGGGAAAAGGGAACTATCTTCATCAAGGATTTTAAACTCGTTCACAGCAAAATGATACGACTACATCATGGCTAAACAATTCCAGAATTTCCGAATAGATGGCCTAGTTCTGGAGGACATGGTGACATTTCATCAAAACATGAATTCATTCCTTCCTAACTGTGGCCTACTTTGCATTGGTTGGCAAAGTTAAAGTTTGGGGAGGGGGGGGTTGGTTTTTGTTTTTTTAGCAACAGCATGTCAGGCACATTTTATGCTCCTTACGGCATAGGAACAGGGCCACAGAGGCCATGGCCAGAAGTTTTGTTCATTTGTTCATAGTCCATGCCTACAGCAGTCGCCCTCCGTCTTTAGGGTTGCGTCAGAGTCTCCCGGTGGGCTTGCTGGAGACCAATGCAGGGCCGACCTCAGAGCTTCCGGCTCAGCCGGGCTGGCGCGGGCCTGAGAGTTTATATTTCTCACAGGTTTCTGGGTGATGCCTTAACTACTGGTCTGGAGACCACATTTGAAATCCACCGGCCTAGAATAAGACTTGGAGTATTCCAGATCCTCAATAAATATGCTGGTTAAACGAAAACGCAGTGGCTTCTGCTGGTGAAGGATGGAGAGGGCCGTGTGCTTTGGATTGCATTGCAGCGTTTCTGGAGCTGGGGAAGAATCTTAAGGGTCAATTGTCCCCGCCACAGCTGAGAGTGGAGCGTTCCTTAAGGCCGGGTTTGATTCATCGAGACTGTCTGCTCAATGCCTACAGGCAGAGCAGTGGTACCCAGCACCTTTCACTTCACGCCGCCTTCCCCCG
This sequence comes from Saimiri boliviensis, assembly GCF_048565385.1. NCBI lineage: Eukaryota > Metazoa > Chordata > Mammalia > Primates > Cebidae > Saimiri > Saimiri boliviensis. The sequence goes on along the minus strand of NC_133450.1, from coordinate 239,216,766 downwards.
TCCACCTGCTAGTTGACCCTAAGTACTTATCCAGAATCATCCTTCCTACTCTTCCATTTCCACAACCAAGAACTACATTCATAACAAGGCCTCGTGGATCTGTATGACCTACCTTGCATTTATTTCTGCTCTCAGGAAAGTTTACTTGGCTGTTGTATTCTAAGGATGAAGGGATTGAGGCAGTCAATGGAGATCTGGAGACTTATCCAAAGCGATCCTAAGAACTGGGGGCCCCCAAGCCTGCAGTGAGGTCTCCCCTTCTCCACAGCCCGTGGTCCCCGTCTCAGCTGGCCTGCTGCCCACTCAGCTGTACTCACATAGGCTTGCGTACCTGTGAGTACGGCTCAGCAGCCTGCTTTTCCGATGGTCCACAGGGCGCCTCAATCAGGTCCAGGGGTAGTGAGGACTGAACCGTAAGACTCCTCTGGGCATCAAGATGGAGGCACCATATCTCAGCCTGCTCAGGCAAGAACAGAGCTCAATCATTTCTCAAGACATGTTTATATTAAGCCTATTCACCTGAATCACTGGGACAGAGCAGTGAGGAAACAATAGCCCTGAACTGTTGATTTTCCAAGCCCTCCCACACAGCAAAGGGCACTAGGCGGAGGCACAACAGAGGAGGATTTTCCTGGCTGATGGCTGTGTCGGAGTGTCCCCTTTAAACCGAAGTTGAATCAGGTTGTGCCTTTCAAGGAGCAAATGTTTGCAATTCTAAAAAGAACCTGAAAGCCTTAATGATAAGGAAAGACAAGTGTGTGTCGTTTTGGTAGGAAAAGGAGAAAAAGAAAAATGGCATTAGATGAAGCCATTTAAAATGACCATGTTCGTAGGTCAAAAGTGGTTTACTCTTGACAATTTCATAAGGAAAACATTCACTTCTTATCTGTCAGCACATGCAACCTCCCTTTCCCCCAGAGTCTGGGTGGTTTTACTTCTAACTTTCCTTTCTGCCCAGGGAACATTCATTCCTCCAGGAAATAAAAACAGGAGGTGCAAAGATCCTTCATCGAACAACCACTTCGAGCGTAGGTAAGAAACAACATGTGATGCTCCCCTCCCTGCGTCCACGTGTTCTCACTGTTCAACACCCGCCCATGGCTGAGAACATGCCGTGTTTGATTTTCTGTTCTTGTGTCAGTTTGCTGAGAATGATGGCTTCCAGGCTCATCCATGTCCCCGCAAAGGACACGAAATAGGTGATGGGGAGGAAGGGGGCGAATCACACTGCCACGTGTGCACCTATGCAACAATCTTGCATGTTCTTCACAGGTACCCCCAAAACCTAAAATGCAATAAAAAAAAAAAAGAAAAAAAAACAACATGTGCTAACTCCCAGCACCTTTTGGTTTCTTTTTTCCTTTGGCCCCTGAAACAGCCATGGCTGCAGGCAGGTCCTTCTTCAAGCAGCACCTAATCCACACGCTCTGTGAAGATAAGCCTCACAAAACCAGGCATGGGCTGAGGCGGGAAAAGCATCCCACATGGAAAAAAACCTAACAGTTTCATATTTGGTGAATAAATACACAGCATCAGAGAATTTGACATCCTGTAACTATGACTGTAACAGAGTCACAAGATGAAGGGTTGTAAAACACGGGATTGGAATATTTAAGGGATTGCTCTTCTTACGTAGACCAAGAGGTCAGAGACTATTTCATGACCAGTGGGGCTTTTGGGAATTCATTGCACCTCTCTGAGCCTCAGATCTCCCTCCAGTCAAAGGAAGGGATTGGACTCAGGTTATCTAGGGCTGACCCTGCCCACCATTCATGTGTGCCTTGGACAATCTTATCAAATAAGTAACTTATTACTTTTCTAGTATCTTTCAAACTGCTCTGCTGTGCACTCGTTCAACTAAGAGAGTTGAACCTATGTTTAGATTCAGCGAGTTAGAAACACGTTTCTTCTAGGGGCTGCATTTGGACATTCCAGAGTGAATGGGAGTATATACTGTAAAGAGAAATATCTGGTTCTAAAACCAAAATGGAGCTAGACCATAACTTTCCCAAAAGACTATATTAGATAAAGAGAGGATGGATGAGTGGTGGACAGTCATGTCATCAGTGACTTTCAACATGTAACATCTATTGCTCTGAAATAATTAATCCTGGCTGTGATGAAGGAATCCTCCCACACTTTCAGCTTAAGATGCAGGGCTTGTCCCAGAGGAGCAGAGGCAAAAGTCCCAGTTATGGTGACAAATGTGCCTCCACCACACATTTCCAGCATTTGTCTGTTTTAAGGATGATCTGTTCAACTCGACGAAGCAGAAGACATTGGGTAACAAAGCAGAAATTGCTGCCTTCAGCTGATTGAATGAACTGACACTAATGATCAGTGTATGCATTATGGGGCTGGGGCAGTGGCTCACACCCGGAATTCCAACACTTAGAGAAGCTGAGGCAGGAGGATTGCTTGAGCCCAGGAGTTCGAGACCAGCCTGGGCAACATAGTGAGACCCTGTCTCTACAAAATATATTTTAAAATTAGCTGGGCATGCTGCTATGTGCCTGTGATCCAGGCTACTCGAGAGGCTGAGGTGGGAGAACGGCTTGAGCACAGGAGTTCCAGGCTGCAGTGAGCTATGATCATGCCACTGTACCCCAGCCTGGGAGATAGGCTGAGACCCCATTTTAAAAGGCAAACAAACAAAAAAAGCATACATTCTGAAAAAAGTTTTCTTTCAAACTGTAGTAACATCAGCCTTCGATACAAAGGGCATCACTTATTCCTGGCAATTGAAAGTAAGTGCATCACATGCGAGCTGCTCAGCAGTTGAGGTTAGGATGTGATCAAAACAACGCCCGAGCTGCAGCTCCAGTCCCTGCACGCTGCACAGGCGAAGCCCACGTCTGCTGTCTCCACCACTGCCTAGCTAGTGTCTGCACAGAATGGGCCCTCGACTTTGATGTACTGAATTAATGAATCACCTACTTTACAATATTGTGCGCGTGAATCTCCAATGCATTAGAAACAAGATAACCCGGGTGGTGAGCAGAATTGAAATCTTTAACTATTGCAAGAAAATTCAATTTACAGTTAAATGACACATAGATTCCTTCTATCCCATCCTCAGACTAAACTTTGAAATTTACCCAATGCCTCAAAGTAGATCCTATATTTGAAATACAATTATTAGTAGTTTTGGAAAAAAAATCACTAATCTACACTTTCATTTTTCACCACTTTGACCACCACTTCAATAGGCAAATAATGAAGTTAGTCATAAATGTGGGAAGGAAACCTTTTGTATAGGTATCTAAAAACCTTTCACTCTAGACTAAAAAGTCCTATTTTTAATATGGAGTACTGATAAGTGGGATTTTTCTAATTCTAAGCTCTTTAACAGAAAACAACTGACAGCAGAAGACTCTAATCTTGTCGAACTGAAGACTGGGAAGGATAATAGAAACATTCTCATCGCTAGATGTCAAAAGGGAAGGCTAAAGACGAGAGAAGTTGTTGACTGGAGCCACAGTTTCTCCCGCTTAGAAAACAATGCTATCTAAGGAAACAGAAGATATGTAACTAATTCTGTCCATGAAAGAAAGGGAACCCTTGTAATTCTTGGAATTTAGAGATAACTAATCAATTCTTTTCTGGAATTAGCAGAAAGCAGTCAGAGGAAGATTATCCAAAGACATTTGAAGATCACAGGGAACTTTAAAGAGCTGCAGCTTTGCAGAGCTGAAGTATTATATGTGAAAGAACCAAACATTCTTTATTTAAAACAACACAGGAAAATGTCGGGGGGGGGGGAAGGCAGTAACTGTCAAATCTAATTTGAGATTGGCACGAAAGTGCTTATATTCCTTTAAATCTTGCTCTGAAATACATTATGTTTTAAAATTAAAGGGCATGTAAACATTCTTTTAAATACCAGTATGAGAAGGCATTATGCTTTTGGTTTTAATAAGTTATATTTTAAGGGGAAAAAACCAGCTTAACTAAATAGGAAAATGGTCCCTATCCTTTTTATCTCAGTCAGCAACAACTATGGGAAGCCTCCTCTTTGGTCCGCAGAGCTCGACTCAAGAATTCCCCTCCTTAAGTAACACATGCATCAACACACCCAAGAAATAAAGGTTTCCCATGAGCATCTCAGAAGCCTAGCAATGATGAGACATACCTCCAGCACTGTGAACATTTGACATTTCCTAGCTAAACTCTTAGTCTTCCTGGCTGAGTAGATGAGTCACCATTCTCAAGCCAAGGAGAAAATGCTATGCAAATGAACATCTACTGAGTTTCCAGTTTTAAGATTTGCGCAATATTTATTGAATGCCTACTATACACAGAGGACTGTGCAAAACATTTCCAGGGACAGGAAGACAATAAAGACATAGCTCTTGTTCTTCCGGGAACTTATCGGCTACCAGAGAAGAAAAAACGTGTGTGCAAATAACATCAGACTGTGTCAGTATGTTCCTTAAGGGAGGTGCAGAGTCCAGAATGTAGCTCATAGACAGAGGTTCAGGGGTGATACATGGAGCCATTGTCATTGAAGCCAGATCTTGACAAGTAGGAAGGCACTTAGGGGAAGGGGCGACGACACGAAGCCATGGAGTTTATTGGTTAAAGCTGGAAATCCCAAACTGGCAGCCCGTGGCCAAACCCAGCCAACAGATGTGTTTTGTTTGGCCACAGCAATGTTTTTAAAAAATTTGAATCGGTCACCAGCATCTTAAAATTGAAATTTCACATAACATTCTGGACCTTGCAGCTTCTCTTTGAAAACTCGGCGGACGACACTGGGTGCACATCCCCACATAATCCTAAGAGCCAGCTGGAGCTCCACGGCAGGTGCTCCCTAAGACAGGGCACACAGCTCACCGGGGCACGGAGATCCCCGCGCCGCCCGCCTCGGCCTTGTGAGTTTCCTCAGTCTCCTGCGCGAAGGCAGCCTGCGACTCCTGATTTAAAGTCTGAGGGTGGGTCAGATCAATGCTGGTAAAAGTTTAACAACAGACACTCCTTTGGGGAAAAAAAAAAAAAAAGGTGACGACCTGATTGTAGCATTTGTCAATTTCCGTGGTATAAATATTCTCACCACGGCCCAATTTCAAGCTCCCAATGTTAGGTCACGGAAACTGGAGTTGGGGAAGAGATGCTGGCAATTGACTCTCACAGGCTGCTGAAAGCCAGCTACAGCACGCTGCTCCGTCACACAGACCTGAGTGCACCTGCAGACCCCCTAAGGAAGTTTCTTACCTCCAAATGCCAGTGTCCTCCTGTGCTAACAAGGAGCAACCGTTGCCTTCCTCCCAGTGCTATTGTGCGGTTTAAATAATTCCCAGTTCATCAGCTCACCATTCAAGTAGCCTCCTGTTTCATCCTTGCCCTGAGGTTTTTGTCAATGCTGCGTTTTCTCATTTTTAAAGTTTAGATTTCTTTTCCACGTGTTTCTGTTATTTCTAAATCACGTCTTGTTTCTGCCTTATACAGGGCTATGATGCAGGCACTCCAGGCAGCCTGTCGCCTGTGTTCTTCCAGTGTGACTTCTCTGGGCATTGCCTCTGCACACTCTATTTCACAGAGTGCTCGATTTCCACTGCAGTTAGAAGTTTTTCATGAGAAATCACCTTGGGAAAGAGGTTTTCAGCAGCAGCATCATTGCCTCCGCTACGACATGTTGTAGACATGCAGGTCTAACCCACGCCTTACATGAATTTACCGGCATGGGCTTCCCACGGTGGCTGAGCAGGGTGGGCCCCCAATGGCAGGAGGGCAGCCTCTGCTTTCCGTATTTTCAAGAGGCTCTTCTTTGTCCCCAACCCTGAACGGGCAATGCTTCTCTGCCTGAGCCAGGGAGCGGACAACTCTTACAGACCCCGGCTCTGTGCAGACCCCCTTCCAGCTCCCCACCGGCCTAGCCCTAGGCCCTCGCCCCACGGTGTGCCCCCCTGGCTCCAACCCTCTCCCTGACTCCGGGTCCACTCCTGCTCACCATGCCAGCTTTGCTTCGGGGACCTGGGGATTCCTTTTCCGACTTTTGAGTGCACCATAAATTTGGGGGTTATCATTGTCACATTTGGGCAGCAGGAGGGGACGGGATGTCTGTGTGAGTACAGCTCCTGGCACATAGCGGGGCTCCACAAACAGGGGACTGTCCTCGGAGAGCGGGAAAGAACATAGCACGGACTGTTTACAGGGATGCGGGGCCATGCCGGGCCCCAGGGGAACAGACAGAAGAAGTGGGTGCCATCCAGGGAGTGGGATGGAAAGGAGGCCGTGCTTGGGAGTTTAGAAGATGGCCTCAGACAAAGGGCACATTGGGGATGTGCAAAAGACTCCATGCGGAAGTTCCGCCTTTAGAATTTGATTCTGGAAGCAGAAGCAGAAGGTTAATTCGGAGCCTGGTGCCACAGTAGAAGGAAGAGGACACGGGAGTCTGGGGTAGAGACTCGGTGTGAGGTGAAAACAAGAGATGATGAAGGAAGCACTGCTGGGTGAAATCCGCGGCTCCCCGCCCCGTTAGGTGTGAGTGAGAGGCAGGACACCAGAGGCACCCGCCACTGGACTGTCCACAGGACCGCAGAGACAGAACATCCAGAACACAGCGAGCTGAGGAGGTGTTTCATCGTATTTTGGCTGAAGTCGGATCACTAGAAGAAGATGGGAGTTGAGGCCAAGTGCTGTGGCTCACACCTGTAATCCCAGGACTTTGGGAGGCTGAGGCGGTGGATCTCCTGAGGTCAGGAGTTCAAGACCAACCTGACCAACATAGTGAAACCCCATCTCTACTAAAAATACCATCATTAGCTGGGTGTGGTGGCACGCACCTGTAGTCCCAGCTACTCAGGATGCTGAGGCAGGAGAATTGCTTGAATTCAGGAGACGGAGTTTACAGTGAACCGAGATGGCGCCACTGCCCTCCAGCCTGGGCCACATAGTGAGTCTCTGCCTCAAAAAAGGAAAATGGAAGTTGAGGCTGATCAACAAGCTAACGCCATGTGGAGCTCAGTGTAGACTGACAATAAGTAGGGCGGTAGCCAGCCTCCGCAAGCCTCTCAAATGTCCTCACCCTCAGAGTTCCCGTTGTGCTTGGGTAACAGGGAGCTTCAGCAGAAACTAGAGGGAGGGAGGAAGTGCGGTTCGATATTGACTCCCTGCTCCTCCCTTTCTCCTCATGGATGGCTCTAGCTGTCTGCACCCTCAGCTGCAGCTTCCCGTCAAGAAGCCTCTGTCCTGAGCACTCTCTAGTTTCTAATAACTGAGTCCTCCCGTCACCCATTCGGGTCTCTGTGACCAGGCTCAGCTACTGCAACACGCCCTGTGGCTTCCCCACGGGCCCACGTCTTTGTAAATAGTCCCTTTCGAGCCTCTCAAGCTGGAAACAAGCACAGAAATCCTTCCGGCCAGCTTCTGAATTTTGTTGAAGAGGAAACTGGAGCCAGCGCTGTGATTTGCACTAAGTGGCTGGTGGCAACGGAGAAAGTAGCTCGGACGCAGGGAGCCAGCATCTCTGTCCAGAACTCTCCATCCTGGCCATGAGCACTGGCCTCCATGATGATGGTGTCACCCTTCCAAAGCCGTGGGCGAGCCCATTGTGTGGGCACACATACACACACACCCCCGTGCACACACACACGGACACAAGTGCACACGAAGGTACACACACAGGTACACACACACCATCGATGTACGCACAGTTAGGTTAAATGGTTATAAAAAGGCTTCCTGGGAGGAGCATCGTGAAGGAGGACAGGAGAGGCAGCCACCCCACTGGCCACCCTGGCATCGGAGAGGCTTCTGGAGCTCGGGGCCCAGCTGCAGAGGGTTGGGTTGCCCCTCCCTCACAGCTTCCTGAAGACATGGCCTGGCAAGTGACGGGCCCAGCAGGTATGACAATCATGCCTTCCAATCCCAGTCAGGGACACACGCTCCAACAAAGACCTCTGGGATGGCTTCCGGGTACAAAAGGCAGTCCAGGAGATGTGGTTTGTGGTTAATGTTTTGAGATTTCTGGACATCTCCATAGTTTACAGGTAAAAGGGAATAAACCGTGGGATACTAAGCTTGGATTGTACCTCACAATTCAAGACCTGGGGTTGCTGGAGGCAGGGAAGTCAGGAGAAGGAAAGGAAGACATTAAAACCAGGTGAGGTGAGCCCTGACTCCACAAATGCAGAAGTGAGTTCCGTAGGTAATTATGTCTGATTCAATACCCTTCTCAGGGCTGACGCTGTCCGGTAAATCCCACCACCAGAAATTCTGGCCCCCCACATTGCTGCCAGGTATCCTGGCAGTCTGTGATCTCCTGACTTCACATCCCGTACTCTAGTGGGATAGAGAGCAGCCCAAGAAGTTCCAGGGAAATGTATTTCTGTCAGTTCAAACACAAACAGCAAGGTTCACATTCGCTCTACACTTGTACAACCCCATTCCTTGATACCAACTATCACTTTTTTGACCAACTATATCCAGGTGACTTCTTGGTCCTCCCAGAGCCATGCTCAGAGGCCAGGACTCGAGTAGAGGAGTTTATTTAGGAGACGCCAGGACACTGGAAGGGGCATGCAGGGGGAATGCATGGAAGAAAAGGCCGGTGACAGAGGATGTTCCGTCAAGCCAGCTGCCACAGTGTGCAACCACAGCGCCAGCTGGTGGTGAAACCCTACAAGGCCACATGGCTCACATCTCAGAGTCAGCCACTCACAAGGCCAGGGAGCTGGGGTATTTATACACCTTCCCCAGAGCCACTGGCTGAGGCCTACTTCCCGCGTATATTCTTACGGGCCACAGGCAGGCTGCAGGGTTTTCTGTAATTCAGGGACCGGGTTGGTGGGGAGTGAGCCCTGGGAAATGAATCTGGACACTGCTGGTTGCAGGATGGTAAGAAAGTACTAAAGGTTTCTAGAAAAATGGGCCCAACAGGGAGATCATTTAATACCCAGGATATTGCCCGGCAAGGTGGCACGTGCCTGCAGTCCCAGCTACTTGGGAGGCTGAGGTGGGAGGATCGCTTGAGCCCAGGAGTTCTGGGCTGTAGTGTGCTATGCCAATCGGGTGTCCACACTAAGTTCAGCATCAATATGGTGACCTCCCGGGAGTAGGGGACCACCAGATTGCCTAAGGAGGGGTGAACCGGCCCAGGTCAGAAATGGAGCAGGTCAAAACTCCCGTGCTGATCAGTAGTGGCTTCACACCTGTGAATAGCCACTGCACTCCAGCCTGGGCAACATAGCGAGATCCCGTCTCTTAAAAAAAAAAAAATACCCAGGATATTAGCAAATCGGCAATGACTAGCACCCACCCTGCAAAAATACCTGTTGAACCCTGCTGGAAGGCAGGGGCTGACTCTTTCTCACCTTTGGCCTTCCAGCTGAGCTGGACCACTATACCCGAGGTGTCCGAATGGCCCAGGCAGACATATCTTCACCCTGCTGGAGGCCATGGGTCTCCATGGGGAGGAAGGAAGGACGGAAGACATAAATTAAAGCCATCAGAAACTTCTACCAACAGGGACCTACTCCTTTCAAGTCCTAATCACTATGAACCTTTCATTTCATTTCAGGAATTCACCGCAGTGTTTGAAAATAAATGAACGAAATGAAAGAACCATTTGGCAGTGGTTTGCGTGGATTGCAAATCACCCGTGCGGATCACTTCCTGATGTCGATCTCAGACAATGTTCCCAAGGAAGACGTCTGACTTTAGACAAAACATAGACAAAACTCGATACTCACAGTGCTGACAAACAACTGGCACTGAAGGAGACGTCTTAACGGAGAGTTCTAGAAGTCACTTTTCCTATAGTCTTCCTAATGGACAGGGAAAGGGAAGTACCCGGAGGAGAAGACTCCTCAGAACCAATGGCAGCCGATCTGGTGAGGACAGCGAAGCCGAGGAAGCCCGCAGCAGAGCCCTGGGCTCCCGCCCTGCTGCCCCTACAGGAGATGGCAGCAGGGGGCTTGCAGCAGCTCAGAGGGGACTACTGACTCACAGCCTCTGAGATTTCTGGACACCTCCATAGTTTATGGGTAAAAGGGAATAAACCACGGGATACTAGGCTTGGATTGTACCTCAAAATTGAAGACCTGTGGTTGCTGCGTGAAAAGCTGATGTTCAATAACATTTTAGTAGACTGCACAGCGTTTTAACGAGAGAATTTAACAAGAAAAATGTCCTTCAGGGTTCCTTTCCAAGACGGGCAAGGCACGTTCACTGTTCTTTCCCCAGAGAAAAAGCTCTTTCCTGAGGTGCTTTAATGTCGTCTTTCATATGATTAAGAAAAAAAAAAGAAAACAGAAAAGAAAAATAGCTGGATTCATTTATTTAAGGACAATTATAGATAGAGAACAACGTTTTTCAAAAAAAGAGAGAGAGGGCTGGGCACAGAGGCTCATGCCTGTAAACCCTGAACTTTGGGAGGCCAAGGCAGGTGGATCACCTGAAGTCAGGAGTTCAAGACCAGCCTGGCCAACATGGTGAAATCCTGTCTCTACTAAAACTACAAAAATTAGCCGGGCATGGTGACACACATCTCTAATCCCAGCTACTTGGGAGGCTGAGGCAGGAGAATCGCTTGAACCTGAGAAGAAAGAGGTTACAGTGAGCCGAGATCTTGCCACTGCACTCCAGCCTGGGCAACAGAGCAAGACTCTCTCAAAAAAAAAAAAAAAAAAAAAAAAAAAAAAAAAAAAAAAAAAAAGAGAGATAGAGAGATTGAGAGAGAACGAAATTGCATTTGAGGCTGGGAGTCTTCTCTGAGGCTGGTCTTCTCAAAATTCAGCCCCTGGAGGCACAGGCAGCTCCGGCATCGGAGGGCGTGTGGCCGAGCTCCCAGCTTTTCCATGGCTTTTATTGTGGGAACTAATTCGTTTTCTTCATTTAGGTTCTTTATGGGAAATGATTTGGGAAACCAGTCATGTTGCCCTCAGAATCACAGGAACTCAATCCCATAAATCAGAAAATTGAAGTTCCTTCAACAGCACCAGACAAAAACCAGCCTCAGTGAAACATTGCCCCTTGGGAGGCAGACGTCTGGAAAATGACCCATCCCTCTGACGGGGTGCCTCCCTGAAGTTCAGAATCAGAGGCCACTATTCGCACTCACCTCTCTTAAGGCTCTGTAAGGAATGAATGGCCGTCCATTGCAGAGTTCAGTGATACAAGGGAAATCTGGGCTGCGGTATCCACCACTTCTGTGTGGCCAAAAGCAGGCTACTCCCTCCTCTGAGCACCAGGCTCCTCACTTGCACATGAAGTCATGGTTCCAACTCCATCTCAACATGCCATGACAATAGATAAGGAGGGGGAAAAAAGCACAGAAAACTCCTTGCCCAGTAAAGAAGGGACGGTTAGTCACTCCGTGGACAGTCTGCAGGCTCCCGGCCAAATCATGCCAAATGGGAAATTGTCTCTTAGAGCTGAATCCTTCTTTGAAATCTACCAGTTATTGTGCGCTCCCACAACACGCAGACCACCGTGACAGGACCGTGACAAGGACTTACGGGATCAAGACACAAAACCGTGGAGGCATCATGTGTGGGTCCCTCTCACCATCTGCCCACTCGGTTCCTTTCACCCACTGGGGAGGGGCCCCTTTCCCCTCTCTTCTCTGCTCACTGCTGTCTTCCTCCCGCTCCACTCCTTATATCAAAATCTGCTCTCCAAAAAAAAGGACTCTGGTGCTTAGCCATAATAGGGTGATGGCTGATGGCTCAAAACTCCCTAGAGAACCCTTCCGTTTCCCCAAGGCTCAAAGCCTTTAAGCAATGCGGCTGCTCTGGCGGGATTTCTGCCCTCGTTGTTCAATGCGAGAGATACTGTCTGGGCTGGAAGGTCTACTCAGTGTGTCCAAAGTCACTTTCTGTACGTCAGGCTCTGTCTAGATCAGTGAATGGGAGCCACAGATGTCGTTTGAAACTTTCTAGTGGCAGCAGCAAAAAACATCGTTATCAGGAACACGTCAAATTGATTCTAATCATATATTCTACTAAACCTAACGTATCCAAAATCTTAGTTCAACATGTAATTCATATGAAAAATATTAAGTTATAGTGCATTCCCTTCCTCATACTAAATCTTCCAAACCCAATGCCTTTCATGCTGGCAGCACATCAGTTTGCAGTAGCCACATTTCGAGGGTTCAGTTGCCACCTGTGGCCAGTGACCCCCACACTGGACAGCTGAGGGCTAAACAGATGACTGCATAAGACACTCCCAGCTTTGACAAACTGCTGGATACGTAGCCAGTAAGCCTGCCCCTTCTTCCACGATGCCTCCTCTTCCTCTGCCTTCCCCTGCTCCACTGCTCCGCCTCGCAGCTAACCTCCAGGGAGCACCTCCAGGACACAGCTCGCTGAAGCCTTACGATTACCCTACAGGGCAGGTAGAGGTGAGAGGAAGAGGGGCACGGAAGCTGAGAACTTGGTAACAGTCCCCCAGCCGAGAAGCAGTGAAGCTGGGATGAAGTGCTAAGAAATGATCCCAAAGTGAGGCTCAGAAAAGCACGTGGAGGGACGGGGTCGGTGTTCAAGCCACCTGAGAACGTGGATATCATACACACATGTAGATCCCTTGATTGGCAGAGGGACTGGGAAGAGCAGGGTCACAAACCCTGTCTCCCCTACCAGCTGTCTTCTTCCAAACGAAATCACACAAAGCAGGAACCCCCAGTCACACAGCCCTAGGTGGCTCTGTGCCCAGACAACCAGTATTGCAAGAAGCAAAGAAAGAGAGGACGCAAGCCTGCCTTCCAGGGGCATACAATCTAGTTGGGTAGATCATGAAAATAAACCACATAACTCAGCCCTGACAGTCAGTAAACACGCTAAGAATTCAGGGTAATCCAGGAAGGCTTTCTGGAGGAGAGGGGATTGAAGCCAAGCCTGGAAGGCGGGCAGGAAGGGAGAAGGTGCTCCAGGGGGAGGGAGCAGCTTCAGCCAAGGCTTGCAGGTGGAAAAGGGTGGGAGACCAGTACTGGGGGCTGTGTGAGGTGAGCCCTGCTGACCGAGAGTCCTGACAAGCACATGGGGTTTTGTGAATAGGACTGAGGCTCTGTGCCTCAGGTGCCGGTCCTGACCCCTACACTCTGGCTTATTCATCATCCAACCCTCCAGTCTCTTGCCAGGTGGACAAAACACAGCATGATTTCTGCTCATCGATAGCCATCAATGTTCCAACTGGGGAGCCCAGTTAGGGAAGACAGCCGTGTAACAGGGAAGCTCAGAAGAGATTTAGGATAGAGATCAAGTTGATTCCCTTGGGAAGATATCCCCACATGAACCCCAGGCTGCCAGCCCTCAACAGTTGGGTCCCTATTGCAGTTCTAGTTTGCTGAGTGGGAGGTATTTATTCCCCAACATATGTGGTGATTTATGTCAAAAAAAAATCGAGTCCCCAGTTATGCAGGAGGCTGAGGTAGGAGGATTGCATTAGCCTGGGAAGTTGAGGCTGCAGTGAGCTGTGATCGCACCACTACACACCAGCATGGATGACACAGAAAAACTCTGTCTCAAAAAAAAAAAAAAAAAAAAAATGCAAGTGGCTGAAGTAAAAGCAGAGGGCAATCAATTTTCAAACTCCGCGTCCTCAGGGCTCTGGATCCCTTTCCTGACTGCCTTTCTCTCTGATCTCTCCTAAGTGTCAGCAATTACTCCCTCCCACTCTTAGGAGGAGAGCTCCTGTCCCAGCATTCCCAGAAAATACCTGGAGTTCCCTTTGCCTGGATCACACACACACACCCCTCTGCCACTGGCCTCTCAGGCCAGGATGACCACATGCCTGATCTCTCAACCTCAACCATGTCCTCCTCCCGGGATCTGAGATTGGTGTGGGTTCACCAAAAACCCCTGGAGATCCTGCCCCAGATATTGTAAAGAGGCATGAAGAATGGATGAGAAGATGCTGAGAAGCAATCATCAGTTGTTCACTAGACACCACCTCTAGATGTGTACATCTTGCCCACGTTTTCAGGAGAAAGTATTGTAGGATTTGGTTTGGTTTCCAAACATGTGCCATGGGTGACACTTCTGGGAGCAGTTTTGCTTTCACAATCCAGTTTCCCTTCCAATTATTCACAGCATAGTAAACCACACTAAACAAAAATGTCACAAAATAGAAACCTCTGTGGCAGGGTTTCTAGTCCTTGACAGTATGGATATTTTCATTGAGACAATTCTTTGCTGTGGAGCTGTCCTGTGCAGTATGCTCAGTAACACCGCTGGCCTCTACCCACTACACACCAGGAAAGATCAAAAAGGTCTCCAGATTTTGCCAAATGTCCCCCAGGGGAATAAAATTGCTCCCAGTTAAGAGCAATTTTATTTTTATTTTATTAAATTATATTTAAATTTTATTAAAATTGCTTCCACTTCACCCCTTCGGAAGCAGTCAGGTTCAGGAAGAAAATACTGCTTGGGGTCAGGGGCATGCTTCAGGGCCAGCCAGGCCTGGGCTGGAATTAGTGGCTGTGCCATCCTAAGCTGGCAGGTTCATCTCTTCCTACCAGCAGCTTGGTGACAGCGAAGTACCTGGGGTTGTGAGCCCCATTGGGTTGTTAAACTCATGCCAGACCACATACAGGCATGCACACATGACAACATTTTGGTCAATGATGGCCTATGCAATGGTGGTCCCATGAGAATTCTATTTTCTGCTGTCCCTCTTCTATGTTTAGATACACAAATTACCACTGTGTTCCAATTGCCAACGGATATTCAGTTCAATGACACGCTGGACAGGTCTGCAGCCTAGATGTATAGTAGGCTATACCATAAAAAGTAAGTCATTCTGCAGTGTTCACACAAGGATGAAATCACAATCTCTCAGAATGTGTCCCCATCATTAAGCAACATGTTACTGTAGCCCTCACTGCAAAAAGGTAGTTATCAATACCATTAGCTCTTTCCTAGCATGCAACAAAAATGGATATACTTTTTAGCCTGTGTGAATGTTATTTGCAGGGGTAGTGGGGAACGTTTGTTTGTTCTTTTTTCTTTTAAAACGGAAGCCCTGCTTTGGAAGAGTAACAAAGAAAATTCTGCTGCTGTTTCTGTGGTTAGACCTCCTTGAGTTTTCCCTCTTTAAACACAGCCACTCCTTGTCCTTTAGAAAGGAATGCAGGGAGAAACAAAAGTCAATCAACCTGCTGGTTGGCGGAAGGCTTCGGCGAGGCTGCGCAGTGGCAGAGCTGGGTGGCCGCCCAGAGCCCGCCTGCAGCCCGCAGCCGGCCCAGCTCAGGCTCAGACACGCGCGCTGGCCCGGCATTCCCAGTCTGCGATAAACAGCTCAGGCTCTGTCTCTCCCTGTGTGGTCCCAGGCTGCAGGGGTCCCGGGGCTGCCGGGCCGTGCATGTTTCTCATGCTAGAGAAGGCCATTCAGGATTGCAAATCTGCCATAAATAACTAACCCCTCTTCCAGATAAAAGCCTGTGTTGGCTCCAAAATGTTGAAGTTTGCTTTGCTTCCCTCTCCCCTCCACCCTCTCTTTAAAAAAAAAAAAAAAAAAAATTATGTTCAGTGTCAATCTACGCAAGAAGGTTGAAAATACCCAGCGGCAGTGATCAGGAACTTTGGAGTTTCCCAACATGACATGGAAATCTGGGAAACCGTACGGGGCGACCACACTCTAATTTTATGACCCCAACTTTATTGCCAGCACAGAGGCAATAAAGAGAAATAATAAATGAAACAGCATGCTGGAGCTCGGGAGACAGCACCCCCGACCGAAGCTGCGCGGGGCGAGGCGCTGAGCCTTTCTGTGCAGCAGCTTCCTCTCTCCAGGGAAGGGAATGCCAGGGTCCCTCCAACACAGATGCCAGGTGGCTTCGTGTAAGATACGGCGCCGCGTTGGCGCCGAGCCTGCGCCCAAGTTAGCTGCATCAACCCCGAGCATCACAGACCGAGGCGAGCAAAAGGGTTAGGGCTGGGGCTGGGGTGAGACTGGGCGCAGGACTGGGTTAGGATGAGGCTTGGCGTTAGGGTTGTGGTGAGGAGTTAGGGTTAGGGTTGAGATTAAGGTGAATTCTCAACTGGGTGACCCAGCACACTAAAGTCTCAAAGCAGCTGAAAATAAAAGTAAATTGTTTGGCTTGTGTGTTAATTCACAATACAATCATTCTAAGTAAAGTCCGTGTTAAATTCTTGATTATTAGCGTATTTTGATGTCAGAATTTGTTCCACTACATTTTTACATTAAAAAGAAAAGATTCCTATATCCTCATCGAAAAATTTTTCAGAAGAGCATATTGTAAATTAAATTCTCATCTCTGGTACTTGTTTTTCTCCTTGGGAAGTTATATGAATCACACACGTACAGAAATGAAAGCCTGGGCCGGGCGCGGTGGCTCACGCCTGTAATCCCAGCACTTTGGGAGGCCGAGGCGGGTGGATCACGAGGTCAAGAGATCGAGACCATCCTGGTCAACATGGTGAAACCCCGTCTCTACTAAAAATACAAAAAAATTAGCTGGGCATGGTGGTGCGTGCCTGTAATCCCAGCTACTCAGGAGGCTGAGGCAGGAGAATTGCCTGAACCCAGGAGGCAGAGGTTGCGGTGAGCCGAGATCGTGCCATTGCACTCCAGCCTGGGCAACAAGAGCGAAACTCCGTCTCAA
Source organism: Saimiri boliviensis (assembly GCF_048565385.1). Taxonomy (NCBI): domain Eukaryota; kingdom Metazoa; phylum Chordata; class Mammalia; order Primates; family Cebidae; genus Saimiri; species Saimiri boliviensis. The sequence goes on along the minus strand of NC_133450.1, from coordinate 239,200,199 downwards.
AGAAAAAAAAAAAAAAAACAAGAGCGAAACTCTGTCTCAAAAAAAAAAACAAAAAAACAAAACCAAAACCAAAAGCCTCAGTACATGGGAACCATTGGCAATGAACTGATATTTCTGCTTTTCAGATATCAGAATTATTCTTTTTTAACTAAGATATTCTGCCTATATTAAGACTAATTATGTCCACATATTCATAAAAATAATGTGTAATCAGATCAATGAAATGAGAAGCCCATATTATTGGTTTTAAGTTTTTAAAAATTTTTTAAATTCCATAAAATCGTCATAGTGTTGATTCTTAGTGACTATTAAATAAGTTATTCCAACATGAAATCAGTGAACAACAGAAAACTGAGATAAAAATAATAGACTTACATGCACACACACCTATATATCTATGAATATTTTGGAAAAGCTGATTTAATAGATGTAACTCAAGTATGCTCCAGAAAACATTTAGCAGTAAGTCGTAAAGTGTGCCTGATTCAATGTAAAAGGACCAACAGGTAATGAATGAATTCCTGAAGCTGGAAATCTACACTCCCAGTCTCGGCTGTTGGCACTGACTTCTTCTGGGAGATTCTTCGAGCGCACCGCCTTGGACACAGAACTCGGGGGTCGGCAGAGGTCCCTCCCGTGACTCTTAAGTTACTCCCATCACCTCTGATTCATGGTTGGCCGTGACTTTGTCCTCAGGCCCATCACCTTTGGAAATGAGGATACTATCCCATGGCCAGTTTAGGACCCAGTCATAAAACATAAATGAAGTGCGAGGAGCCCAATTCACATACCACTAGGAACAGGCACACAGAATCCTCATAAGAAGTTGTCCTGGAGCAGGATAGCTCCATCCCCACCGTCGTTTTGCCAGAGGTTTTTCTCCTCTGTTTGGGGGTTTTCCTTAGACTCGTCTATAAACTCATTTTGTGACACACACGGAAGGGGCCAAGCCAGAAGTCACCCTGCCCACGCAGAGGCTTGGCACAAACACAGCTTTTTGTTATCACACACTTTCGCTCTGACGGAAGATGATGAATTTTCACTTCTGGTATTTGGAAACGCTGCCCATATTTCTGTCTCAGAATGTAATCAGCCCTCAAAATCGAGGGGACCCAGAAGCCAGAGCCAGTCAGAGTCTTGCAGCCACTCTGGACTTGGTAGGATGCGGGCTTTGGTCTGACGCCTTGGGCTTCCAACAGCAGCTGAGAGTCTTTTAAACACTCTGAGCTGTGTTTTCGTAGGAGTCCCTGAGGAAGTGATCTTTAGGGAACATTCTTATGAGCACCCCTGTCCCCAGCTAGCCCATGGCCACAGGGCTGAAGGGGGTCTCCTCCCGGTCACTGGTCCACAGCCCCATATCAGTCTTGGCGAAAGAACTGGGCCTTCTGCAGATGACCACAAACTCCAGGGTGTGGGGGTCAATAAGGAGAGCTGGGGTCTGGCCAGCCATTCTGCTCCTATGTATCCATGCTTTCTGTTCCTCAGGCATCTTTGTATTTCATCTCAGAGGTGGAATGCAGGCCACAGGATCGCCTCACCTCTTATCTGCCATTCCTTCTTTACTCTTAGGTGTCTATTTAGGACACTTACAGGCCCCAAAGATAGAGCGTACCTGGGCTCATCCCAAATATACCACAAGGCTAGGTACAGTGGCTCATGCCTGAATCCCAGCGTTCTGAGAAGTGGGCAGATCACTAGAGGCCAGGAGTTTGAGACCAGCCTGCCATGGCGAAACCCTGTCTCTACTAAAAATACAAAAATTAGCTGGGTATGATGGCATATGCCTATCATCCCAGCTACGCAGGAGGCTGAGGCATGAGAATCACTTGAACCCAGGAGGTGGAGGTTACAGTGAGCTGAGATCTTGTCACTGCACTCCAGCCTGGGTGACAGAGCAAAACTCTGTGTCTAAATAAATAAATAAATAAATAAAATTTTAAAATGCATCACCAGCCCTCAGTGTACTTACAAATTGAGGTCCTCGGGTAAAAACTACCATTTGAGGTCTCACTGGCTAACCAAATCTCTGCCTCCACCACATTCTGGGTTTGCAGATAACTGGTAGGAGGTTATCTTTCTTTGATGTTGAATCTGACAGAGGATTACCCTCCCCAGGCTCCCGCAAGATCTTCTCCATCAAAGGTGGGTTGAAAAAGAGAGGCAGGGACCTGCAGCAAATATCACTTTGTTCCAGATACCTATGGCTTCTAACAAACGACTTCAGAAATTAATGGATTAAAACAACCACCACATTATGGTATCTCATGATTTTATGGGTTGGATTTTATTGCCAGGAATTTGGGCAGGGCTCAGCAGGGCAGTTGTTTCATGTGGCAGCCATGAAAGTCACTCAGTGGTATGCAACTGGCAGATGGCTTCATCACACGTCCAGCACTTTCACAGTGTGGTTGGAAGGCTGGACTCAACTGGGACTGTTGATCAGGGTATCCATTTGGCCTCCCTGGCACCACTGACTCAGGAAAGCTGAACAGGGGCCCAAGGGTACCAGGTAGCTCAGGGCTCTAAGGGTTCACACTCCAGCCTCACTTCATATGATCCAACCTAGAGGTCATGTGTCATCACTCCAACATACTCTGTTGACCAAAACAGTCACAGCCCTTCCCAGATTCAAGGGATGGGGACATGGATCCCATCTCCCCATGTAAGGCATGTCAAAAACTTTATGAGGCCTCATCTGCTAGTTCCAAGAGCTGCTACCTCAGAATCCTGGATTGTCTAATCTCAGTGGCTGAAGAGTCTGGTGCAACCTACCTACTTTCCCACCTTAGAGAGCTCCTCGTGGAAGTGCCTGTACCTCCCACCCAGCCATTACCCATACCTGCACGCATGTGCCACCAGCCACTTATACCAGCCTCTTCTTCAGAAACATGATTTAACAAAACTTATTCAAGCCTCTGAAGATACATGCTAATGAAATGAATCTTCTTAAGTCCCTGGGTTGAAAACCTCAATGATTTCCCACTGCACACAGAATAAAATCCAAACTCCTTACTGCAAACTCTAACAGCCTGTTAGCTCGCCCTTGTCTGCCTCTTGACACCTTCATTTCTAGTTTCTTTCCCCACTGTCCTCTCCAGCCACACTGGCCTTCTCTCCCACTCACCAAGCTATTCTCACCTCAGGGCCTTTGCATATTCTGTTACTTCTGCCAAGAACGTCTGTCCCTTCTTCTTTACTTAGCCAGGTGCTTTGAATCTTTCGGGTATATCCCATCGTGAACTCAGACCTCTCCCCACCACCCATTTTGCTTTTTCTTACACTACTCTGGTCTACTGACTTCATGCAGGCATCTAACATTGTCCCATGAATGAATGTTAATCTACATGAGAGTAGTTCGTCTGTATTCCTTGCACTCTGCTCTGTTCCTGGCATGTGGCAGACACTCAACTGATACTGATTGAGTGAATGAATGAAAGAACAAGTGAATAAATTTCCCTAGTTAACTGCTCGACCTCACTGGCAGGACTTCTCTCTTTTGGGCTTAAATTGAGATATCAGAACAACAGGATCAGAACCCTCCACCCAACAAAATCACCTGAAGGGTGTTATAGTCAATCCATCTCACACTTCCAGCTGTGCCTGGGCCCAGACAGGTGGGGAACTGGGTGATGCCTTTCCATATGTACCCCAGGAACAAAATGCAAATGTGGGCCCAGGAAAAGTCTGGGTGTTGAATGATGCTCCAAAGCACTTCTGCACCTTAAGCCAATAGCATACCTGGTCATCTCTGAGAATCCATGCACCAAATTTTAAATGAATCATTCTAATCATTTGCTCAGAAGTTCCATCAAGACTGCACAAGAGACAGCAGAGCCAGATAGCCAGTGTTAATACTTTGCACGTCACACTTAGTTCAATGGGACACTTACCTAACCCTTGTGTTTCTCAGTTTCCTCAGCTACCAAATGGTGTTGGGTCAACAACAACAACAGTACCTGACTCACGAGACTGTTATGAGAATTGAAATATATGGACAGGACTTAGAACACCAGTAAATGATCAATAAGTATCAGTTGATTATTCACCTGATTTTCAAAGCCTTTTACAAGCCAGCCCCCACCTACCCTGACACAAATCTTCTCTCCTTTACTCAGTTTACCTGACACTCTGCCCAAGCCAGACTCATCTTCTTACTCTCAGAGAATCCACAGTGTGGGTTTCAACATCCACGTATTTGCCCCATGCTGGGAATCTGCCTCTGCATAGCCGGCCTGATTCCTGTGGCCACACCACATTGCCAATTTCAGGTTTTCTCCCTGATTCAGCACAAACGCCAACCTCTCCAATCTATAAAAAGTTCTTTTCTTCCTCCAAAGCCCTCCGTATGATAGCATAAGCTATATAATTCACTGATCAGTTAATCCTGTGACATCTATGGTTTCCGGTTATTTAAATCCTTTGTCAGTTCACTTTTCATAGCTAGAGGTCCCGCCTCCTCAGCTTGACCAAGTCTCCTGGAGAACCTCACTACTGGATGTGCCAGAGAACAGGAACTTGAAATATTAACCTTGAATTTCCATGATTACTACCAGGAATTTGTCCAGTACGTTTTAGACACAACTGGACAAATAGCCTTAATAAAGCTTGAAGTGTATGAAGGCACTCAAGTCCAATCAGAAGAGAGGGTTTTAAACAGTAGCCTTCCTGTTGACAGCACCACAGATCTCACCCGTCTCTTTTTAAACAGTCAGCTTCCCAGCATGCGTCCTCAGAGTAGAGAGGGAAAGAAGTGATCACATCCACTGTCAATATCTTGACTCTAGGACTTGTACTTACCCAGTTTTAAAAATTAAAGCTGAAAGGACTCGTGATTGTGTGAAGCAGAGTCCACACCACCCAACAGTTCAACCCTATAGAGAAAAATAATGACAAGCCCCAAGCAGAGAGCTGAACAGCCAACAACTCAAGAAAGAAGTGTCAACTTAGGGACTGAGTGACAGACCACAGCCCTACTAAGAAGGAATCTAGAAAGCTTGAGGATAAAGAGGATTAATCAGTAACAAGAATGTCTTAAGGCTAAATGTGGCTGGTAGATGTGGGGCAACTGACTTCGTGTATAACCTGTCTCACTTTGAGTCGTTTTTGGTTTTGGTTTTGTTTTGTTTTTTTGTTTTTTGTTTTTTTTTTTTTTCAGATACGGTTTTTAAAATTTAGAACTGCAGCTAAACTCAGCACTATGTTCCTTGCAGCAGCCACTTGCCCAGCTTCTTAGTCTGTTTTGTGTTGTTGTAAGAGAATCCCTAAGACTAGGTAATTTGTGAAGAAAAGAGGTTTATTTGGTTCATGATTCTAGTGACTGGAAAGTCCAAGATTGGTCAGCTGCATCTGGTGAGGGCCTCAGGCTGCTTCCACTCATGGTAGAAAAAGAGAGGGGAGTGAGTGTGTGCAAAGAGATCACAGAGTAAGAGAGGCAGCAAGAAAGGGCAGCCAAGAAAGCCAGACTTTTAAAAATCTAATCCATTCACAAGAGCAGGAACTCACCCACTCCTGAGGGAGACCATTAATATGTATTCTTAAGGGATCCACCCTCATGACCCAAACACCTCCCATTAACCCCTACCTCCCAACACTGCCACACTGAGATTAAATTTCAATATGAATTTTGGTGGGGACAAATCAAACCTCAGCACTCAGCATTACAACAGTGTATTCCTAAGACACTCCTGAAAGGTCCCTGGGAGTTTCCTTTTACAGTTTTACTCTTCTCAGAATTGGTCTTTGGTCAGAATACTACTCTGTGAACCATAGGTAGGTTAGGAACCCTGTGGTGTAAACTCCTTGCAGACTAGAATTCATCCAAACCTTCTGGAATACCTATAGGGAATTAGGACAGTTTTCTGTTCTCATATTTAAGTATTTCCTGGGACACATCTCCACCTGGAAAGGCCAAATAGCCTAGGCTTCTACCTTTGCCAGACTGCAATGAGATGACCAACCCTTATGCAGGAGTGAAGTCACAGCAGGTGGAGTCAGGAGCCAGGACCTTAAATCCATTGAGCAGTGACCAGCCTCTCCCACATACACACACACACACCCCCAAAGTGTTAGTGGAGACCATGTAGGGAGCTCAGACTCCCATCCCCACCCAGCAGTAATGAGGCAGCTCTCCTCTTCCCACTGCAGTGGCATCAGAGGAGGCCAAGTGAAGTGTCTGGATTTTCACTTCCATTCAACAGTAAAAGAGCCATATAACCCATAGTGTCAGAGGAGGCCATGTGGGAGCAGCAACAAGACAACCCTCCCTATGCCAGCCAGGGTGGTCTCAGTGGACTCCTAGTGGGAAGCCTGAAGTTTTGCCATTTAAATGTGATTTAAACGCAAGAGACTCCGTGGCCCCAGCTGGTGTGTGCAGAGGCCTGATGATGGAAGGGGGAGTGGCATTCTGATTAGGCCAGCAGGACCAGTTTCTCAATATCTTAGGAGACCTCATTCATGTGACTAGAGAGCTCCACACTGTAGCCACAACTGCAAACGTAAGTCCAACCGTAACCGGAATTTTCAGACCTCTCCACCTAGGCGATTGTCAGAGGCTCACTTTCCTGTGTCTCCAGCTGAGTCCTCTATTTCACCGGACCCAAAATCAATGCCCACCAATGCCTATGGAGTTGGGATTTTATTTTAAGCACAATGGGAAACCACTGGAGTGGTTTAAGTGGGGTCATTAAATTTGATTTCTGTATTTCACACTCATCTCTTTTAGAGTTCTGAGGGTCACAGATCTTCAGGAGGGGGCAAGAGGGACCACCAGGAGCTCAGCAAAGGCCGTGGTCAGGCAGTAGACGAAGGTGGCCTGGACGAATGGTAGTAGCAACCATGAAGAATGACCAAATCTACAACACATTTCAGGTTAGAGCCAGAAGGAGCTGTTGTTGGATCAGACGTGGAGTGTGAGAGAAAATGAGGAACTGGCATTTCCAGTCAAAGCACAGAATGGGGAAATCATTAACTGGGCTGGGAAAGCCCAGGGTAGGCGTGGGATTGGAGGTGAGGAAGGAATTCTGTTTTAGATGCCTTCAATCTGAGATCCACACTGTTAGACACCCATCCACACTTTACAGAGAAAATAAATAACACCATCAGCTGGGCGCTTCCTCGTCTTCTGCCATCTGATCTAGACTCCATGTCATCTCTGTGCCCCTCCCTGTCCCCTCCTATTGCCATGGGGGAGCCCCAGGCATCCACTTCCACCCTCCACCTGACCTCCTATCACCTCCACAAAGCCTTGCGCTCCAGAAACATTCTCCTCTCTGTTTTCGGAACACTATGCTCTCCGGGTTTTATTCTAACCCCCAGCCATTCTTGTAGACCCATTTTGTTGGCTTCTCTTTCCTCGACCAGACCTCTACACCTTGGGGAGCTTGAGGACTCATCCATGCTCCAACCTAGTGATATCATTCAGTTTCGTGATTCTACATTGCATTTATACCGTGATGCCTCTTAATTTTTTTTTCTCTGTCACCACCTCTCTCCTGAACTCCAGACTTATCTAGCCTGCTGCCTATTTGACATCTCTCCTCAGATAACATGGGAAAGAAGAAGGGAACGGAAAAGGTTTGAGGCAAGAAGAAATGTGTGGAATAGCCCGGTGACTGTAACAAGAGCAAGGCTCGTGGAATTGCCGGGCGCGGTGCCATCTGATGTTAGAAGTCAAGCCCGTCATTTCTGTTTAGCAAATTTCCGTTTTCTCCAGCTGCTCGGGAACAGGAACAAAAAAGGCAGAGAACTGGGTCCGACCAAGCCTGGGGTCTTCAAGTAGAGCGCTTCCGTTTGGATTGCCGCGCAGCAAAACTCCTCAGAACATAGTGGCTCTAAAGAACAGCAGTTTGACTCTATCTCAAAGGTCAGGAATTCAGGCAGGCCTCAGCTGGACGCCTCTCAGGCTCCTTGTAGCACTGGCAGAGGTCTCTCAATGGGACTCAGCTGGCGGGCAGGCAGGTCTGGGGCATCCAAGACACCTTTCCTCACATCTGTCACCTGGAGATGGCAGGAAGGCTGGGCCCGTGAGGACCACTGGGACTATTGACTCAAGAGCCTTTATAGTTTTTCCAGATGGAAGTTTCAGGGCAATTGGATTCCTTATTTGATTGGCTGATTTCCCTAGAGGAAAGCTCTCGAAGGGGCCGGGGGACAGCTGTGGAGCCATTTCTAAGCTAGTGCTGTTACTTCTACTGCATTATTTTATTTTATTTTTACTTTTGTAGAGACAGGGTATTGTTATGTTGCCCAGGCTGGTCTCGAACTCCTGGCTTCAAGCAACCCTCCCACCTTGGCCTCCCAAAGTGCTGGGATTATAGGTGTGAGCCACCACGTCCAGCCCACTGCATTCTTTTAGGTATAATGAAGTCATATGGCCAGTCCAGATTCAACAGCAACGAACCAGACTCCACTTCTCAATGAGGAATAGCAAGGTCGCGTTTTGAAAGAGTGAGTGGAAGGACCACCTTTGGAAGACACAGCCTGCCACACGCAAGACAGAGGAGAGCCAGGACAGGGCACAGAGGGTTTCTGAAGGGAATGATTATACCAGGCGTCCCCAAACTACAGCCTGCGGGCTGCGTGTGGTCCCCTGAGGCCATTTATCCGCCCTCCCCACCCCCGCCACACTTCAGGAAGGGGCACCTCTTTCATTGGTGGTCAGTGAGAGGAGCACAGTATGTGGCGGCCCTCCAACGGTCTGAGGGACAGTGAACTGGCCCCCCGTGTAAAAAGTTTGGGGATGCCTGGATTATACACGTGGCCACAACATCTATACGGGGGATGAGTCGGAAAGCCTTTGACAGGCAAAGTGTAGGGTTTGGTGGGTTAGGGGCTTTGATGAGATTGAGGAGTCTTAGAAGCCAGGAGACTAGAGCAACAGGGAATGCTCACCAGAGACTGGAATGCTTGAAAATGAGGTTTGGATGAAATGACCTCCGTGAATGACAACACTCAGTGTGTGACCATGGAAGTGGATGGTTGCCGTGGAGGGGAAGAAAGGGTCCTTAGCGGTGCAATGTCAAGGACAAATAGCCAAGGGGCTGGATGGCTGCTCTACTAGGATATCGACCTCCCTGTGATGGAGGACATGAGTGGGGGTGAAGAGGGAGGTCAGGCGCTGAAGTCTGTAACCCAGAGGCCAGGCCCAGGAGTCACCGTGAGGCTAAGCTGGAGCGTGCATGGCTAGATGGCTTGATTTTTGGCCAGGAGAGGGATAGAGACCATCTAGAAACAGAAATGAGGGGAAGAGAGGCCACCCAGCGCCAAGGCCAGCCACGAGGGCCTCCACTGCAGCCAGCAGGGAGCTCAGTGCCCTGGGCTAGGCCAGGTCCCACAAAGGCCAGACTCAACAAGGGCACGAGGAGTGGATTGAGGGTTTGGGGAAATTGATTTATCCCAGACTGCAAGCCTCACAGAGACTGGGGTGAGCTGGGAAAAGAAGTTAGACAGCCATGTGTAGTGGCTTATGCCTGCAATCCCAATACTTTGGGAGGCTGAGACGTGAGGATTGCCTGAGTCCAGGAGTTCGAGATCAGCCTGGGCAACATGGTGAAACCCCACCTCTACTAAAAATACAAAAATAAGCTGGGCGCGGTGGCAGGCACCTGTAGTCCCAGCTGCTCAAGAGGCTGCGATGGGAGAATCACCTGAGCCTGACAGGTCGAGGCTACAGCGAACCGAGATCGTACCGCGCTGCTCTCCGGCCTGGGCAGCAGAGTGAGACTCTGTCCCAAATGTAAAAACAAAACAAAAAACCAAAGGGGGGGGGGTGCAGAGGAGATAAAAGGGGCCGGGCGAGGCCAGGAAGCCTGACCGTGACTGCAGAGGCCGCTGCACAAGAGCTAGACAAGAACGGGAGGCAGCCAGAACTGGCCCCGACAGGAGCTGGAAAGAAAGGGCAATGCAGCCTGCAGCCCGGAATAGCCAAGTCCGCTTTCTTCCAAGGCCACACGGGAAGCATCAGGGTCACCTCCAGTGAGGTGGCCGGAATGCAGGCAGAGCTCCTAAGTGAACCTACTCCCCAGCCGTTTTCTCTTCTCCGAAATGTCTGTCCCTCCCTTCAGATGAGGAAGCCCAGGCCTCTGGGATCGCTCCTCTGTCTTCCTCCTGCTGAGAGACTCTGCTCAGGAGACTGGTGGGCTCAGGGCTTGTCTGTGGCTTCAGAGGGAGCCGAGTGGAACGTGACTGCTTCCATCCAGCTGTGGCCAGCTTGCCCCAAAAACAGCCAAAAGCAAACATCACGCCGCAGGAGGGCTGATTTCATTCCTAAGATGCTCCTTTCCTATCTGTGCGAGAGGTCATGTCCCTTCGACTGCTGGGATGTTGCCATATTTCCTAGGAAAATAATAAGCTTGGCATCATTTTGCTAAGGAAACATCCATGCCTCCCTGCCCTGGGTGACATCGCCAAGTGTCCTCATCAGAACTAGCCTCATCCATTCCTTCATCCAACAATACTTAATGAGCGCCTGCTACGTGCCAGGCCTTGTCCTACGTGCTGGGGAGAGGCAGTGAACAAAACGGAGGAGAAAAACAGAAACAGACAAAAAAAAAACCCTCCACCCTGGTGGAGTCTGTACTCTAATGAGGGAAGAGAGAAAGTACTTTTTAACTAATAACAAAACGAAGTGAGAAGGACAGCAGCTCGTTAGCAGGTGACACGTGCTAAGGAGAACGCAGGGCAGGGGCGGGAGCCGGGGAGTGGGAAGGCAAAGCCTGGAAGAACGCGCTCAGCATGACCAGCCCACTCCTGTACGGGCCGCCAGCCCCTCTCCCGGCTACACCCCGGGGAAGGACGAGGTTTCCATGCACACAGCCCCTCGCCCTCCGACAGGAGCTGGCACCATCTCCGGCTGCTCACCGTGCGCAAGGTGCTGCTTCTCCCACCGCCCTGCCTTCTCACAGCCACCCCCTGAGCCACCTGCGCACATCGCTCATGAGCTCAGGGTCCAGGTCGGAGGGGGGGGGAGGAAAGCCTTCCTGCCTAAGCCTTCCTGCTGCAGCCTCCTTCTGGTGGCTGGGAGCTGCCTTCTGTCACACGCATCTCCTCAGGTGTCCTCGGTGCCCCTCCGCTCCCCATCTTCTCGCTCTCAGGACGAGTTCACCTCCCTCTGTCTCTCTGCTCCTTACCGACAGCCGTGCGCTGTTGGGTAGAGGGACATGAAGATGAGGCATCCTGATTTCTCCTATGTGCGGGCTTTCTTCAACATGCTGGGCAAGCCCTTTCTACCTCCTTGCGTTCCGCCCAGCTGGGAGGCTGGATGGCTGAGCAACACTCCCTACGGACCAGAAATAACAGCATCTCCCAGCAGAACCCTCCTGGACTCATGTATTTTACCAAAAAGAAAGACCTTCAATTGCCAATAAAAACATCTTGTGTCGATCACTGATGTGATGGGGCTGCCTCATGAAAAGCTGAACTCATTCTTTAGGGAGAAGAAAAATCACCAGAACGAAATGAGAGCGTGTCAGAGGTAACGAGAGGAGCTCTTAGGAGGCCAGGCTGAGCCACAGAGCACGCGAGAGAAGAGGCGATGTCATCCTGGGCAGAAAAAAGAAGGGAAGACAGGAGATGCCAAGCAAACATGAAACCCAGAAGTTAACACAGGACCTGAAGAGAAGAGCTGGAAGAAAATTAAGGAAAAAATGTGTAACCATCCCTTCCCTTTGGCAATTGGGATACGTGACGTGCAAAGCAAACCAGGCTCAGACTAGCTGCTCCCAGCCGTGGCGTTCACAGAAGAGCACTTCCAGGATGGGCTCATCTATTCAGTAGCTCAATTTCAATCCCAAAGGAATCCGTTTAGGTAAATGATGCAAAATGCAAAAGAGCGAATACAGCACATTACCATTTGTGTTCCGTACGCAGACACGGACGTCCGTGCACACGTGCACACGTGTCTGTGTGGATGCAGGTCGCATCTGGTTGGAGAGCAAGGTGGCTGACAGAGGCTGGTTGGAGACAGGAGTGGGAGGGTAACTGGCTGTTTACTGTATGTCCTTTTAAATACTATATATGGGCCAGGCGCAGTGGCTCATGCCTGTAATCCCAGCACTTTGGGAGTCTGAGGCAGGCGAATCACTTGAAAGCCAGGAGTTTGAGACCAGCCTGGCCAATATGGTGAAAAACCATCTCTACTAAAAATACAGAAATTAGCCAGGCATGGTGGCGCGTGCCTGTATGTCATCCCAGCTACTTGGGAGACTGAGGCAGGGGAATTGCTTGAAGCCAGGAGGCGGAGGTTTCAGTGAGCCGAGATCATGCCACGGCACTCCAGCCTGGGCAACAGAGTGAGACTTCGTCTCAAATAAATAAATAAATAAAGATCTCCTATGTCTTTATAATGTTGTACATATCACCTATTTAAAAATAGGGATAGAAAAAGAAAAACAGATAAAAAATTTTAAGCCCCTGAAAATGCCCAAATGTATTCGCTGAGGTTCATACAGCACCGAACAACAGGGAGGGGGAAATCCACAAAGTTAATTTTGTCCAAGCCCTGCATTACCCATATTACCTCCAAATCTCAGCGGAACAAGGCACGAGATGAGAAAGTGCGATACCACAGATGGATCGGTTCCAGCTCCCTTCCCTTTGATCCTCCCAGGGGCAAATTCTGACTTGAGGAAATATTATAGAAAATAAAATGATCTCCTCAAATGTGAATTTACCCAGGGTTTGTGCATACGTGCCGTAGGGAATAATAAATCACTGCCTCGCTACAAAAGCATCTGCAGGACTTCATACCACTGTGACTGTTTTTTCCCAACATACCTAGCTGTGGCTTCTTCAGGTCTCAGGCATCATAAAAGTCAAAATGCCCTACATCCTGCATTTCTTTAATCATTTGCACGGTCCGTGGACCATGGTCCAGATGGTGGCGATGCTGGTGATGTGAACCTTGCTTCTCTGAACCCATCCCCACATCTGTGTTTCTTGCTAAAAGCTTCAGGTCTATTTCTCAAAACTAGCCCTTTCTCTTCCTTCCCTTGAAGCATGGCTTTGCCTGCTCCCTGGTGAGTGAAGAATTGCGCAGGAGTGAAACCTCTCCTGAGTAGATCAATTCAAGCTAAGGGAGAAAATAAATAACACGTTTGCCTCTGCCCTCACCTGAGCGGCTTTTCACTCATCCGGGATGGTAAACCAAACAAGAGCACAAAAGGCAGGCAACGCGTCGTCCCCTGGAGAAAAGCTGCCGAAAATAGGCTGTATCGTTCAAGTTTCTCCCAGGGCATGAGAAAGCCCACGGAAGGCTAGTCCTGGCTCTGGGTTTCTTCCCCACCATTCCTGTTTTGGTAAGCAGAAATTCACACTATTTACTGGAAGGCTTTTTGCCTGGCTGCAGGGTGGGAGGGATGTTCCCGGGACGTTCCCGCCAGGATGTGCCCCTGGGAGCCCAGTTCCCTGAGCTGCCCTGCGCTCCCCCGGTGCGATGCCCCAAACAACGCAACATTTTGTTCCTGGGAAACTTACAGCTCTTTGGAGGAACTTGGCTACTTTCCATCCATGAAGATTCTTTCTCTTCAAGCACATGTACAAGCCACCAGGGTTGCTTCACTTAAGCAATGGTAATTTACCCTAAACCCCAAGCGAGGAAAGCTGTGGGCCAGCAGGCGCCACAGATGTGAAATGGTCCCGTGTTATCATCTAAATGAGGAAAGCCGGCTCCCAGGGAAGAGTCCTCCAAGCTAGTGCGGAGTGCAGAAAGGCACGCAGTTGTTCAACGGCTTTCTTCCCGCCTCAGACACTGGTTCTCAGATGAGAGCATCAGCAATTAGAGACTGACAAATTCCTGCCACCTCCCAGCTACTGGTCCCTTGCTGGTCTGCTGTATGTGTCCACCTCCCCAGTTCCGGCCCTTTTTGAAGTGTCACCTGGTTTCTTGCATCGCCTTTGTAACTGGTCCACCTGCCTTAGCATTTCGCATGCTGACATTGCCAGCTAGTCCATGCCCGACATGCAGCCTGCCCATAAAGTCTTGCTGCCAAAACCTTGCCTGCTACTCAGCCTCCAGTCACCTCTTCTGGAGTCAGGGCAGTGCAGAAGTCCTGAGCAAAGACACTGAGTCAAGATCAAACAACTTGCGGAGGCCAGCATTGCCGCAGGGTCATCAAGGAAGGATCCCGGCGGCTTCACGTGGGGCAAGAATGAGAGGCAGGACCAGCCCATGCTGCCAAAGAGAAGGGTGTGGCTCTCTAGTCATGGAGGGTGACATGCCGGACCCTTCCAAGGCCTGGTTTCTGTTGGAAGATCTCAGTGAGACCCCAGGAGAATGAATGGGGGTAAGAAGGACAAGAGCGAAGGTGAGAGCTAATCTTAACAGTCCAGGGGTGAAATGATGGAGGCTGGCAGAGGACCAGTGACCACAAAGCACGGAGAAATCAACAGACGCAAGATCTACAAGAGGTCAGCTGTAGTGACTCACGCCTGTAATCCCAGCACTTTGGGAGGCCGAGGGGGGCAGATCACCTCAGGTCAGGAGTTCGAGATCAGCCTGGCCAACAGGGAAAATCCCCACCTCTACTAAAAATACAAAAGTCAGCTGGGCATTGTCCCAGGGGCCTCTAATCCCATCTACTCAGGAGGCTGAGGCAGGAGAATCACTTGAATCCAGGAGGGGGAGGTGCAGCGAGCCAAGATAGTGTCATTGCACTCCAGTCTGGATGACAAGAGGAAGACTCTGTCTCAAAAAAAAACAAAACAGATATACAACAGAGGCAGATTACAAAAATTGCTGGTGAATCAGATGGGTGAGGAGTAAGGAGGATTGAGGAGAAAGAGAAGGGAGAAATCTACCAGGCGTCTAACTGGAGCAGCTGGGAAGGTGCTATGGTTTGACTGTCCCCTCCAAAACCCACGTAGAAACTTAGTCTCCAACACAGCAGTAGGGAGAGGCGGGGCCTTTAAGAGGCTCTGCCCTCATGAATGAATTAGTCCATTCATGGATTAATGGATTACCGGGTTAATGGTTTAATGGGTTATGATGGCAGCAGGACCGGTGGCTTTATAAGAACAGGAAGGGAGGCCTGAGCTGGCGCACTCAGCCCCTGCACCATGGGATGCCCTGCGACACCTTGGGACCGTGCAGAGTCCCCACCAGCAAGAAGGCCCTCACGGGGTGCAGCCCCTCAACCGTGGAACTCTCAGCCTCTATCACTGCAGGAAATCAATCCCTTTCTTTATCAATTACCCAGTTTCAAGGGTTCTGTTACAAGAGTAGAAAACTGATGAAGACTGAGAAGGTGGCAGCTTTAAGACCGTGAGCACCACTGGAGAAGCGAGTGCCAGAGTGAAACATCCCGAGCTTGGGTTGCATGCGAAGAGTTTGAGGCGGTGCTGAGGTACCCACATGGAGACGTCGGAAGGCAGCTTGCTGTCGGAGAGTGGGACTGGAGCTCGGGAGAAAGACCTGGGCTAGAAATAGAAACCTGGACCCACCGGCGTGTGGATGTTCTTGCAAATCACGGCAATGGCGAGGGCAGCTGGCAGCCCAGTCGCTGAGACTCAGCAGACGCCCTGCCTGCAGCGAGCTTGCTGCGGAACTGCCCCACGGGGCCACGCCTCTGTGCCAAACGGACTCAGAAAGGTCTCCTATCTCCTGCCAATCATGGAGATTTTACAAGCTATGTTTTCCGACTTGATCTAAGGGATGTGAAAAGAAATTGGTTCTGAAAGCCAAAGGACAGGAGAAGCCTAGTGACAATGGGAAGAACCTGCTCGTACATGCCCAAAATGGTTCCCAGACCCGTCTGCGCACACGGGAACCATCTGCCTGCTGGTGGCCGCTCAGCCGAGGCCAGCAGCTCCAGTCAGGGGGAGAGCGAGCATCTATCTAACAGCATGTGATATCGGCACCCCAACTTCCTGCCCCTCCTCCAAAAAATCCCTCCACACCCCCGCCCCCCAGCCTCAGAAAGCCTCTGTGTTACCATCACGAGCCCAGCGAGGAGGGGGCCTGGCCGAGGATGTGCTGAAAGCCGCACAGAGAGATTGATGTGGGGAGCGGCCGCCCCGGGCATGTGTTCGCCATCTGTCAGGCGGAGGGATCCCTGCCAGCCCTACATGGTTATTCAGTATTAAAAGAATATTCTTTAGTTTGACTGACACCCTACCCTGGGCAGCCTCAGCCAAGACGGTTGGGCTCTGGGATCCAGATGGGATGGAGGGGCCTCTGCCCTCCTGAGGGAGATGCCTCCGGAGGGCTGGGCCACCCAGGGTACTGGGGGGGAGGGGGCTCTCTGGGGCCCGGGAGGAGAGTGTGGCTTGGCCAGGGCCGGGCAGGCCTGGGCCCGAGCCGGAGCTTTTATGTGTGGCTCAGTTTCAAAGCCAAGGGCGGGACGGAAAGACAATGTTCCTCACACATTATCCTTGCTCCGTAGGGTCTTTTGGAGAACAGGAATGCCAGGCTTGCGGGCTGCGTCCCGTGGTGGAATACCCACCGTCAGGCTTTTTCCTGGAAACGCGCAGACACAGATAAACCTTGCTTATTCATTTCAGGCCAGACACCGAGAATAGACAGAGGGCCCCTTTGCAGTGCTAGCCTTGCTGCCTTCTCCAGATAGCCAGGTTTCCCTCCGGGAAGCCACAAATCCCTCCGGGATCATTTGGATGTGGCCTCTCCCCACTGAACTGAGCGGTAGCCGAGCGACTCCCGTGGGCAGTGGAACGCAGGTGAAGTGGCATGTACCACCTCTGGATGGAAGCAAAGACACCGTGTGGTTGACCTTGTCTCTCTTCCTCTGTTGCACCAGCGGGTTGCAGAGAGAGGACACTCGTTTAGCCTGGGTCCCAGGGCACAGCCAGCGTGGCGCAGAGTGGCAGCCAACGTGTAGTGAAGCCATGATGTGACTGGCTTCATGAGACACCAGCCTTTCTTTTGAAACTGCTGGGGTCTGCGGTCTGATTGTTTTTGCAGCAAACCCCAGCTTATCCTGACTGATACATTCATATGTTTGCCAGCGCATATCACCTGCTGTCTTTCTATGCCCTGCGTGGTTTCAGAAGTTTCAGTTGGCAGTTGGAAAAATACCTTTGCAGCAAAAACAGTTAAAGGGAAAACTGAGGGCAGATATTGAATTAAGGTTTACTGCCACGTTAAGTTTTCACAACTAAGAACAGTACTAGGTCGGGATTCCAGGAAGGTTGCTCAAGAGGCATGGTGTTTGTGGAGGAAATAAAAGCTGGAGACCCAGACCAAAAATCTCCCCAATCAACGACGTCAAGGCGGAGGGTCTAAGAGTTGGAGATTCAGAGCAAGTTCCCGGGGGTACACAGAACTTGTTTGCAGGTCATTTAAACAGCTCTCTGCTCTGCACTTATGTGAGCTCTTTTCTTTTTTTTCCCTTTCTCTCTCTCTCTCTCTCTCTCTCTCTCTCTCTCTCTCTCTTTCTCTCTCTCTTTTTAATGGATGCAAGCTCTCGCGGAGTCACCCAGGCTGGGGTACAATGGCGTAATCACAGCTCACTGCAGCCTGATCTCCTGAGCTCAAGTGATCCTCCCGCAGCCTTCTGAGTAGCTGGGTCTATAGGCAGGCGCCACCATACCCAGCTAATTTTTTAAATTTTTGTAGAGTCAGGGTCTTGCTGTGTTGCCCAGGCTGGTTTCAAACTCCAGGGCTCAAATGATCCTCCCACCTCCGCCTCCCAGAATGCTAGGACTGTGCTTGTGCCACCGCACCCAGCCATGGGCTTCCTTTGTTATCAAGCTGTATCTCCAACACCTTCATCTGGGTGTTTGATGTCATCTCTCTGGAGAGGGATTGGTAAAAATCAAACTTTAACAATAGTGCCTGTTTGGGTTCATGAAGACAAAAGAATTCTGCTCCTCTCAATCCACTCCCAGCGTATCACTGAGCCCTGCAAGTGTGAGAACTGCTTGCAAGCTGCCAGAGTGCTGCTGACCACATGGAGATGCACCAGGGCTGAGAAGGTTCCCTTCTGGTTGCCAGGACATTTCCAGTTTGGTTGCTAAAAGCCGAACGTCTTTCTTGCGAGCCGTTCCCCTGAGATGCCCGAGTTGGCTCTCAAACCCCAAACCTCACATTTTCCATTGTGTTTGTCAGCTACCCAAAGAGAGGGCTTACCCCCAGCTAACCATGGCTCTGAGAAACCGGCCTCTGATTGAGCATTCCGCTAACAACTCAGCACTCCCGACAGGTTGTGGTCACGTGAAGCAGGGGCACGAGGGCAGTTTTCACGCACACACATGGCGACGCACGTCAGACGCCAAACGCTCCTTCTGCCACGAGGAGGGGCTGCTGCAGCTGGTTTCGGTGCCAGGCGCGGAGGCCTGGGCTGCCTCGCCACCTCCCCAGGGCACTCAGCAGCCAGAGCGAGGAGGGGCTCTGTGGATGCCAAGCACCTCTTGATTAAGGACATGTCTGCCTTGCCGTAAAATGTCATCTGAAAGCAGCACGGCTTTTTTAGTCTTGCTCTTTTTTCCCTTTTTCTTCCTTCCTGGTATTGGGGTCTGAGGCCATTTTGTGGCAGCCTCCCGATTCCCATCTGTTCCTTAGACACGTGCTCAGATGTACCCAGACACAACCGCACACACCCACCTGCCTCTATACACACACCCACACCCACACTCATGTATACACACCCTCACATCCACACGCACCCACACACACCCACACACACCCACACGCATCCACACACACCCACATGCCTCTATACACACACCCACACCCACACTCGTGTATACACACCCTCACATCCACACGCACCCACACACACCCACACGCATCCACACACACTCACATGCATCTATACACACATCCACACCCACATGCATCTATACACACCCTCACATCCACACACACCCACACACATCAACACAGCCACACACACCCCGCCCACACACATACACAGCCACACCCACACACCCAAACACCCATACACATCCACAACCATCCACACACCCACACATACACACATACACACACCCACACACCTCCACACACATACACACATACACACACCCACACACACCTCCGTATACCTCCACACACACCCACACACACCCACACACACCCATATACCTCCACACACACCCATACACACCCACACACCCACACCCACACACATCCACACATGTACACAGACACACCCACACTCCCAAACACCCCACACACACCCATACACATCCACACACATCCCCACACACCCACACGCATCCATACACAGCACACACCCACACGCCTACACACACCCACACACGCCTACACACACCCACACGCATCTATACACACACCCACACCCACACTCGTGTATACACACCCTCACATCCACACGCACCCACACACATCCACATGCATCCACACACACTCACATGCATCTATACACACATCCACACCCACACTCATGTATACACACCCTCACATCCACACACACCCACACACATCCACACACACCCACACGCATCCACACACACTCACATGCATCTATACACACATCCACACCCACATGCATCTATACACACCCTCACATCCACACACACCCACACACATCAACACAGCCACACACACACACTGCCCACACACATACACACACAGCCACACCCACACACCCAAACACCCATACACATCCACAACCATCCACACACCCACACATACACACATACACACACCCACACACACCTCCACACACATCCATATACCTCCACACACACCCACACACACCCATATACCTCCACACACACCCATACACCCACACACCCACACCCACACACATCCACACATGTACACACAGACACACCCACACTCCCAAACACCCCACACACACCCATACACATCCACACACATCCCCACACCCCCACACTCATCCATACACAGCACACACGCACACGCATCCACACACCCACACACACCCACACACATCCACACACCCACACACACACACCCACACATGCCTACACACACCCACACGCATCTATAGGCGCCCTCACTCCCACACACACATCCACAAACACCCGCACACACCCATATGCATCTATACACACCCTCACTTCCACACAGACCTACACACATCCACACACACATCCACACACGCCCCCACATACCCACATGCATCTATATACACACCCGTACACACCCACACACATCCACACACACACACATGCATCCACGCACACCCACATGCATCTATACAGACCCTCACTCCCACACAGACCCACACACATCCACACACACACATCCACACACACCCCCACACACCCACATGCATCTATACACACCCTGACTCCCACACACATCCTCTGCCTCCTCCATTCAGAACTGACCGTGGTCTTTTCTCCATGAATAAGCTTCAATTTCATGGCAGCAGAAAAGAAAAAAAGCACTGCTAGGAAACTCTAATGCTGGCTTTGAAATTAGTTCACAGCAGGAGTGATAAACAGGAGTTTATCACAGATAAACTGATAAACAGGAGTTTATCACAGAAGGTGATCACTCTCCCCATACTTCACCACACCTTAGGCTGAAGCCTAGAGACGGAAGTCGCCTCTGAGATACGTCGGGCGTGCGGGTAACAGCCTGCAGGCAGGTTTTGAAGTCAAAGCCTCCGCAAGGCTCGCTGTATCACCTACGCAGACACTGCAGCTGGGGCCTTCTTCGCAGTTTTGATTGAATGGGGTTTCAGGCCTTAATTCTTCCCTCTGGATCCTTGGTCGTTAAAGTAGTGAGGCTGCATGAGGTTCAGGGGGGCGGGGAGTCTTCGCTTCCCTCTCCTCCCCGCTAGGGTCCTCTGATGCTTTGTTGAGGGACTAACCATGACTGAGAGGCAGCAGAAGGCACTCCCCTGACAGGTCCCAGTTTGGGGGGGTCACATGGAGTGAGTGCCTGCTGTGAGTTGTGTCTTGAGGCCCTGCTAGGGAAAACCTTCCCTTAAAATCACCCAGACCTGCTGGCCTGACATTTCGTCATGGGCAAGGGCCATTCGCTTGGGGCTGCTGGATTTTGGGACTCAGCTCCAGGAACAGGAAAAGTGCTATGGGTCACAGACCAAATCAGAGACCCCAGACACAGCCTAGGGGGCAATAGGGCCCAATGGTTAGAGCCAAGACCCTGGAAACAGAGGCCTAGCTGTGTGACCAGGGCCGGTTACTTCTTTTTCTGCCCCTTTTCTATAAAATGGGCAGAGGAGGACCCACCTCCTGAGCCTAGCATGACAGAGGAGCAGTGGAACCTATGCCTCACATCCATCGCCAGTGCCTGGCCTGGAAGGGGTGAAGGCAACTCTTCCTATTCTTAGGGGCTGTGCCTTCAGCGGAGGGCGTGAGGAAGCCAGGAAGAAGGGAGGGACACCAGGCCACAGGAAGGAGGAAACGCAACTTTGGCAGGGCTGGTGACTCGGGCTCTCTGTTCCCTTGCTGACCCTCACTGGGGCAGACCTGAGACTCAACGAGATCATGTCGCCCAGGCACGGGGTCTCCCACCCAGCACTCTGGGAGGCCAAAGTGGAAGGATCGTTTGAGCCCAGAGTTCAAAACCAGCCTGGGCAATATGGTGAGACCCTGTGTCTACAAAAAATAAAACTAAAAAATTAGCCTGAGTGGTCATGGGCACCTGTGGTCCCAACTACTCAGGAGGCTGAAGTGGGAGGATGGCTTGAGCCCAGGAGGTTGAGGCTGCAGTGAACCATAATCGCACCACTGCACTCCAGCCTGAGCAACAAGTGAGATTCTAACTCTAAAAAGAGAGAGAGGGAGAGGGAGAGTGTGTGCAGAAAGCACATGAAGCGAGAGAATGTGTAGAAGGCAGGCCTGGCACGTGGGAAGGGCTCAATTACTCTTACAGAAATAGAATACGTTTGTAATGCAATGAACTGGAGCACTGAGCCAGTGAACGCTGGAGGTTCATGATTCAGGAGGTTCATGCACGGTCCCCATCAACCAAGACCCATGGTTTTTGCCTTCCTCTTCTTTGGGGTTACCTCCTGGAGCTTCCTGCCTAGAGAGCAAGCCTCGCTTCTCCTGCTCCATTGGGAAGAGTTGACCCCTGAATCCGAGAGTTGGGACACTCTGTCTCACTGTTACATCCACCACTTTCTCAGGGGATCGAATTTTTCTGCAAAGGGCTTTTGGAGGTCTTGCCCGATAGCTCAGAATTTGGAGGTGAGCATATAATTTGGTCTTCAATTAGGTATTGCCTGCCTTAGCCTGGACCAAGGGTTGGCAGGAATTGGTAGCTGGTGGCGAGCTGGGGAGAGGGTGAGGATGGGGCATCCGGCGTGTGAAGGACTCAGGCTGCCACGTGGCTGGGAGGCATTCTCGCTCCAGCTGGGCCTCCAGGACAACGTTGACTAGAACTGACCACTGCAGACAGCCTTGTTTGCAGCCTCAGGAAAAAGGAACACCCAATATTTCATTTTTTGTGTAAGACGTCACCCACAGATCTTTTGGAGATATTCTTTAACAGATTATGGAAGTGCCTTTTTCATTAGAGGAATGCCTTTTTTTTTTTTTTCAGTCATAAACAGGTGCTGAATTGTACCTAATGCTTTAAGATCTCCTGAGATTATCATATGACATTTTTTCTCCTTTATTCTATTAATATGATTATTATGTTGAATGTTAAACCAACTTTACATTCCCAGAAAAAAAAAAAGCCACTTGATGATGATGGATTATCTTTTTTATCTATTCTGTATCTTATTTGCTGCATGCCTGCTCATGGGAGATTCAGGCTTGTACTCTCCTTTCTCATAATGTCCTTGTCAAGTTTTGATATCAATGTTACGCCGGCCTCATGAAATGAATTCAGAAATGTTCTTTCTTTTTCTGTTCTCTGAATAGTTTCCATATTATTGATATTATTTCTTCACTAAATATTTAGACTGCTTGTTGACATCTGTGGTGGGTTTCAAGTCTGCAAATTCTTTGATACTCTTTCTCTTCAAGTGGCGCGGCGTAATTCTCTTTCTCTTGAGTGTAGGCTGGATTTAGGGACTTTCTGCTAATGAGTGCAATAATGGCAGGTTTTCGGGGACACATCTGCCAGGAACTCTTGTCCAGCAAGAGGGTTCCAACCTGAATAGGAGGGCGCGCGGAAGGAAAGAAAGATGGAAAGACGGGGTCTGGAGGTCTGAGAAGACTACGCTTCACCAGCAAGTTTATTGTGCTCAGGGTCGACTTAAATACACCTTTTTTGGGTATCTGCTTAAATCAGCTAAATGCCTAGTTTCGTGAGATAAGGGGAACAGAAAGTCTTAAAGTAGAAAAACAAGTTACAACATCATCAAAGGGGCACAATAAAAAGATCAGATATACAATGGAACCGAGTAGGTGGGTCTCATACAATGAAAAGGTCAACTAGATAATCAAACTAAGCAGGTGACTTGATATCTTAACAAGAAGCTAGTCATTACTATCTTAGGAGATTAGTAAAAGCAGTCACATGTTTACTGAGAAGAAACTAAGTTAAAAGACACAATGCGTCTTATGACCCCATGACCATCTGGCCATTGTCCATGACCATCTGGGCATTGTCCGTAAATGCTTATCTTTTGACCTAAGTCTCTTTTCTGTTCCTACTTCCTCATAGCTTGACTCCCCCAACTGGAGACTCTGTATCGGGGCTCAAGCCCACCGTATCGTGTAGCCCGATTTATGAGGGGCTTCACACGGGAAGGTTCCCCACAGCGGGTCACACCCAAGATTACTTCATGAACTGCAGCTTCTGTCGTAGCTTCTCGCCCTATCTGTCTCTCCCCATCAGTCCCACTGGAGAATCCACCTGCCACGCTGGGAGCAGCCAGTGAGGACCCAAGGCCTCTCAAGAACCATGTGAGGGAGCCTGAAGTGGTTTCTTCAGCCCCAGGCAAGCCTTGAGGTGACTGCAGGGGTGACAGCTTGACTGGAGCCTCATGGGGGTCTGTGCCAGAACCACCTGGCTAAGCCACTTCCAGATGTCTGACCCTCAGAAAGCAGATGAGGTAAGAACACGTGTTGCTTATCTGCTGTGTCTTAGGGTGATTCGTGATGCACCAACAGGTCACAAGTGCTGTGGCTCAGAAGTTAGCTCTCTTGCCGGGCGCGGTGGCTCAAGCCTGTAATCCCAGCACTTTGGGAGGCCAAGGCAAGTGGATCATGAGGTCAAGAGATCGAGACCATCCTGGTCAACATGGTGAAACCCCGTCTCTACTAAAAATACAAAAAATTAGCTGGGCATGGTGGCGTGTGCCTGTAATCCCAGCTACTCAGGAGGCTGAGGCAGGAGAATTACCTGAACCCAGGAGGCGGAGGTTGCGGTGAGCCGAGATCGTGCCATTGCACTCCAGCCTGGGTAACAAGAGTAAAACTCCGTCTCAAAAAAATAAATATAAATAAATAAGAGAAAAGAAGTTAGCTCTCTTAAACTCACCTCTTGCATGTTCTTCGAATACCCTTACATTCCGCTAGAGGACATCCTACATTAATTTCCTAAAAGGAGTACAAGAGTAGTAAACTTGGTCACTTCTTGCACATTTGCAATGTCTTCATTTTATCCTCACACTTGATTCATAGTTTGGCTGGATGTCGAAAACCGGGTTGATCATCAGTTTTCCAGAAAAGTATGAGGACATCTCTTGATCGCCCTCCAGCTTCCAGGACACTGTGGGGAAATGCAGCGTCATCATGGTTCTCGTTTCATTGCATATCATTGCTGTCTCTTCTCTTCTAGAAGATTCTGAGATACAATTTTTAATCCCTAGAGTTAAAAAGAGTACTTTTTCGTTAATTATGAAGTTAATTGATTCAGTGCAGAGCAGCACCACACAGTAGGGCTTTCTGTGCTGAGGGCACATTCATCATCTGCACTGCCCAATATGGCAGCCCACACCCACGCTCGCTGTCAAGCACTTGAAATGTGGCTAGTGCAACTGAAGAATTAAATTTTAATTTCATTTAATCTCAAATAATTCTAAGTTTTGTAAGGTTTATTGCTGGGGTAAAATGAGGAAACTGAGGCAACTACAGGAAAATGAGAAGCCAATTTATTTAGCTCCCAGGCAAGGTTCCATGGTCCCGGGGAAAGGGGCCAGGGAAGTGGCACTGACTTCCCAAGGCTTAGGGCTTTTATAGTGAGCAGGGAGGAGCAGGGCGCTCTGATTGGTTATGGGGGAGCAGGGCGTAGACGGGGCAAGCTGCTATTGGTAGGTAGATTGTTGGGCGGGATTTCCATAATGCAAGATCCAGCTAGGGTCACATTAACCAGATCTTTCCAGGAAAGCATGTGCTCCTGAGGTAGGTTCCAGGAGCAGAGATGGGTGGGTGTGCCCAAGCTCCTGGCGAGGCAACCAGCCTTACAATTTTAACTTAGTTAACCACGGTGGCTAGAGGCTACCATCTTGAACGCTGCAGATCTAGCTGTTCTGTGTACGTTCTGATAAAGTGTCTTTTTCTTTTTAATTTCTTTTTGTTTCTCTGGCTTCGTTTTTTGATTCATCATTCTTAGAGATCCTTGACTGGGTCTCTTAAGTTTCTTACACTGATGTTCTTTTTCTCCATCTCTGCCTGTTTGTTCCTCCTTTGGAAATAGAAACAAAGGTTTTCTATGTCAACTTGATTTTTTTTTTTTTTTTTGCTTTTTTTTTCTTTTAAGTTTCAAAAGCTCTTCTTATTATTGTAGGATTGTTTATTTTTAAAGGGTCTTATACTTGATATATGGATGTGTTATTTTACTTTATCTCTGAGAGGGTTTTTCCAAGTTTTTGTGTGTTCTATGCATTTTCTCCTTCCTCTAAGTTCACTTTATTCTGTCTCCGTCATGTGAATGGTGCTCCCTAAATGTCTGATACTCTGGGACTATTTGAACCTATTTAAGACTGAAGTGCTAAAAGTCTGATTGGAAGCTTTGGGAGGCAGGGCTAGGCAGAGCTTCTCAGTGGGTGAGATTCCCCTCAGAGTCCTCAGGTGGCAGGCCACCTGATGGAGGTCCCTAACAGGTCAGGGTCAGGAGGTCTCCTCTCTGGGTCCATTTCGTTTCTTAAGGGAAGCGTCCTTCAGTCCTGTGCCTACAGGAAGGCGGGGCTGCTGACGTGTGTCTGCCTTCCCATGTTCTGAAAGGTAGGAAAGATAAGAAAGCTGGAGACCTCACCATTCAATACGAAGACATTCCCCACTGCCCCTCCCACTCAAACACACACACACTTTTTTTTTTTTTTTTTTTTTTTTTCAGAGAAGGAGTTTCACTCTTGTTGCCCAGGCTGGAGTGTGATGTCTCGATCTCTGCTCACCGCAAACTCCGCCTCCCAGATTCAAGCCATTCTCCTGCCTCAGCCTCCCAAGGAGCTGAGATTACAGGCATGCTCCACCAAGCCAGGCTAATTTTGTATTTTTAGTAGAGACGGCATTTCTCCATGTTGGTCAGGCTGGTCTCAAACTCCCGACCTCAGGTGATCCGCCCACCTCGCCCTCCCAAAGTGCTGGGGTTACAGGCATGAGCCACCATGCATGGCTACATCCCCCCATTTTTAACCCTGCATTTGAGCCCTCTTTTGCACTATGCTATCTGATGGCCCCTAGTCCAGAGCAGAAGGGCTCCATTTCTCCCAAATAACTAACCCTCCAGCCTCCTTAGGGGAGAGGGTGGCAGTTGCCTGGGTGAATGGGTAACTTCATCCAGACCTTTAGCAACCCCTTGGTTTTTGGCTCCACTGAACACGGTACCTGGTGCCTTTGAGACCTGACATATTCTAGGGGACAAGGAAGCTCCTTCTCACCTGTATCCCCTCCGCTGACATTCAGGATGGACTTTTTTGGGCTGCTCTGCCCATTACTACTTCTTCAGCATCCTCTAGCTTTCAGGGATGTCCTAAAATCTCTCTTCTTCAGCTAGGTTGACCCTTGTGGGTTTACCTTTGTGTTTCCTTTATTGTCAAACTGGTGAGTTTTTTGGAGGGATAGGAAACAACCCACATGGCCCCTCCCTATGTCTAATAAGGAGCCTTCTTTGTTTTTGAATCTGCTCCCAGGTCTCCACTTAACTTTCCTCCACGGATGAGCCCCACTCGCCTGCCCACATCTTCCCCAGTCAATCAGAAGGCTTCTGCTGTGGCCAGCGCCATTCTCAATCCCAGCTGCCTGCTTCCGAAAGCTCACGTTGCTTTTCTAACCTTCATATCCTTCCCATATTTATTTTTAATTAATTCAACCTCAAATCCCACTGTCTCCAATGAAGCATTCAATGACTGGTTCAGCCCAGAATAATTTTTTGTTCTCCAGTTCTCTTAGCTCCTATAATCTGCACGTGTACTCTAACCCTATTTGTTTATTTACTTATTCCTGGATTCATTCCTTTACGTATTAGTTGGGAACTTGTCTTCAGAGCCTTTTGCTTTGTTAGGGTCCATAAAACACAGTCATGTAGCGCATATTAGCATCATGTGGGAAAGAAACAGAAAAGCCCCAGGTAGACCTGTAAACCAGGGACACAAGAGCATGCGCTGTCATATAGAGTCCTACACACTCAATGGGTGCACCAAAAATCAGCTTCAGGGTGGCGCGGTGGCTCACACCTGTAATCCCAGCACTTTAGAGGCCAAGGCAGGCAGATCACCTGAGGTCAGGAGTTCAAGACCAGCCTGGCCAACATGGTGAAACCTTGCCTCTACTAAAAATACAAAAATTAGCCTGGCGTGGTGGAGTGCACCTATAATCCCAGCTACTCAGGAGGCTGAAGCAGGAGAAATGCTTGAATCCAGGAGGTGGAAGTTGCAGTGAGCCAAGTTCACACCACTGCACATCAGCCTAGGTAACAGAGCAAGACACTGTCTCAAAAAAATAAATAAATAAATAAATAAAAATAAAGAAATCAGCTTCAAGTTTTCTAGTAGTCAGTATAACCAGGGAAACTTGATCATTTATCCAGAAACAAGCGTCCAGCATGACAGAATCATCCTTAGGAGAGTTCCGTTATCCAGCCTCTGCTAGGGCTCAGCAGGATGGTTGCTGACACGTTGAGTATTTTCACCAGGGGATCCCATGTCCTGAAATGCACATATCCTCAACTCCACCCTCACAGACGCTGGAGGTCAGGCAGTGGACACCACAGGACTGTCGTGAAAGGTCACTGAGCTTTCCCAGCTAATATGGTAGAAGAAAACTGCCACACTCTTTCATCAGAGAATACTGAACACCTTTGTCAGAAACAAGACGTTGGACCTCCGGGCTAACACAGGGTGGCATTTTGCCTGTGACCCCAGCAGTCTCTCCTGGGCAGTGCATAAGATTTGAGTTACAGCCCCAGCTTTTCACTTTTACATGATTTCCTGGTTTTCTCTGAATGTTGGTTTCCTTCCTTGTAAGACGAAGATATACTTACCCTGCCCACTACTCAGGACTAATATGAGAGTCAACTGAGTTACCATCCAAATACTACACAAGTCAAATTTAAAATACTATACAAATCAAATTCAAAATACTGTACAAATCAAATTTAAAATACTATAGAAATGCAACGTGTTATCTTCTCACTGTCTATGCTTTTTCCTGAGGTCTGAATTACCCTTTTGAGAAACTATACTGTCAAACCTCACGTGGTGTGAAGATGCCGAAGGAAACACAGCTGTGACACACGACAAGGTCTTAAAACATACCGGGCCAACCTGCGTCCAAAATATAAACTGCATCCCACAGCACTGAATACCCTGAACTTAGAACAGAAGCTAACACAGCAGATCTTTTTTTCTTTCTTTCTTTTTTCAGAGACAAGGTCTCACTCTGTGGCCCAGGCTGGAGTGCAGTGGCACCATCACGACTCACCACGGCTTTGATCTCCTGGGCTCAACCGACCCCCCTGCCTCAGCCTCTGCGTAGCTAAAACTGCAGGCATGTACCGTCAAGCCCAGCTAATTTTCTAAATTTTTTTTTTAGAGATGGGATGTCATCATGTTCCTCAAGGTAGTCTCAAATGCCAAGGCTCAAGTGAGCCTCCTGCCTCGGTTCCTCAAAGTGCTGGGATTAGAAGTGTGAGCCACCGCACCCAGCCCGGCAGACCTTTAAGACATGCAGACATGTAGCCAGGCAGGATGGAGACTGTGTCAAAGCCCTTTCTCATTCTCTGTCACATGAAATGCCTGCAACAGTGCAGTGAGGTCAGTATGACTATTCTCAATTTACAGAGAAGTGACATGAATTGTTCAAAACTCAGCCAATACGCGGGAAGACCTTGTCAGTCCTAAATCTTGCTCAGCGTCCATACATCTAAAGAATTTGTCTAACCATGGACTATGGTGAGAGCGATCACATACACACACTCTAAATCAGAGGTCCGCAGATCCCAGGCTGACGCCTGGTACCAGCCCACGGCCTGTTAGGAATCAGGGGGCACCGGTTAGGAGGTGAGCGGCCGGTGCACAGGCATCCTCGCCCGAGTCCAGCCTCCTGTCAGATCAGCGGTGACATTAGAGTCTCGTAAGGGCATGAACCTTCTTGTGAACAGTGAGTGTAAGGGCTCTACGTTGCCTGCTCCGTAAGAAAATCTAACATCTGATGATCTCAAGTGGGACAGTCGCATCCCAAAACTATCTTCCCCTTTCCCCCACCCCCACCCCCCTGTCTTCCACGAAACCGGTCCCTGGTGCCAAAAAGGTTGGGGACCACTGCTCTAAAGGAGCCCTCACAGTCCAGTGGCTCTAGGAATAGGTGACAGGTACATGACAGTACTGATAAACGAACCCCTCTTAAAGGATGGGCTGAGCATGTCCTTCACATTTGGTTTAAAGTTGGACTGGAAAATGCTTCATAGGATCTCTGTTTAAAACTGTGGGGCACAGAGTCCTTTGCTTGGCATCTAGTTCCTGCCCTAGGAAAAGAGCATTGTCCTTCTTGAGCTTTGTCTAAAATCCCTAGAGCAGATGATCCTCTGTTCTCAAACCGCCACTTCAAACATCTCAGGGTAGGGGTTAGAAACAAAAGAAGCTCTTTTTCCCCCGCTGCAACCACCGCCCAAAACGCCAGCGGCTCATGGCTACCCCCCAACTGCTGGGCACTTAAGAATCGCCCATGGTGGCCAGGAGAGTCAGCAAGAAGTGAAGGGTAGAAGGCAAAACCCACTTATGGCAACAGAGTTTGTCTCATTGCCAGTACCCGCATGACTGGCAGGGCGCGTGAGCCTGGGGTCAGAGGGGACGGGCATGGAGGGCTCTCGGAGGAACTGCTGGAGCTTCAGTACGATGGCTGTCTGGTGTTTCGACCAACCTTCCTGCTGAAACCACCAAAAATGCTAAGGAATCAAACGTTCACCCGCACCAGAAAAACTGATCATTATCAGACCAAACCCACATGAAGCCAGAACCCCAAAGAGATCGCTGGGATTTGAAGCTCTTTAGTCCCGGAGGCGTTTGCTAAACTCAGCACATTTGAGCTCCGGTTTTTACAGCTTCGCAGAGCGGTGGGGAAGGAGAGGATACTTCGGGACCACCCAAGGTAGGAAACCTAACAGAAAAGTGTGACCCATAAGGCTGCCCCACCCCTTCCCCAAGGGGCTGCAAAGAGAAGCCGCAGTGCTGAGCAGAGCAGGGGAGGTAAAAGCTGCACCCGCACAGCAGCCCTCAGCCAAACAGGCGAACCCAGCTGCGACCCAGCAAGCTGTGAATGTCCTTAGAAGCCCTGCAGATGGACAGTGGCCCCCCAGGGCAGAGGGAAGTGCAGATGCTCTCCAAAGAAGACTCCCTCAATCCAAGCCTCAGAGAGGCTCCCCACATAACTTTCTTAGGCTGGGGAGTGACCGTGTGAAGAATCAAGCACACGAGGAAAGAGCATCATGAGTGGGAAGCGGGAGAAACCAAGTCAGCGTGCCGGGCGTTAGTTGGAAGCTTACGGGGACTATTTCAGGGAAGCCATGTGTGTCTGACCACGCTGAGATCTAAGAACATTTTAGGCAAAAGGAGAACAGCGTTAGAAGACAGGATTGTCCCCAGTGTGTGGGCTCACACCTCCGACTGACAGGTAACCACATTCCCTGGAATTTAAAGTTCCTGGAAAAGCAGGGGATGCGGTGTGGTTGCCCTTCCAGTTTTCACCCCCACCTACCTCATGAAAGAAGCTGACTGCGCTGCGCACGGTCCCCGCTGCCAGGGCCCCTCTGCTACGCTCTGGATAACCAGCCCACCTCCGCGTATTACCCAGCCCACCCAGCCTGCTCTTCAGACGGGATCTGGAGGGCGCCCTCAAAATTAATCCGTTCGCAATCCATTCCATCCACACAAAAGCATTTCCTGCTCATCTGATCGGTTTGGCTAATGGTGATTAAAAACCATTTTCATCTGCTCCAAGATCTTGAGACTCTTTTGGAAATAACCATTCTCGACTTCAGGAACCGTGTCCCTGACCCCACACCATCTAGCTCATCTTTCCTCCGTTGTCTTCACTCGCAGAGCACTTGGGTCAGGGTCTACGGACTCTCTTCAGTGTCCTACCTGTACCCCGCAACTCTGGGTTCCCTCAGCCACATCTGCACCTGAGAGCTTTCCCCCAGAACCTCCGAGGTCACTCTGACCATGAGCCTGCAGGTGGCAGGAAGGCCTGAGGAACAGACACACACCCACCACCCCCACTAGCAGCCCTGAATCAACTACTCTCAAGACTTGCCGTATACAGACCCCAGCTCCCTCGCCTCTTGGGTTGGATAATTCTGAGAGGCGAGTTTCCCTGAGTTCCCATGGGATGGGGCTCCTTACCACTCACCTGCCCTCCCTGTTCTCAGGCCCCTCCAGGAGGCAGGGCAGGAGGCGCCCAGCTCCCTGGTGGCCTCTGTGAGCACGCGGTCAGCCCCAGGCCCTTCTTTAGTCCTCAAGTGACCGGAGCCCAGACCTTCTGAATGGCTGCCTTCATTCGCCCCTTGTCCTCCTGGAAGGAGGTACCAGGACGTGGGACCCTGGAGGAGCTAAAAGGCTCCACTTCCCTAAAACTTCTCCCTCCTCCCTGGGCTAGACCTAAATCTTCTGTTGGACTCACACCTCTGTTTCAGACAGCATCTCCACAGCACCCCCAGAGGAATGGGACGGGATGGGAGAGGCCACGTGGGGCTTAGCCACAGGGACCAGTCCTTCCAGCAGCGTCAGAGGATCCTGAAGAGAGCGGAGACTCCAGGGAAAGGAAGAAGAGCATGGAGTCAACATGGAGACAGTTCTAACCTCCGGGCGGGGAGCCAGGAGGGATTCCTTTTCCCTTCTTCTTGACTATACTTTCAAATTCTCTAAAAGGTTTCAGAAAGAAGATACTCACAAAGCCTGCAAGCATTTCCCCACACCCTCTACAGTGGAGGATACAGCAGACATCACCTAAACTAGTGATCAAGGTGACATCTCCAGGAATGGCTCACATAGGTGACAGCTGCCCGCCGGCGGGGGGAGCACTGGGAAGAACCCAACACCACCCCTGGGATTCCAAACCATCTGACCGTGAGGGAACGTCAGACAAGCCCAAGTTCAGGGACTTCCTACAAGATAACTGCTCCATACTCTCCAAAATGTCCCAAGTCATAAAAAAATGAAAAACCTGAGGAACTGTTCCAGATTAGAAGAGAATAAAGAGACGCAGTAACTACCCAAGTAGTTATTGAACTGGCAAAGGCCAGTTCATGGGCCTGGGGGGAATATGACGAGAGTCTGTGGAAGATGACACAGCCACATCAGTGTTAATTTCCTCGTTCACTCACTAGCTTGTGCTTATTTTGGGGGAAAATACAGACCAAGGCATTTACAGGGCATCCATGTGGGTGAGGGATACATGGGAATTTTTTACACTGTTTTTAGAAGCTTCAAATTATTTCAAAATAGAAAGAAAAGAAAACAGGCATTAACTCTATAATCAGAAAAAAATGTTTTAGGACAAAAATATGTCTCTGGTCATAGCCTGTGCTGTGAATCCATGGGGTCGATTTCTGCTGTCAGCAAAGTTCCCAACAGCTGAAGAACAAGGAACAAAAGCCGAGCTGCCCTCCGGAGCTGCCCGGGTCCCGGACACAAAGCTGGCCTCTCAGGCTTTACTGAAAGATAAGTGCTGTTAAGGCCTGCGGGTCATCTTCGTCCGCGCGGGCCCCCCAGCTCGCTGAGAGGGGCCCGCCCTCCCAGGGCTCAGCCAGACATAGGCCAGAGCAAAGTGTGTTTCTTTTCAGCCGAAAGCTGCAGCTGGTGCATCCACCCTGGGTAGGAGCAGCCCCTCAGCGGGGTGTCCTCCAGAGCGGGGGGCCTGCGGCCGGCCGCCCCTGCCCAGAGAGGCCGGGAGGGCACAGCCCAGGTCTTCCGGATGGAGACTGAACTTCAGCATTGTGTTTGGATTAGTCCAGGGAAAAAAAAGAAAGACAGAAGAAAGGAAAATCTCACTATCACCCTTAGTAAAACATGGTAAGCTGCAAAAACAACTAACGCAAGCAACGACTGGCTTACACTTAAATCTCACCAAGTTCCCCTAAGAACAACCACAGGGTGACCACACTGACCAGCTATCCCGGCCTGGGTGACCACGCCGACCAGCTGTCCCGGCCTGGGTGACCACGCCGACTAGCTGTCCCGGCCTGGGTGACCACACCGACCAGCTGTCCCGGCCTGGGTGACCACGCCGACCAGCTGTCCCGGCCTGGGTGACCACGCCGACCAGCTGTCCCGGCCTGGGTGACCACGCCGACCAGCTGTCCCGGCCTGGGTGACCACGCCGACTAGCTGTCCCGGCCTGGGTGACCATGCGGAGTAGCTGTCCCGGCCTCGGTGACCACGCCGACTAGCTGTCCCGGCCTCGGTGACCACGCCGACTAGCTGTCCCGGCCTCGGTGACCACGCCGACTAGCTGTCCCGGCCTCGGTGACCACGCCGACTAGCTGTCCCGGCCTCGGTGACCACGCCGACTAGCTGTCCCGGCCTGGGTGACCATGCGGAGTAGCTGTCCCGGCCTCGGTGACCACGCCGACTAGCTGTCCCGGCCTCGGTGACCACGCCGACTAGCTGTCCCGGCCTGGGTGACCACGCCGACTAGCTGTCCCGGCCTCGGTGACCACGCCGACTAGCTGTCCCGGCCTGGGTGACCACGCGGAGTAGCTGTCCCGGCCTCGGTGACCACGCCGACTAGCTGTCCCGGCCTGGGTGACCACACTGACTAGTTGTCCAAGCCGAGTGTTGCTGGAAACGCTGTCCAGGTAACGTTTGTGCCCGGTTCCTCCTGCGGCCAAGGCTGCCGGCGGGCGTCTCCCTGCGGCCGCAGACCCGGCCACATCACGGCAAGTCAAAGGCCTCGTCCCCACAGCCGCCGGACGCCGCTCTGCCGCCCACTTCAGCCGCGGGGGCCTCGCCGCCCTTATTGCAGCTGCTGGAAGCCGCAGCCCGGAGTCCAGCCTCCGCCACGCCCGGCGATGCGGCGGGAGCGCGGCGCGCGGAGCCACACTGCCCCCTGGCGGCCGCGCGCGCCCCGCGAGGCGGAGGCGGAGGGTGCCCGGCACCGCGGCTGCGCCGAACGCCGGCGGGACGACGAGCGCGGGGCGTCGGGTCCGGCCGGGGGACGGGGGCGCTCCCGGTGCCGAGTCACGGGCCGCACGCCCAAGGCCTGGCCTGGAGCTCCGGGAAGGTGCCGGGGCTCTGTGTGCTCCGCTGCAGGGGGAGGAAAACCATGAAAGCGTGCGTCGGGAAGATCACACGGGGCCACGTGCGTGACTCGGGCCGCCCCGCCCCGGCGCGAACGCACGCGCGCAAAAGGCAAGGCCACGAGGGATCCGTTTCAGCCAGACACGATCCACTCGGACGCTCTCCGCGGCCGCGCAGTGCGGCTCCCGACGCGGACCCGCGCTTCCCGGGTGGAAGCAGCCGCGCAGCCCCCGCGCCCCGCACCCCCCCGAGCCCCGCGCCGCGCCCCGCACCCCCCCCGAGCCCCGCGCCGCGCCCCGCACCCCCCCCGAGCCCCGCGCCGCGCCCCGCACCCCCCCGAGCCCCGCGCCGCGCCCCGCACCCCCCCGAGCCCCGCGCCGCGCCCCGCACCCCCCCCGAGCCCCGCGCCGCGCCCCGCACCCCCCTGAGCCCCGCGCCGCGCCCCGCACCCCCCTGAGCCCCGCGCCGCGCCCCGCACCCCCCTGAGCCCCGCGCCCCGCACCCCGCCGGGCCCCGCGCCGCGCCTCCCCGAGGGCCTGGCTGCTCTGACCCGCAGTCCCCCCCCCCGCCCTGCTCCTCGTGGCTTTGAGGAGCGCGTGGCTTCCGGCCTGCGGAGGCTGTGCCTCGGCGCCGCCGAGAAGCCGCTCGAAGCCGCGGGTTCGAAAACCCCCGCCGCCGGCGGCGCATCCTGGAGGAGGGGCCGGGTCCACCGCTCGCGTGGGGGCCAGGCCGCCGGGGTCACTGGCGGCCTGCGGGGCCGCGCCCGGGGCGTGGGAGCAGCTCTCCTCTGCAGGCGCTCTGTATCCTGCAGGATCAGCCGCGAAGCGCTGGCCCGAGACCCGGCGCGGGTGGGGGCCGGGCCGTGAACGTCTTCCTTGAGGAAAGAGCTGCTTCTGGATTTTCCCTGAGCTCCAGGAGCTGCCAGGAAAGCTTCGTGACTGTGGCAGATGCGGCTCGGCGGACCCCCCCGAGGGGGGAAAATGACTCCTTCCTGGGGGCAGAAGGTGCGGACCCGGAGGGAGCCCTCGGGCTCTGAGCGCCACGCGGGGAACGGTCTGCGCTCCCGCGGAGCATCGGCTCACACGCACCTGGGAGGTGGGAACAGGCCTGCGCTTCTCAGCCTCCCGGCCCAGGCCCCTTGGAGTTTGTATGCCCCCACCCTGAGTAAGATACTCTGATGCAACTAGAACTGTTTTTTCTAGATCTTGTTCCTCTATCACTTTTTTGCTCACAGGAAAAATAGCAGGATTATAAAGCCTCGGGAATAGGGTCACAGTCGCGAGAGTTGGCCCTAGGAGTGCTGAGTTCCTCATTCGTTGTTGCTAGGAATATAACATGGTATGACCTCTTTGGAGAACAGTTTGGAGTTCCGTAAAATTTTAAACATAGACCTGTCATCCGACCCAGCCATTCTACTCCTATGTATTTACTCAAAAGATAGGAAAACACCTGTCCATACAAAGATTTGGACCTAACTGTACATAACTGTTTTGTTTGCAACAGCACCAGTGTGGAAACCGCCCTAATGTCCATCAGCCGCTGAATGGATAAATAACTTGTATTACAGACACTCCAAGAAATACTACTCAAGAGTAAAAAGGAATGCACTGGCCAGGCATGGTGAGATTACATGCCGGTAATTTCAGCACTTTGGGAGGCTGAGGTGGGCAGATCACCTGAGCCCAGGAGTTGGAGGCCAGCCTGGGCTGCATGAAGAAACCCCATCTCTATGAAAAAAAATAGCCAGGTGTGGTGATGCAGGCCTGTAATCCCAGCTACTCGGGAGGAGGCTGAGGCAGGAGGATCACTTGACCCCAGGAGGTTGAGGCTGGAGTGATGCAATCTTAGCTCCAGCCTGGGTGACAGAGTGAGACCCTGTCTCAGAAAACAAAAAAAGGGAAGCCAGGCACGGTGGCTCATGCCTGTAATCCCAGCACTTTGGAAGGCTGAGACAGGCGGATCACATGAGGTCAGGAGTTCAAGACCAGCATGGCCAACATAGTAAAACCCGTCTCTACTAAAAACAAAATACAAAAATTAGGCGGGCATGGTGGCGGACACCTGTAATCCCAGCTACTAGAAGGGGCTGAGGCAGGAGAACGGCTTGAAATGGGAGGCAGAGGTTGCAGTGAGCCTAGATTGGGCCATTGCACTCCAGCCTGGGTGACAGAACAAGACTCTGTCCCTCCGCCCCCCAAAAAAAAGAAGAAAGGAAGGAATGTGCACACCAGAGACTCAAAACAATTATATTCAGTGCAAGAGGCCAGACTGAGAAGAGTACCTACTGTGTGGTTCCATCTTAGAAGCTTCTAGGAAATGCAAATGAATCTATAGTGTGAGAGCAGAGCAGTCATCACCCAAGTGTGGTATAGGGCAGGAAGGACATATCTCAACGGGCACAAAGATAATGGGGAGGATGAGGGACGATCAATGTTGTAGTCATTGTGATTGATTGTGATCATTTCAAAAGTTATCAACTTATTACGTTTTAATATGTATAAGCTTATATGTAATATGAGTCTCACCTCAATAAAACCTTTTTTTTTTTTTTTTTTTTTTTTTTCTAAAAACAGCAAATCTCAGGTCTCTGGGCTTAGTAGCCCTTGGAGAGAGGGGCTACGGGTGGTCAGGAGTAGATCCTACAAATCTTTATTTTTCTCTTTTTTTTTTTTTTTTTTTTTTTTTTTTTTTTTTTTTTTTGAGATGGAGTTTCACTCTCATTACCCAGGCTGGAGTGCAATGGCGCGATCTCGGCTCACTGCAACCTCCACCTCCTGGGTTCAGGCAATTCTCCTGCCTCAGCCTCCTGAGTAGCTGGGATTACAGGCACGCGCCACCATGCCCAGCTAATTTTTTGTATTTTTAGTAGAGACGGGGTTTCACCATGTTGACCAGGATGGTCTCGATCTCTCGACCTTGTGATCCACCCACCTAGGCCTCCCAAAGTGCTGGGATTACAGGCGTGAGCCACCACACCCGGCTCAAATCTTTATTTTTCAGCTTGTCCTAATGACTCTGGGGCATAGTCCTGTTTGAACATCAACGGTTTCAGTAGAGAAGTGGGCAGCCCAATGTCCACGAACAGCACTGTCCTCTGCACCCAGGCATCCTCAAAAATGCTCTACACCCCAACAATCAACAGCAAGCACTGGAAACACCAGGGGACATTTGAAGAAAGTCAGACCCTCCAAACTCCCATCTTCCCACACCCTCAGCCACCCCGGAAACACACCATCTAAATAAAATGGCACATCTAGCCCCACCCCCAGAAGACGGTCCCTAAAACACTCTTAAATAGAAATTCCAAGTCATGCATTTATTTCCCCCTTTTTAGGAACCAACTCATGCCTCGGTCAGTGACTAGCAGGCCTCCCACTACACATGACAGGTTGGTTAGTGCCCCCATCTCCTTCATGCCCCTAATGGGACCCCAGCCGTCATGGTTTAGTCTCGCTGAAAACGCTCCCACTGGCCACCAGGAGCAGTAGTGCCTGGATGACACACATTCCCCCCAGTCCGCAATCCCCAGCTCCTGAAAACTGCCCCACAGGCAAATTTATTTTTGGGGGGTAGTCAGCAAAGCATCTTCAGATTCAAGACCCATGTTGTAATGATTCTGGACTTGTTTCTGATTCAGGGTAAAATTCAAGCAGTCTTTTAACTTATCTGAGCCTATTTTCTCATCTGTAAAGTTGGCACGATGAGCCCTTTGGGGCCAGCCCCCCTATAGCACCCACAGCCTTAGTGTAGCATGTCCCTCTCCCTTGGCTATTCCTGCATCCACAGCCAGCAGCAAATGAGGACGAATGCGGGTGAGAGTAGGCAAGGAAGTCCCTGGCGGACAGCAGCCAGAGAACTGAGTACAAATGGCAAGCCAGTTTTTCCCCAGCACTGCCAGGAGGGTGGAGGGTCAGCAGAAGTGATGCTTCCTCCCAGTTGACCACGCCGGGAAACCCTCCCAGCAATGACTCTTCAAAGCCATCCTGGCAAATTCTTCCTCTTGAGTGGTTCCCAAACAGTTGTCCCATTTTCCCCAGAACTTTATACAATTTCAACATCCATGGTTTGGATCATGGTTTGGGCTCAAATCTGTGTTTGTCTCTACACATGTACCTATTTTTTAAGGAAGAAGTGAAGTTCCGCTGTGCATTGCTTGTACAAACAGGTTTGCAGCTTCAGTAGTTTTAAAACTAGTGCTTGGATTCGGAGCCGATTGTCCCTGATCATTGAGGGCAGTTTTGTTGCTAAAAGGCTGAGTTGCTTCAAACTTCCTTTCATTTTCCTTAATCCCGCAGTCTGTGTGAGACAGTCATTGCTGAACATTGCAAATATCCTCATTCTCCTTAACAACATAATTCTCTAGGCCTAACTAAAATACAGTAAACTAGAATGGAAAGCAAGGACCCTTTAACATAGAAACTTCTAAGCCAATAGTCCACGTTTTACGTCACTATCCAACAAGCAAGGAAAAATTGGATAAAAGAAAACAAAATGTCAGCCTTTGTCAATAGCAGTGAAATAAGCTGATTACATTAA
Organism: Saimiri boliviensis; assembly: GCF_048565385.1. Taxonomy (NCBI): domain Eukaryota; kingdom Metazoa; phylum Chordata; class Mammalia; order Primates; family Cebidae; genus Saimiri; species Saimiri boliviensis. The sequence goes on along the minus strand of NC_133450.1, from coordinate 239,161,113 downwards.
GAATTCCCTCAAAAAAATATGCTGGCCCAGGCAGTTTAGAGGCAAGTGATGTAAAATCTCCAAGGAATTGAAAATATTTCTGCTATTTAAATTGTTCTGTGGGCTAGAAACAAATGAAGAAACTTCTCAGTTCATTTTACTAATCTCGCGCAATCCTGATGCCATGGCTGGTGGGAGCATAAACCAGTAGATGTGTTCTGGAGCAGCCAGTGAGTTACGAGGAAATTAGAGTGTGATGTCATGAAGTCACATGAAGAAAGTGTTCCAAGAAGAGTCAGTGACAACTAAAATGAGAACCAAGAAGTGACCATTGGACTGGCAGCATAAGGGTCACGGCTGACATTGACAAGCATATTATCCACGGAGAGGTGGGAACAAAGGCTCATTCGAGTGAGTTGAAGAGAGAATGTGAAGGGAGGAAGTAGAGGCAATGACAAAGAAAAACTCAAGAAGTTTCATGAAGGGAAACAGAGGAGGCAGCAGCTGCGAGATGATATGGAAACGAGGCAGAAGTGCTTGTTGAATGGTACATCTAGAGCTTGTTTGGGTGCTCATGCAAATGAAACAGGAGTTGGAGGGAAACCAATGATGAGGAAAGGAGAGGAGATAGTTACAGGTGATAAGGGATGACAACCAGAGGACCACAGGCCGTGCTTGACATCCTGCACCTTGGTAAAAAGAGGGAAACAGAGAGTGTGGGCATTTGGAGAGTCTGTAATTATGATGTGCATAAAGATTTTTCTGTATAGCCATTTATTAAAACATTGCTCATAATAGCAAAAAATAGGTAACAAACTAAATTCCCCAAAGAACAGTGACTAAATATTTCAGAGTATTATGCAGTAATTAAAAGTAATGTTATGTATCTATAGCTACCATTATACTTAATGATCATTCTTGTGCAGGGGCCATGCTAATCTTCTCTGTATCATTCCAATTTTAGTATATGTGCTGCCGAAGCGAGCACCATTATACTTAATGGTAAAGGCTGAATGGTTTCCCCTAAGATTGGGAACTGGGCAAGAATTTCTGTTTTCACCATTCCTGTTGAACATGGTACTGGAAGTCCTAGCCAGTGCAGTAAGGCAAGAAAAAAAACAGGTATGCAGATTAGAAAGGAAGAGCAGGGCCTTTCTTCAGATGACATAACTGTCTACATTAAAAATTCTCAAAAAAAAAAAAACCTTTTAGAACTAATAAATGGATTTAGCAAAGCCACAAGAAACAAGGTCAGCATGCAAAAATCAATGTATTTCTATAAACTATTAGTGGACAATTGGCAACTGAAATTTAAAACACCATACTGTTTCTCATTGATGGGAAAAGAAAGGAAGGACAGAAGATAGAGTTAAGTATATATCTAAGAAAACATGTATGCTGAAAAGTACAAAACCTTTAAAAAACCAATTAAGATCTAAAGAAACGGAGAGGCATACCATGTTCATGGATTTCTAAGACTCAACATAGTAAAGATGTCAATATAGTAAAGGTGTCAATCCTCAAATTGATTTACAGGTTTAACATAATTTCCATTAAAATCCTAGTCAGGTTTTTACAGATATGGAAAACTAAAAATAAAATTCTGATGAAAAAGCAAAGTGACCAAATCACTAAAACTGTTTTTAAAAATAATGAAGTTGGAGGAATTGTATTACCTGATTTTAAGACTTCTTGTAACTACCGTAATTAAGATAATGAGTTACTGACAAAGTCAAAGAGACATAAATCAATGACAAAATAGAGTTCTGAAATAGACCCACACAAAGATGGCCAACTGATTTTAGACAACGATGCAATAACAGCTCAATGGGAAAGAGATAGTCATTTCAACAAATGATGTTTGAATACTAGGACATGAACTTCAACCTAACCTTCACATATTACTCAAAAAGCAACTAAAAATGGATCATATATCTATGTGTAAAACATAAAACTAAAACACTTACAGAAGGCCAAGCTCAGCAATACATGTCTTTAATCCCAGCACTTTGGGAGGCTGAATCAGGAGAATTGCTTGAGACCAGAGTTTGAAACCAGCCTGGGCAATATAGCAAGACCTCGTCTCTACAAAAGAAAAAAAATGTAATTAGCCAGTCACAGTTGCACCTGCCTGTAGTCCCAGCTACTTGAGAGGCTGAGGTGGGTGGATTGCCTGAGCAGAGGAGCTCAAGTCTGTAGTGACCTACGATCATGCCGCTGCACTTCAGCCTGGATGACAGAGTGAGGCCCTGTCTCTAAACACGAACAACAACAACAAAAAGAAGACTTGTAAAGGAAAACACAGGACATAGGAGAAATTGTCTGTGGCCTAGGGTTAGGCACAGAATTTGTAGATATGACACCAAACATATAATACATAAAAAAATATTGACCAATAGGATTTCATCAAATTAAAAACATTTGCTCTCTCTAGACCCTGAGAAGAGCATGAAGGGAAAAGTCACAGATGGAAAAAAAGTTTCAAAATCATATCTGATAAAGGACTTGCATCATCCAGAATACATTGAGAATTTTCTAAACTTGACACTAAGAAAATTAAAAATCTAGTTTAAAAATGATCAAAAGGCCGGGCGCGGTGGCTCACGCCTGTAATCCCAGCACTTTGGGAGGCCAAGGCGGGTGGATCATGAGGTCAAGAGATCGAGACCATCCTGGTCAACATGGTGAAACCCCGTCTCTACTAAAAATACAAAACATTAACTGGGCATGGTGGCACGTGCCTGTAATCCCAGCTACTCAGGAGGCTGAGGCAGGAGAATTGCCTGAACCCAGGAGGCGGAGGTTACGGTGAGCCGAGATCGCGCCATTGCACTCCAGCCTGGGAAACAAGAGCGAAACTCCATCTCAAAAAAAAAAAAAAAATCATCAAAAGACTTGAACAGACACTTCATCAAAGAATATACATGGATGACAAAAAAGAAAGCTCATGAAAACATACTCATTATCATCTATTTGTAACCAACAAAAATAACTCTGCACTAAGCCAAAAAAGACAATACTGCAGTTTCTACAGATCTACTGAGACATTCACTGTCGAAGCCCTGAGTCGTCATGTAAGAAGATATCTATGCTGCAATCACCTGGAAGGGCTTCAGTTGAGAGGCCCAGCTGAGGCCCCAGCCAATAGTTCACATCAATTGCCAGATGTGTGAATAAAGAGACATCCAGATGATTCTGGACCCCAGCCACTGGCACTCCCATCCACCTAGCCTTCCCAATGGAGGTTCCACGTCTTGAAGCAGATCCAAGTCTTTTCCACCATTCTCTATCCAAATTCATAACCTGCCGAATTCATAAGCCTAATAAAATAATTGCTTTAAGCTGCAAAATTTCAGAATCAATTTATTACCCAGCAATAGTAACCAGAACGAAGTGGTTCTCTTTGTTCCCATTGCAAAACATATTGACTGCAAATTACTGAACATGCTTACTAACATCTACTAACAAGTATGAAGCCACTCTGTGTCATGTTCGCCTTTATTTCTTCCTTTCAGTTAAGTTGTCTGTTTATGAAGAGACGTGTGTTGTTTCCAAATCTGTCAATGTAAGCTGTATTTATTCGATAATTACATAATTGAATTAAAAATATGTAAGCCAATAAAGCCTTGGCATGAAAAGAGAGTTACTAGTATTATGAAAAGTCAACAAGGACAAATCAATAAAAGTGATTACTGCAGGTGTCAACACAATATCTATAAAAGATTGTTGGGGGGATTTTGAAAATCCAAAAGGATTCTGCATTGAGACCTCTTTCAAATGTCATTACGTTCTCATTCCACTTTAAGGAAATCAAAACTACATATTATAGTTGATGTATTAGATGAATGTGATTTATGGAGGAAGGACAAGCTGTAATTCCAATCAGTGGCCCCACATTTAAAGGAAAGGACTTGGCCGTACATCTAAAGATTGGCAAAGGAATATACTTTTGTATGTTTTAAGTTGAAATAAAATGTTTAATACACCAGTCCTTTGACCCAGTAAATCCACTGCTGGGTATAAACCTAAGAGAAATGAAAACATATGTCCACAAACATACTTAAGCAAAAACATTCATAGCACCATTATTCATGAAAACCCAAGCTGTAGAACCAAATGTGCTTCAGAAGGAGACTAGATAAACAAATCGTGATATATTCCTACTGAAGTAATACTCAACAATAAAAAGGAGCAAATGCAACAACATGAGTAAATTTCATGGACATGACATCGAAGAAAAGAAGCCAGATCCAAAAGAGCCCATTCTGTATGAATTCATTTATGTGAAAGTCCAGTACAGGCAAAACTAATCTATAGTGGGAGAACTCTAGAAACTTCCCAGGGTAATCAAATCACACTTCTGTGTCCATTTGCCCAAACTGTGCAGCTAAGATTTGCATATTTGAATGTACGTAAATTTTGTCTAAAACGTAGAATTTAAAAGCTCCAGTGGGGGATGGGGAGAAGATGGAGTTAGAAATGAAACAAGAATGGCAGAATGACGATCATTGCAGAAGCTGGGTGATGAGCACATGGGACGCATTATGTGTATGTCTAGAATTTTCCAAAGCAATTTTTTAAGGTAAAAGGTTTAAAGAATGTGTTATTGCCTGTGATTCTCAGTGTTAACCAACTTTTTTGATGAACTGATTAACTCCCTGCCCCAGTGAGGCCCTCTGCTGTACAGATTCCTCTGTGCTGTCTCCTGAGCTTTGGCAAAGGGTTGGCACCAGTGAGCTTTTTAAACCACAGCCAGGACTGGGGGACTATCTCTCTACACCACACATTCTAACACTTACCTAATATTTGCCATGATGTACAACTGATGTACTCGTAGTTCATTAAAATATTAAGGGAAAGGTGAGGTGACAGCAGGAAAACAAACAAATACGAACTTTGTTTTCAGACAGAGCTGGGGTCAAGTCTCATGTCTAGTATTTTTAATCTCTGTAACCGAAGGCAATTTAATGTCCCTGAGCTTCCATGTCCTGGCCTCTGAGGGCCAGGAAAAGTTGTGCAGAGGCTGCTGCTGTTTCCCCGTTTATCTCTTACCTCTTGTTCCCAGTAATAGAAGTCTTGAGATGTGCGAACAGCAGTACAGAATGTCAGCCTCCCTTGCAACTAGGTGTGTGTGTACAACTAAGCTCTACCTGTGAAAGGTAAGAGTGCATCATGTGGCAGCTTCTAGGATTCTTCTTTACCTACACTCTTTGCTTCTCTTTCATCATCGTTTTTTTCCGTATTGTTGTCTGAATGTGGATGTGCTGACTGGAGATGCAGCCACTCTCTTGGATGCCATAAGAATAGCGTGGTGGTAAGTAGGCAGGGGCCCTAAAACCCTCCTGGTGCAGAGCTGCCATTCCTGCCCTGGGCTACCTACCTTTGGATTTGTATGCAAAAAACAAATAAACATCCTCATTTTATAAACCACTCCTGAAATTTCTGCTATACAACTGTAAATTCACAACTGAACTTAAATCTAATGAATACAATACCTACTTCATGGTGTGCAGTGATGAGAGGGCATGCACATCTCTGTAACGTATATTACGTACTGAAGATAGTAATAGCTCATCACTGTCATTACAGCCCTCGAGTTACTGTCTTGGTTTTCTGCACCCTGCTCTGTTTGAGCAGTAAATAACCCACAGCGGGCTTTAACAAATATTTGTGGAAGCGAGTTGAATATCTCACACTACAGCTTTTAGTGATAGAAGACATACTGGTCCAAAGGAGAATAATTCAAAAGTATAATGGCAATCATTGGCAAGGCTGGATTTGACATTATTCTAAAAGAAAGAATGGTTGGTTGAAAACAACAAAATATTGAGATGAGCACCCCATAAACTACAGGTCAAGTTTCTCAACACTGGCAATACTGGCATTTGGGGCCAGATAATTCTGTGTTGGTTAGGGATGGGGCAGTGCATTGCTGGATGATCAGAAGCATCACTGGCCTCTATCAGTGACAGATGCCAGGAGCATTCTCCCTCCCTGAATTGTGACAACCAAAAATGTCACCAGACATTTTTGCAAAAAATGCAAAATGTCTTCTGAGGGACAAAATTGTTCCCCAGTTGAGAACCACCACCAAGGTGGAGGCGTAAATTTATACAACCTTTCTAGAAGTCACTTGGTAATAAATATAAAGAGCCTTAAAAATATTTAGACTTTTTGGCCAGGCACAGTGGCTCGCACGTGTAATCTCAGCGTTTTGGGGGGCTGAAGCAGGAAGATCACCTGAAGTCAGGAGTTTGAGACCAGCCTGGCCAACATGGTGAAACCCCATCTCTATTAGAAATACAAAAATTAGCCAGGCATGGAGGTGGGCACCTGTAATCTCAGCTACTCAGGAGGCTGAGGCAGGATAATTGCTGGAACACCAGGAGGTGGAGGTTGCCGTGAGCTGAGATCATGCCATTGCACTCCAGCTCGGGGGGCAACAGTGAGACTCTTTCTCTCTCTTTTTCTCTCTCTCTCTTTCTCTACAGACATATATTATATTTATATATATTTTACGTATGTGTATATTTAGACTTTTTATCCAGGAATCCTACTCTGAAGAAATAATCGGTAATGCACACTCAGCAATAATTCAAAGATAAACAACCTCATTTTAAAAATGAATGAAGCCTCTGAGTATATATATATCTCCAAAGAATATAGACAAATGGCCAATAAGCCCCTGAAAGATGCTCAAATCATTCACTGTCAGGGGATGAAAATGAAAACTAGAATGAGACCCCATTTCATATACCCACTAGTATAGTTCTTACCCAAAAGACAGAAAAATAACAAGTACTATAGAGAAAATGGAACCCTCACCCTCTGCCAGTGGTAACGTAAAATGGTTCAGCCACTCTGCAAAAGTGAGGCATTTCCTCAAAAGGTTAAACATAGAGTGACCACCTGACTGGGCAATTCTACTCCAAGGTAAGTAACCAAGAGAAATGAAGCATATCTGCACACAGACTTGTACGTAAATGTTCATAGCAGCATTCTTCACAGTAGCCAAAAAGTGGAAAC